>NC_044392.1:11705152-12037765 GCF_006542625.1 Nomascus leucogenys | reverse complement strand
ATTTTTAAGCATACATTTCAGTGTCTTTTAACATATTCCAAAACTTTTGCAACCATCACCACTACCTAATTCCAGAATATTTTCATAATGCCAAAAAGCTTGCCTGTACCTATGGGCAGTCACTCTCCAATTCCCCCCTTCTTGCGCTGACAACCACTAATCTACTTTCTCTATATATTGATGTACTTGTTCTGGGCACTTCCTCTATATGGAATAACAAAGCGTGGTATTTTCTATCTGCTTCTTAGAATATTGTTCTCAAGTTTCATCCTTTTTAGCCTGCATCAGTACTTCAACTTTTTATGGCCAAATAATATTCCACTATATGGTTATACCACATTTTGTTTATTCATCAACTGATGGTGGCTTAAGATGTTTCCACTTTTTAACTATTATGAATAATGCTGTGGAGGAGAGGAGGACGTATGAAATGGTGAAGCACAGGGAATTTTCAGCAGTGAAACTATTTCTCATGACGCTGTATTGGGGATTTAGGACATTATGTAATTGCCAAAACCCACAATCCGTGAAACTCAAAGAATGAACTCTAATGTAAACTATGGACTTTAGTTGATAATGACGTATCAACGGTGGTTCATCAATTGTAACGAATGGACCACACTAATACGACATACTAATAGGAGAAATTGTGTGCTGGAGGACAGGGGAGCCTAGAACTCTCTGTACTATCCACTCAAGTTTTCCATAAACTAGAACTGTTCTAAAAAAAAAAAAAAAGTCTATTAATTTGTTTTAATTAGGATGCAGCAGCCCCATATCAAGGTTTTGGTGGCATCCTGTTATTGTGTGGTTAGTACTTGGCATTGAAGTGCACCAACCTGGAGTCAGAGCAGTTGGAGATTTCAAGGCCTGTGCCATTTGCCTCTAACCCTGGCGTGCCCCCGGAATACAGATAGCAGATCGGTTAAGGAGAAGCAGCCTCAGCAATCTAGACAGTGCAGGTTTCTGGTAAGGACAGGTAAAAACCATCTCGGTGGGCAGAACTTGGTGAAGACTAGAAACCACTGAGACTCAGCAGCTGCCCCAGTGGCACCAACAAATCAAAGGAGGGGGCTAGGAAGAGCTAAGGGCTACTGGATGAGCTCTCTGCCTGCAAGACAGAAGCAGATCCAGAGATTCTGGTAAATAATGTAGGTTTCAGTACAGTGTGATCTCTTCAAAAAAGTAGAGAGAATGAAAAGGAAAGAAAAAGAGCATGAGAGAGAAAGAAAAAGAAAAGAAGAAAGGAGAAAGGAAAAAAGGAAAGAAGGGAGGGAGGGAGGGAAGAAGAAAGAAAGGGAGGGAGAGAGGGTGGGTGGGAGGGAGGCAGGGAATGAATAAAGAGAGACAGAGAGTTGGAGGGAAGGAGGGAAGGAAGGAAGGAAGGAAGGAAGGAAGGAAGGAAGGAAGGAAGGAAATGAACAAATTTACATGAAGATGAGAACAGTGGGGAAACTTAAATCACCAATATTTTCCATTAACAGGAACATGCTAACTATTTATTAGAGAAAGATGCGCTACTGTAAAACCACATACTGTTTCCATGGGGTACAACCCCTTCCTCCTCCTCTGAAATTCACACATTCTGTCTCTGGCCCACTGTTGCCAGAGACACTGAGTCTTGTCTTTGGATAAGTTCTGGTGCTCACAAGAATGAGATGAGACAGTGCAGCCCAGAACACCAGGACACGAACTTCCCTGTTGCTCCTTGTCAACTCCAGAAGCTACCTGGCTGCAGCTGGGGGCCTCAGCCCCTAGGTCTGATGTCATCCATTTGCCTTTCTCACTGGACTTCTCTCCTTGCACTGGCTCCCACTCCCCCAAGACCTGTGGGTGACCACATGAGAAGAACACAAACAAGCCATGCCCCTTTCTTTCTCCCCCTCTCAATGCCTGTAGTGGTGGGTTCCGTGGGGTAGTGACCTGAGATTTACTCACTGTGGGGCCTCTAGCCCAGAGCGGGGCCTGGTACCTAATAGTCACCCCATGAATGCTCAGTGAAAGAAGGCGTCCACCACAAGGTCCTGGGAAACCAAGAATTCCACTGTGGCCCATAAATTCTAAGTCCTACAGGATTCTGGAAAGGGAGATGGGAAAGGCCTTCAAAAGTGGCCACTTTTAACCCATTATACTGGCAACTGAGCCATGTTTCCCCATCCTGGACATATCCAGAGGGCACTGCCTAAAACCAGACACATCTCCCCACCCAGGACAGTGTAGGGGCCTTAGCCTGGGGGATGCAGGTGGACAGGGAGGGGGTGAGCCACGAAAGCTGAAGAGCAGAAAGCAGGTGAAAGGGGTCAGTAGGGTGGAAACAGAGAGAAATGGGGACAGAGAATGGGGGGTGAGAGGGGAAGAGCGAGGAGAGGGATACAGATCTAGCTAGGAAGGAAAAGTCCTGGAGAGAACACTATCCTCTCCTCAACTAAAATCACTTCCACCTGACCATGGCACTGCAGGTCATGGGCGGCACACGCTGTGGATATTTGTTCATTCATTTAGCAAATATTTATTTAATATCTGTTTCATGCCAGGCAAGGCCCTGCAATGTTTAGGGACCTTGGCATCCTCCCTTAACATCTGAGTCATAATAGAAAGAGGACTATCTGACCCCACCAAGCTGGCAATGCCTCGGGATTTTTACCTGTTGGATCTGGCAGCTCTTGATGTCGGCCCACACCATGTGAGGCTGCTCTCGGGGTACCGAATGGGGAAGTTTCTACATCAGGGCCTTGGAGAGTCCACTGGAAGCCCTGGACAGTGGGAGTCAGTGGCATCCCCAGCGTGGAGGCCAAGAACACACAGCACTGAAGCTCCAGACACCCTCAGGAGGACGGCAAGGGACAACTGGCTGGTGAGAGCCTGGGTCACAAGGAACCTTCGCCTGGGTCTAAACAGGATTTGCCTTCAGATTGCCTGTGGGATAAAAGAGAGAAATCAAGGTTAACATTGAGATTTGGGGCTTCGGCAACTTGAAGGATGGAGCTGCCATTTACGGAGACTGGGAAGACCCAGGGAAGAGCAGGTTGAAAGATGGTGGGGAACTAGAGGTGGTTGGGTTTCTGTCATATGTAATCAACAGTCCTGACCAGCCTGGGCAACACAGTAAGACCCCGTCTCAGAAAATAAAAAATGAAAAATAAGCTGAGCATGGTGGCGCACACTTGTAGTCTCAGCTACTCGGGAGGCTGAGGCAGGAGGATTCCTTGAGCCTTCAGTTAGAGGTTAGTGAGCTATGATGGCACCACTGTACTCCAGCCTGGGGGAAAAAATAAAGAGTCCTGACTAAATACTAGAGTAGCCAGGGAAGTTTTCACAAAGTAAGTAATATTTGAGGCAGATCTTAGTGAACAAGAATTCCATTATTTCTGTTAGGGAATTAAGAGAGTATGGGTGTCGTTAGTTAATGCTTATTGAACTATCTTTGGAATCCCATCTACTGGTCTAGCTGGTCTATCTGTATACCTATATCCTATATGTTGTCTCACTGAGCTTTCACTAGGTTATGCTACAGTAACAAAAGCCCCAAAATCTCAGCAGCTACACATACAAAGGATTATTTTTCATTGACATTTCCTTTCATGGCAGGTTGACTGTGACTCTGCTCTATACAAGCTATTTTATTTGTTAGATGGTGAAAACTGTGATACTCGGAGATTGTTGAATATGGTATTAGTATGTTCATTCATTCATTCATTTAAGAAATATTTATTCAATATCTGTTTCATGCCAGGCAAGGTCAAGTACTGAGAATATAGTGGTGAATAAAAGAGACAAAATCTCTAATTGCCAGGAGCTTATATTGAAAATCGGATTAAACTCATACAAAATAATCATAATAACAACAATGAATACTATATTCATAAATAATAGCTGTAAGAGATTTTAGTGAATCTTTTAAATTAGAAAAATATAAAAATTATTAAAGCTAAAATAGCCAGGTGTGATGGCTCATGCCTGTGATCCCAACACTTTGGGATGCCAAGGTGGGAGGATCATTTCAGCCCAGGAGTTTGAAACCAGTCCGGGCACTATAGGAAAAGCCTGTCTGCAAAAAGTAGAAAATTAGCCAGGCATAGTGGTGCATGCCTGTAGACCCAGCTACTAAAGAGGCTGAGGTGGGGGGACTGCTTGAGCCTAAGAGGTCAAGGCTGCAGAGAGCCAAGATCATATCACTGCACTCCAGCCTGGGCAACAGAGCGAGATACTGTCTCAAGAAAAAAAAAATTATTCGATATAGTCCTAAAACTATTATGTAGAATACTATTGTTTACATCACATCACGTGAGCCCTTTAAATGGCTTAACACTTATTTAGGTATGAGCCATAAAGTTTTCCTGGTAATTAAGTATACCTAAGAACAATTAAGTATAAAAGAGTTACTGCCTTGAAAGGAAGATTGTAAAAATTTTTAGAAGACAAATAAATAAAAGAGTCAAAACTGTAGTTCTGTGAGGCTCAAATAACATCTAATTCAAGTCACAATGAACATCTAGCAATCATTCTGAACACCATATAATTCACTTAATACATTTTGCCTGAACGCCCAACACATCTGAATTACCAACACCCGTATGTAGCCAAGAAACTGGCAATCATTTATAAATTATCACCTATGACTCCATCTGCTCTACGTACTTATTTTTTAAATTTTATTCATTTATTTATTATTTTTATTTTTTGTAGGGACGGGATCTTACTATGTTACCCAGGTTGGTCCAGAAACAGAAACAGACCCACACTAATTTCATAAATCAGATGACCATACAGTCATTCGATTTATGAAAAAAGTGCCACATGGTGCAGAAGGAAAAGGATGGTCTTTTCAGTAAATGGTGCTGGATCAAGCAGACACATCCATGTAGTAAAAAGTGAATCATAGCCAGGTGGGGTGGTTCACACCTGTAATTCCAGCACTCTGGGAGGCTGAAGCAGGCAGATTACTTGAGCCCAAGAGTTCGAGACCAACCTGGGAAACATGTTGAATCCCCATCTCTACAAAAAATACGAAAATTAGCCAGGCATGGTGGCGCATGCCTATAGTCGCAGCTACTCAAGAGGCTGAGGTGGGAGAATCACTTGAGCCAGGAGATGGAGGTTGAGTGAGCTGACATCCTGCCACCGCACTCTAGCCTGGGCAATAGAGTGAGGCCCTGTCTGAAAAAAAAAATGCGAAAACTAAAATAAAATTGTTATAAGGTTAACACAGAAAAATGTGTTCATACTCTTAGGTTAGGCATTGATTTCTTAAACAGGACACAAAAAGCAGTAACCATAAAGGAAAAGATTGATAAAGTATAATTTCATTAAAATTAAGAATCTCAGGCCGGGTGCAGTGGCTCATGCCTGTAATCCCAACCCTTCGGGAGGCTGAGGCAGGTGTATCACTTGAGCCTAGGAATTCCAGACCAGCCTATGCAATGTGGCAAAACCCCATCTCTACTAAAAATATAGAAAACAGCTGAGTGTGGTGGTACTCCCCTGTAGGTCCCAGCTACTTGGGGGCTGAGGCAAGGGGATCACCTGAGCCTTGTGAGGTCAAGGTTGCGGTGAGCTGTGATTGGGCCACTGCACTCCAGCCTGGGCAATGGAGTGAGATCCTGTCTCAAAAAGAAAAAAAAAAAAGAATCTCCATTCATGAAAAACACCATAAAAGAGTGAAAACGCAAGCTACAGATTGAAAAAAGGGAAATGCAATACATATAAATCCTAGAAAGGCGGCATATCCAGAATAAAGTATTACAAATCAACAGGAAAACAAGCATATCAATGAAAACTGGATAAAAAGGTTTAACAGGCACTTCACAAAAGAGGACATATAAATGGCAATAAAAGATACTCAATCTCAATGAAACCATGCTGATATGTTACTGCACCCCTACTAGAATGGCAAAATAATTTTTAACCGACAGGCATCAGCGAGGATGTGGGGTAACCAGCATATCCCTGCTAAATGGTACAACTACTTTGGGAAAATGTTCAACAATATGTAATACTAAAGTTTTATCATTCATATACCTCTAAAACCAACAATTCCACTCCTACAAATATACCCCAGTCTAGTAATGTTCTATTTCTTGATCTGTGGTGGTTCACTTGGTAAAAATTCAGTACTTTTTTTTTTTTTTTGAGACAGGGTCTCACTCTGCCATCCAGGTCGGAGTGCACTGCCATGATCACGGCTCACTGCAATCTCAACCTCCGGGGCTCTGGTGATCCTCCCACCTCAGGCTACCGGGCAGCTGGGACCACAGGCACACACCACCACACACAGCTAACTTTTGTATTTTTAGTAGAGAAAGGGTTTTGCCACATTGCCCAGGCTGGTCTGGAAATCCTGGGCTCAAGTGATCTACCCACCTTGGCGTCCCAAAGTGCTGGGATTAAGGTGTGATCTACTGCGCCCGGGCCACCTGCACATTTAAAATTGTGAACTACTTCTGTATACTTCAGTAACTTTTCCAAGATTTCTTTGACGCAAAGTTCTCAGAAATCTTAAAGCTAGCATTTCAGAATAGAAAAAAATAGCTTCTCGTTCACTAGTGAAATTTTACTAATAAAATTTAAAAACGAAAAGAAAGCTACTAACGCATATCAGCTCCGAACAGATTAAACACTACCAGCAGATCTTTTCTTTAACTTCGTGAAGCACTAGGATTCATTCTTTCGGCAAAGAAAGGATGAACAACACTGTAACCCAAAGAAAAGGTACGACTGCCATTAAAGACTTCTTTTCGAAAGCAGCTCTAGCAGCAAAATATAGGAGGAAAGCAAGGAAACCAGGCCAAACGTCTTGGTTAACTCTTCGGTGAAAGGACGCCACATGAGATGATCTAAGAAGCCAGAAAGACAGACAGACAGACACAGGGAAATCACAGCAACTCCTCGGAGTGCAAACAGCAACCCCACAATCCAACCTACCCGAAATGCTGCGGTTCATTTGAGGCTTGCCCCATAGTCAGGAGGTAATTCAGTGCCGGCTACAAACGCTCCTCGTGTGCATCCTAGACCTGGCACACCTGGCCTGCCCATCACCAGCCTGGAGCAGAAGCCGGGAGGCCAATAAAGACCCCAAATTTGCAGGCCAGGGGCGCGAGCGCTCTCCCCTCTCAGGTCCGCAGAGGGACCGATTTCCGGCCTGGAGGGTGGGGTGCCGGGTCAGTGTCCTCTACAGGATATAGGAGGACGAGCCCCCGAAGCTGCTCCGTCCCTCCACCCCCTGGGATGCCACAGAACACCCGCCAGCGAGTTTCTTCCCCAGCGCCCACGAGAGCTGGGCTGCGGGCGGCAGCGGCAGGCGAAGAATCCAGCGCGGGAAACTCAGGCCCCGGCGGGGCACGACCCCCCGCACCTCCCACCCGCCCCCGCTCTCGCGCAACAGAACTTGCCACGGCCGCGCCTCCACCCAGCTGTGCGCCCGCGGGTCCCGGATTCACCGCCCGCCCAGCCCGGCGCGGCGCCCTCACCTCAGAAACGCTGCGTGGACTTCGCGGTAATTTCCCATCCAGACGGCAGCCGGCAGCGCGCCTCGGCCCAGCTCCTGGCGCCGCGGGTCGCCCGTCCCGCGTTCCCAAAAGCACCGCGCTCGCTCGGAAGCTCCGGCAGCCTCGCGACCCTCACCTACCCCTCCCAGCGCCGCCGCCGCCGCCGCCTCAACCGCCGCCCAGCCCCTCGCCTGCGCCTGCGCGTGCGGCTCCTCAGGGTCCCGACCCGCGCGTCAGGAGAACCCCAAGCGCAGGCGCGGCGGGGCCTTAAAGGGACGCCGCGGCCTCTACTGCCCAACGGGTTGGAGCAGGTTGGGGGCCGCGCAGGCCGAGAAAAGGAGCAACCGAGGGGAAGGTCCGAGTGCAGCGGGGACGGGGAAATCCCTCTCTCCCCTCCGCCCCTTTCTTTTTTTTTTTTTTTTAGACGGAGTCTCGCTCTGTCGCCCAGGCTGGAGTGCAGTGGCGCGATCTCCGCTCACTGCAAACTCCGCCTCCCGGGTTCACGCCGTTCTCCTGCCTCAGCCTCCCGAGTAGCTGGGACTACAGGCGCTCGCCACCACGCCCTGCTAATTTTTTGTATTTTTAGTAGAGACGGGGTTTCACCGTGTTAGCCAGGATGGTCTCGATCTCCTGACCTCGTGATCCGCCCGCCTCGGCCTCCCAAAGTGCTGGGATTACAGGCTTGAGCCACCGCACCCGGCCATCCGCCTCTCTTTCAAAGCACCAGCCCTCCACCCTCCAAATCGCTGATTTCCCCGCCGCTTGAACAGCCCCTGCCAGGTTAAAGAGGCAGGAGACACACCCCTCGGGGGCCCGGAGCGACCCCGCGCTTAGGACTGCAGGCCTCCCGCTGCCGCACCGCCCCCGAGTCTGACTTCCAGGCACGGGCACGCGGTGCAGTCGCGCAGGCTTCAGATGACAGCCCCCAGCTCCCCCAGAGGTGGCCTTAGGTCACTCGCAAAAACAATAACCAACGTGTCAATGGCACTGGTAGTTATTTTCTAATTTAAATTTATAACAGATTTTGCAAATGGGCTTCCACTAAAATAAGCCTTTGAGAAAAAGAAAAACTTTTTTTTTCAACAAGATTAGAATACCAAGAAATAGGAAGTAAAGCCATGCCGTCCACCCAGCTACAAATTTTGAAAACTTGACATTTTATCTAAGGCAAATGTTTGCATAACTTTAGGTCATGCCATTATTTAAAGTCAATTTCAATTAACAATTTCATTGCAACTGAATCTATCATGCCTAAGAAAACTAAGATACATCCCTGATAATCTACCTCTCCCCTCCTATATTCCATCCGTCAGCAAATCCTACTAGTTTTTACCTTCAAATTTTCCTTGAATCTGTCCTCTTGTATCTCCTCCATCACCACCCTAGTCTAGGCTACCTTCACCTGGGGAGTGAGGGTGGAGGGACTACTGACCTAGTCTTCTTGTGTTACCCATATCCCCTTTATCGCCTCTCTAATCTCAACACAACAGGCAGAGTGGCTTTTTCAAAATATAATGTGACCGTGTCACTTCCCAGCCTAAAGCACTTAAACACCTTCCCATTCTCTTAGACAAAACCTCCTAACTAACCAAGCCCCGAATGGCCAGGCGCCTTGCCCACTTCTTCATCTCTTCTCACTACTCAGACCAATTCCATTCTGCTCTCTCTGCTCCAGCCAAACTGGCCTCTTTTATTCACTATTTACCAGCTTCCTGGCCTCCACAGAGCTTTTGTTCATGCTTTGCTCTGTGCCTGGAAGGTTCTGCTAACCCCTATCCTTCTGAGAACAGCTGTAGTCTCCGCCTCTGAAAAGCACCTTCTGACCTCCCTATGGTGGTCCCTTACTCCTATCACACTGCATGAAACTGTAATCGGGTGGTTATTTTGGTGAATTTTTTACTATCGGCTACATAAGCCCAGGATTTGGTTTGGCTCATGATTTGTATTTCCACATTTATTAAATACATATTTGTTCATAAATGAGAATGATAGATGCTAGAAGTTGAAGTAAATTTGGCATAAAGTCAGAGAAAGATAAAATGTCACAATCTGACATTTGGAGTCAGAATGTAGAAACTTCAGTTATATTAAAACTGATTTTATATCGTTTTAGGCTGAGTTGTCATAGGATGCTTTGGGTAACCTCTAAAACTGAGTTCTCAAAGAGCCTTGTATAAACACCTGAGTTAATAATGATAAGCCATGGGATGGCCCACATAAAACTAATAACATTGGTTGCTTCAAGAGAGGAAGACTGAGCCAGGCACAGTGGCTTATGCCTGTAATCCAAGCACTTTGGGAGGCCAAGGCCTGCAGATCATTTGAGCTCAGGAGTTTGAGACTAACCTGGGCAACTTGGTGAGACCCTGTCTCTACATAAAATACAAGCAAAATTAGTCAGGCGTGGTGGTGGGCACCTGGAGTCCCAGCTATTTGGGAGACTGAGGTGGGAGGATTGCTTGAGCTCAGAAGGTTGAGGCTGCAGTGAGCCATGATCATGCCACTGCACTCCAGCCTGGATGACAGAGCAAGATCCTGTCTCAAAGAGAGACAGAGAGAAATGAAGACTGGTGACTGGTGGCTACTGGTGGGAAGGAGATTTTTACTAAATGCCCAAAAGGTTTAAAATTGTAACTTTTTTATTTTAAAGTCTGTGAAGATAAATGACACAAAAGAGCACATACCTTCCCATTTATTTGAAATTCTAGAAAGGGGAAAATTAATCTGTGGTGAAAAAATCATAACAGTGGTTCCCTCTGGCAGGGGATTGACTGGGAAGGTACATGAGAGAAATTTCTGGGTGGTAAAAATGGTCTCTGTCTTGATAGGGATATGAGTTATATAAGTGTATTCATTTGTCAAAAAACATACAGTTAACATTTCAGTGAATGTAAATTTTACCTTAAAAACTATAAGAATAAATACAAATTTAAAATCTACTAGCTAACACCTTGTTGAGTACTCAATGTCTATGGGCATTGGCCGAGGCTATACATACATTATTTCATTTAGTCCTCATACCGTCCTCATGAGGTGGTATTATTATCATAACCCCCTTGCATATGAAGAAGCCAAAATGTAGTAAATACCAAATAACTTGCCTCAATTTATACCCCTGGAAAATGGGAGAAGAGTTTTAAACACCATCAGTCAAATGCCAGAAGTTGTTAAACATTAGACCCTATAGCACTTCTCTGAAATTATAGTATTTTTGGTATATGTATATGTATATATACATATACATATATACGTATACATGTATATGTGTATATGTGTATATACATATACCTATATATGTACATATACGTATATATGTATATATACGTATGTATGTGTATATATACTTATGTATGTATATATCTACGTATGTAGATATACACTTATGTATGTATATATACGTATGTATGTATATATTTATGTATGTATGTATATATACGTATGTATGTATATACTTATGTATGTGTATATATACGTATGTATGTATATACTTATGTATGTGTATATATACGTATGTATGTATATACTTATGTATGTGTATATATACGTATGTATGTATATACTTATGTATGTATATATACGTATGTATGTATATATGTATGTATGTATCTATACGTATATATACATATATACATATATATTTATATATATGTTTATATGTATATATACGTATATATATATTTGGTATGTATATATATCTCATCTACTAGGTCAAGAGCTTCACAATGATTGAAATCATAGTTTGTCTTTTTGTTTGAGGTATATGTTTTTATTTTATTTCATTATTTTAAAGACTGAGTCTCGGCCAGGCGCGGTGGCTCATGCCTGTAATCCCAACACTTTGGGAGGCCAAGGTGGGTGGATCACTTGAGGTCAGGAGTTCGAGACCAGCCTGGCCAACATGGTGAAACCCCATCTCTACTAAAAATACAAAATTAGCCAGGTGTGGTGGCACGCGCCTGTAATCCCAGTTACTCAGGAGGCTAAGGCAGGAGAATCGCTTGAACCCGGGAGGCGGAGGTTGCAGTGAGCCCAGATTGTGCCACTGCACTCCAGCCTGGGCAACAGAGCAAGACTGTCAAAGAAAAAAAAAAAAGAAAAGAAAAACGAGGGCCCTCACTCAGCTTTGGGAGTAACAGAACCCTTCTATTACTCTAAGCAGAGAAGCTGAATATATAAAACAGACCCAAGTGCAGCTGCTCAGCAGGCCTCAAGGTGGATACCTGCACCCTGCTTCCTGCACCCCCTGCCCCATCCTCTAGAGGCCCCTCCCAGAAACCCAGGCTCTCCAGGATAGACACTGCATGAAGGTCCCTGGATCCCTGAAACATTAAGGTCTCTTCCAGATGTGATGTTCCCAAAAGTCTAAGATTCCAATTCTAAAAAGTCTTGACCTATTATTAATCTGTATTATTATTATTATTATTATTATTATTTTTGAGACGGAGTCTTGCTCTGTTGCCCAGGCTGGAGTGCAGTGGCACGATCTTGGCTCACTGCAACCTCTGCCTCCTGGGTTCAAGCGATTCTCCTGCCTCAACCTCCCAAGTAGCTGGGACTACAGGCACATGCCACCACACCCAGCTAATTCTTTGTAGAGACAGGGTTTCACGGTATTAGCCAGGATGGTCTTGATCTCCGGACCTCAGGTGATCCACCCGCCTTGGCTTCCCCAACTGCTGGGATTATAGGCGGAAGCCACTGCACCCGGTTAGCCACATGTTATAAATGGGGCAACTGAGGTACGGGAGGTTGGACAGCTTGTTCAAGGTCCCCAGCTAGGAGAAGTGCGGCTGGATTTAACCCAGATGCAGGCTCCAGTGCCTGTGACTTAACCCAGGACTGGATGCAGGGGGCTGGGAGCCCGGCCTGCCCCACATGCTCTCCAGACCACCCCACACACAGCTTGGCCCACCTGTGCTAGCTGCTCCTGCAGCCAGCTGAGCTCATGGCTCAGCGTGGGGAGGTGTTGCTCCAGCGCCTCCTGGGTCTGCTCTGCCACTCACAGGGAGCCCTCCAGGCCCTGCCGCGCCACCTCCTGCTCCAACCACAGCTCCTCCAGCCGCTCCTGCTCTTCCCGAGCCACTGTGGCCTCCTGCTCCACCTGCTCTTCCCGAGCCACTGTGGCCTCCTGCTCCACCTGCCGCTGCCGGCCCTGCAGGGCGGCCCTTTGTTCTTCCAGCTGTGGGCCGGGAAGGAGTGGGGCCTCATGAGCAGGGCATCCCTCCCAGGACCAGGACGCCTCCTCCACCCATCCACCAGCCACAATAGCCCAGGGGAGGCTCCCAGGGAATGAGGGACAGTGCCCTTGGGTGTGTGAGACACTGGGGAAGGGGAGCTGAGGAGGGCCCATGGAGCTTCTGTGCTTTGACGCCTAGAGAGGATAGACAGACAGACGGAGACAGACAGAGAACCAGAGACAGACAGGGAGGCAGGGGCCAAGACAGGTGCAGGGCTGGGCCCGGGGTGCCTCACTGAGTGGGGAGGACAGGTGGGCAAGGCAGGTGGGCCTGCAGGTGCACAGTGTACCTGGGCGACAAGGCGGTTCAGATCCAACTTGTCCTGAGCAAGGCTCTCGTTGAGGGCGCTCAGCTTGGACAGGGAGTCCTGCAGGGAGGCCTCCTCTGCCCTCAGCTTGGTCATGGAGAGCTCGGAGCTCCACGCAGCCAGCCTCAGCCTGCAGGGTCAGGCCCCAAGAGATGAGGAAAGGCAGAAAGGCCGGGAGGAGGTGAGGAGGGACAAGAAGAGACCCAGAGAGATGGACCCTCGGAGACAGGGGAGGGGAGACAAGGAGGGGACACAGCGTGAGATGGAAAAAAAAAATCACCGCAGAAAGCCTGCTGCTTATGGAGCCATTTAAAAGCCACCTACCACAGAGCCGTGCAAAAATAGCTTAAGCTGCAGGGCAGGGCCAGAGTTCAGAGGATCCCCTGAGTAGAGTCTAGGGACAGCACTGCTTAGAGCCCAGGCTGCAGCGGACAGGGCAGGCCCCCCCGCCAAGGACTCTCTGGGCTGTGGCCCCAACTCTCAGACCCCAGGAGCTGAATCTTAGGCACTGGATGACCCTGAGCTATAGGCACTGCCCCCAGGAGCATCCAGAACAGCAGGGATACGGTCGTAAAGAGAGGTCAATCCACTTATGGCTGGGACCAGAGGTCCAAAGGTCTGTGGCCTGTGACAAAGATCAGCCTGTATCCAGAAGGAAGGGGTCAGTCTGTGACCAGGCTCAGAAGTCTGCCTGACACTGGGACCTGTCCGTGCCAGAGTGAGAAGGCTTGGGGCTGGGGGTCAGAGGTAGGTTTGTGGTTGTGCAGCAAACAGGGACCCACCTTGGTCAGCGCCTCGGCCACCTCGGCCTTCTCGGCCTGCAGCATGTCCCGCTGCAGTGTGGCGCGGCTCAGCACCTCCCTCACCTCCACCAGTTCCTTGGCCAGGACTGAGCACTTCCCTTCCAGCTGCTCTAGTTGTCTATGGCTGCGGGACAAAGGGCGGGCAGGTGGCGCATGTCACTTTCTTGCCCCAAACCTCCTGTGGCCAGCAAGATGCTGGGCCGGGGACCAGGCCTGAGGCAGGAGTTTGGAAAGAAAGAGCCTGAGCCACAGGGCAACCAATCCCACTACCGCTTAGCTCCATGACCCTGGGCCTCCATTTTCACATCTGCAAAATGAGGTAATACCTGCCTCGTGACAATGTTTGTTTTTTTGAGACAGAGTCTTGCTCTGTCGCCCAGTCTGGAGTACAGTGGTGCGATCCTGGCTGACTGCAACCTCTGCCTCCCAGGTTCAAGCAATTCTCCTGCCTCAGCCTCCTGAGTAGCTGGGATTACAGGTGCTCACCACCATGCCCGGCTAATTTTTGTAGTTTTAGTAGAGACAGGGTTTCCCCATGTTGGTCAGGCTGGTCTCGAACTCCTGACCTCAGGCGATTTGCCTGCCTCAGCCTCCCAAAGTGCTGGGATCACAGGCATGAGTCACCGCGCCCGGCCTGTTTTAAGGATACAAATTTCACATGTGCTTAAAATAGTGCCTGACACATCTCCCCAAGGGCCTTCAGAAACAGGAATAATATGCTCCATCACAGTCTACTAAACATCACCGATCAGGTCCCAGAGAGGTAAGCAGCGCAGTGGTGAAGAGGTTAACTCTGAAGGCAGAATGTCTGGGTTCATATCCTGGCTCTTCTGCTAACTAGCTGTGTGACCTGGGGCAAGTGACATGGCTTCTCTGTGCCTCAGTTTACCATCCACAAAATGGAGATAACAGCTTCTATGTCACAGAGTTATCATGGAGTTAAATGAGAGAACTGAATTTCTTAAAATGGTATCTGGCACTTAGTTAAATTAATAAGGATATTATTATTATTATAACTAAATTTTTTAAATACTATTACTAATATTACTACTGTTATTTTAATTATTCTTGTTACTATCATCCAAGTTCTACCTTTTAACTCGTTCTCTGACTCCAGGTAAGTGACAACACCTCCCTGAGCCCCAATTTCCTGAAATGGGTCTGGTTAGAAAACCCGGCATCAGAGGTGTCCAGATGGCAGGAGGCCCAGGACCCACTGGGTGCTCCCTAACCCCCCGGGGGGCACTGTCAGGGGACCCGAGGCACATTTGAAGGGCCCCGGCAGGGAGGCGAGATGCTGCTCACCTGTGCTCAAGCTCCCGGCGCACCCGCACGCCATTCTTCTCCACATCTTCCTGCCCTCCCTCCAGCCGGTCCCGCTGGTGCCACAGCTCCTCCTGGGCAGCCTGCAGCTTCTCCCGCTCCTGCCGCAGCTCCTCGGCCTGCTGCTGGGCCACCTGCAGGCTGTGGGCCAGGTTGCTCTTCTCCCTTCAGGACAAGGGGAGGGGGAGCAGAGGGGATGCTGGGGCTGCTCTCTCCAGGGAAGGTGGCTGGCTACTGCCCTAGCCATGAGCTACATCCTCCCGTCTTCCAAGGAACCTGCCTCCAGGAAGCCTTCCCTGACCCTGCCCATAGCTGACTCATTTCACTCACACCCTCCAGCAGAAGAACCTGGCTTTCCTTCTCCCCAGCCCGCCCACTTGGAGTGGATGGAGGTGCTGGCCTGATCTCCAAGCACCGTACCAGGTAGAAGAGGCCAGGCTAGGCTCCTGGGACACACGGGCAATTGTGCCACCAGCTCTGCTAGGCCACGTGAGCAGGAAATGTCCCCTATAACACCCCATGCCCCTCAATTCTGGGAAGCCTGATAGAGCTGAGTCTACAGATCCCACAGCTTCCTGCTACACAGGCATATGGTGGCCACGGCAGGGGAGGGAGGAGAAGGCAACAACTGGGACCCCAAAGACTTGCCATGAGCTGCCACTTTTCCCACTGGTGGTAGGTGTGAAAACACTTCACGACGTGATTTTTTTTTTTTTTTTTTTTGAGACGGAGTCTCCCTCTGTCGCCCAGGCTGGAGTGCAGTGGCACGATCTCTGCCCACTGCAAGCTCCACCTTCTGGTTTCACGCCATTCTCTTGCCTCAGCCTCCCAAGTATCTGGGAATACAGGCGCCGGCCACCACGCCTGGCTAATTTTTTTTTTTTTTTTGAGACGGAGTCTCGCTCTGTCACCCAGACTGGAGTGCAGTGGTGCGATCTCAGCTCACTGCAACCTCTGCCTCCCGAGTTCACACCATTCTCCTGCCTCAGCCTCCCGAGTAGCTGGGACTACGGGCACTCGCCACCACGCCCAGCTAATTTTTTATATTTTTAGTAGAGACGTGGTTTCTCCGTTAGCCTCAGGCTTATTGGGAGGTGAGGAGGTATGGGTCGGATACTCATGGTGACAATTGACTGCATATCCAGAGTCATGTCTTCAACACACAACACACATACACACACACACACCCAAATTAGTGAGACACAATCACATCAGATGCCACATTAACCAGGAACTAAACTATTTCTACTGCTGTTAAAGCAAATCAAATTTCTATAGCTCAAGTTTCAGATAAATATTAAATTGCTTTGCAAAAGGTGACACAGGGTGAATCTTTTAAATTAGTTAGTCTTTACGTGTTTTTCTGATAGGATTCTATTTTTTAAATATTCCAATTGTTTTTAACTGCTTTGAAAGAAGTTTTATCTGAAAACCAGAATGATCTGAATGTGAAGAAAACCCAAAAGATTAATAAATGCTAAGAGTGTACTTTGTTCATTAACAACTTTCTTCAGAAGATAAATTTAGGGAAATTGCCAGTCTAGAGAACTCTTAACATTCTCCAAGCATTAGAGGAATACAAGTTATAAGAGTGATGTGTAATTTTGAGAAGGGAAGAGTCTCCAGTGCCAGTTTCCTGCCTGAACACCACAGCCCCTAAGGAGATAAGCCCTAGGGTAAAAAGAGCCTTGATTTTCTGAAGACAGAATTGTCAGCAAGGCATGCTGATTGTGTTTCTTGGGGGCTTGTTAAGAAAATTGCCCTAGGGTCATTAGAGGGGGCATACGAGAATCATTTGCTAGAACTAATGGGGTTTCCTTCTTAGAGCTCTGAGAGCAGTAGAAACCCACAGCAGGCCCACCTAGTTTTCCCACCTCCCAACATGATCATTCTACTCCAGCCAGTGCTGACTTTTCAGGTCTTTGCATAGGCTATTCCACGTGCAGTCCTCTCTCCTCCCACTTCCCAACTGTCTCCTTACTCATTCACAAATGTCTCATCCAGGTCTCTTCTTCAGGATGTTTTCTAACCATGTTTAGTTCCGATGAAAGCTTTCGCATCCCCATGAACTCTCGGCACCTAACTCCGGCCTCAGAAACAAACACAATATCAGACTGGAAGAGATCTTCTATGGTCCAGCCCACATCTTGGCCTTGAGTCCCTTTGAAAAAAAGAGCTGCTAACTTGTCATTCAAATATATTTGCATAAGGCTACTTCAAATGCTTGTGGCTTGGACTGTCCATTCTGTCATTCATGATAAACACACACAAAAAAACTCCATAAATTGGGTACAGAAAGAAACTTCTTCACTCTGATAAAGACCATCTATAAAAATTTCCCACAAACTCACACATTATGATGAAAGACTAAATGCTCTCCCCCTAAATCAGTATGAAGACAAAGATGTTTGCTCTCATTGACCTTTATTCAAAACAGTACTGGAAATTCTAGCCAGTGCAATAAGGCAAGAAAAGAGATTGAAAAGGAAGAAGTAAAACTGTTTCTATTTGTTTGCAGCTAACCTAATTGTCAACGTAAAACAAAAACAAATGCACAAAAAATCTACATAAACACTCCTGGAGTTAATGTAGCAATGCAACTTACCAAAACTTATGAAAAAGTCTGAATCTCAAACTTTTTGTTTACGCAGTTGCAAGCTATCTATCCACTAAGGATTTATTGATTATAAAAGTTAAAAATAGTAGATCTATAATAGAGAAACTGGACATCTAAACTTAGTGATCACAATTAACAGCACCAGCAAGGAATAAATAGATACAGTGTGTGCCCAGATGTGGAATCCTAAGAAGAATACACCATCTATATTTAGCCAAAAATGTAAAACCTGAATCTAATCATGAAGAAACATCAAAGAAACCCAAATTGAGGAATGTTCCATAAAATAACTAGTTTCTAATCTTAAAAAATGTCATGAAAAACAAAGAAATGTTGAGAATCAATAATAGAGACTAAAAGAAAAATCACTAATGCAATATATAATCTTGGAAGAGAGGGATGCTATAAATGACATTATTATGACAATAGACAAAATCAGAATATAAATTAGATATTAGATTATATAAATATATTATTTCAATATTTAACTTCCTGATTTTGATAACTCCTATATAAGAGAGTATTTTTGTTTTTAGGAAATATTCACTGAAGTATTGAAAGGTAAAGGAGCATGATATTTGCAAATTACTCTAGAATGGTGCTGAAAATTATAAAAACAATAATATGTTTACATAGATAGAATGATAAAGTAAATGTTATAAAATGTTAAAAATTAATAACTCTAGGTATGGGGCATACAGGATTGCTTTGTACTATTCTTTCAACTTTTCCCTAAGTTTGAAGTTATTTCAGAATAAAAATTATTTTAAATTACAATGTTTTAAATATGAAATAAAAATTTTTCCAGACAAACAAAAAGTGAGATAATTTAAAGGAAGTTCTTCAGGCAGAAAAAAAGGAAGAAACACAAAAATGCAAAAAAGAATAAAGATCACCTCAAGGGCAGGGAAAATATGTATGTAGATATAAATTAATAATAATTACAACATAATAATAAGGTCTTGTGGGACTTAAAACTATTGAAAATGAAAGATTATTACAAAAATAACATGAAAAATAGAGTAAATGAAGTTAGAGTAACCTAATTATTTATCAAAATTAGAAAAGTAATAAAACTAATCATTTGTGTTGAACTGTGCTGTCAAAGATTTATGTTTTAATCTCTAGAGAAATCATTTAAAAAAATGTTTAACAAGCTAAAATAAGATACATGAACTGATAATGCATTTTAACCCAAAATAATGCTGTTTTGAGAGACGGAAAAACCAAACATAAAACAAGTAGTTCAAATAGAAAATAGAAAGATGGTAAATATGACTTCAGTATATAATTACTTTAAGTGCAAATAAACTAAGTATTTTAATTAAAAAAACACATTTCCAGATGGAGTTTTTAAAAACCCTACAAATTACCCACAAAAAGCACATTTTAATATTAAGGACATAAACACTTTGGGAAGATAGTATGGGAGAAAATGCACCATGTAAATACTAATTAAAAGAAACATGTAGGCTGGGCGCGGTGGCTCATGCCTGTAGTCACAGCACTTTGGGAGGCAGAGGTGGGCGAATCACCAGGTCAGGAGTTCAAGACCAGCCTGGCCAATATGGTGAAACCCTGTCACTAGTAAACATACAAAAAAATTAGCCGGGTGTGGTGGCAGGCACCTGTAATCCCAGCTACCTGGGAGGCTGAGGCAGAGAATTTCTTGAACCTGAGAGGCAGAGGTTGCAGTGAGCCGAGATTGCACCACTGCACTCCAGCCTGGGCAACAGAGTGAGACTCCATCTCAAAAAACAAACAAACAAACACAAAAAACCATGTAGCTTCATAAAACATTTGCCAAAATTGGTCACATGCTGCATCATAAATGTGAGCTCAAAAAAAAAATTCAAAAAAGAGAAATCATTTGGAATAGATTTTCTGATTATAATGAAATTACCCAGAAATCAAGGTTACACTAAATATAACGGGAAAGTACCTCACTCCTTTGAAATTAGTGATACACCTCTAAATAATTTATGGAATAAAGAAAAATCAAAATGGAAATTAGTACATTGACCTAAATGGTTATACATTATTAATGCTGAGACCCAGGTATCCCTGCTCTCTTGGGGGCCTGGGAAGGCCCCCCCAGCTTTTGCAGGTTCAGAAATGCCTGCTCCCACTGCCTGGCTTCTCCCTGCTATTGGCCTCCACTCTGATCTTGGAGCAAAGTTGGGGCTGAACCCCAGCACTGTCACAGCCCAGCTGGGTGTGCACATGTTTGGGGCAGGGCTGACACACCAGCTCCCTGCTGCCTCAGCCCCTCCGACTTTGGGCACAAACAAGCATAGAAGGGAAGCCAATGCGGGGCTGAAGGAAGCTCAGCACTGGCCTGTAGGTGACCCTTGGCACCTACAACCTGGGTGCCATGAATGACAGCAGGAAGCAGACAAACTCCTGGGTGGAAGGGGGCAGATCTCTGGTGAGGCCCCAACAACAGGTCAGGGAGGGCCTGAAGGCTGGGGACTGGGCTGCCAGTCCTACAGATGGAGTGGGAACTTGTGGTGCTTTTTCCCGGCCCACCCATGACTGTCCATGAACCAATCGGCATGCCCTTCCTCCCCTCTGAGGCCCATAAAAACCCTGGGCTCAGCCAGAGGTGAGCAGACAGTGGAGCAACCAGCTGCAGAGAGGATCTACCCAGTCTAGGGCCTCCTCTCTGCTGAGAGTTATGCAGACAGTGGAACGACCAGCTACAGAGAGGAGCTACCCTCTCTGCTGATAGCTGAACACTTGTCAGGATGACTTGCCTAGCAGAGAGGACCTACCCTATCCACTAGGAGCTGAACACTCATCAAGACACCCTGGCTGTGGAAAGGAACTACCACCTGCAGGTCTCCTGTGAGCAGTTCCATTGTTCAATAAAGCTGCTCTTCATCTCGCTCACCCTCCACTTGTCTGAATACCTCATTCTTCCTGGTTGCAGGACAGGAACTCAGGACCCACCGAATGGCGAGGCTAAAAGAGCTGTAACACAAACAGGGCTGAGACACGCCCCTTGCTCACCACATTGAAGGTGGAGAGAAGGAAAGAAGAGCTGCAGCCCTTCAGGGAGCCCAGACCTGGAGGCTCTGCTCTGCAGTTCCTGGCATCTCCAAGCTTCCAGGTGCCACTGTATTCCCCAGTGCCAGCTGTGGAAGCTGTTTGTGGTACACCTGGTCTGTCCACAGCCTCACAGAGAGCCAGCACTCATGCTGGCACCTGGAGCTGCCCACCCTGCTGCCGCAGCTGGCATGTCTGACTGTGCGCAGTACCTGGACCCCAGGCTCACTCACACACCCCTCCCCATTCCACCCCTGACTCACCCTTGGCAGGTGTGGGACCCAGGCCAGTAGTGTGAGCTGAGCACAGCCTGCCAGGCCAAGTGAGCAAAATGACCCCAGCAAGCCTGAGCAAAACTTGGGCAAAGGCACCACCAGCCACAAAGGTTTCTGGCCAGAAAAATGACACCCCAAGGATCCTGCAATAATACCTTGTCTACGCAGTCCCTGTACAGTTTCCTGACCTGTGGCAAGAATGTCACTTTCTGACAGGCCCAGGAGCCCAAAGTTTTCTTGGGATCTCAAAGTGAGGAATTCACCCAATTAATACAGGTATTTACAGGCACAGGCTGGGCTTAAGGCATTAAAGTTGAATTTGAGATTTCTTATGAAATAAAGTTCCAGCAAAGCCAATTAAAAAAAATGAGCCACCAGGCGTGGTGGCTCACAACTGTAATCCCAGCACTTTGGGAGGCCGAGACGGGTGGATCACGAGGTCAGGAGATTGAGACCATCCTGGCCAACACAGTGAAACCCTGTCTCTACTAAAAATACAAAAAATTAGCCAGGTGTGGCGGCATGCGCCTGTAGTCCCAGCTACTCGGGAGGCTGAGGCAGGAGGATGGCGTGAACCCGGGAGGCGGAGCTTGCAGTGAGCTGAGATTGCGCCACTGCACTCCAGCCTGGGCGACAGAGCGAGACTCTGTCTCAAAAAAAAAAAGAAAAAAAAAAAAAAAAGCCTATTTGTCAAATAATTATTCTTTCTGACTTTATGCAAATACTCAGGCCAAGTATAATAAGACTAAAACTTATTTTGCAAATGAATTTGTACTACAACTTGTCTTTAGTGAAAATGGAAAATGGAGAGAGAAAAATGATGCATCAAAATAAACTATAGTAGATCTGTTATTAGATTTGAGTTTTGCTTAATGTTTTCCAATTTTTGTTATTTTCTACAACTTTGACTGAATTCTAAAATTTTTCCTGGCTATAAGTCTCTAAAACAATGTTTTCCATTTTTTTTCTTCTTCTTTTCCTCCCCGGCCATTATTCCTAATTTGAAATCACTGAAAACTAATCTGTGCTTTCTTAAAATCCTGCAAACTGATGCCAGACAAACTTCAAAGAAAATAACCACAACCTATTTACATACACAAGCCACTTTCATACCTGCCTACTGATGTATGGGCTTCAGAGTAACATGGCCTATATTGATTTTCCAGAATTGTTCTTTTTGTTTGTTTGCTGCTGTTTTTTCCCTTCCTTTCTCTATTTTCTCTTCATAGGATGTGAGACTTCACGACCTGCTGAAAATAAGCTTTCCTGATAACATGGGAACCACCTATCTGTGAATAAACTGTCCTAGCTATGAGAGATCAGATGAAACCTGAGAGCAGAGACTTATTTTCTTCTAAGATGCTTTCTCCAAAAGACTTTAAAAAGAAAAAAGGAGACATGTGAAAGAAAATAAATCTTGAGACCCCAAAATCACTAAGCTAAAGAGAAAAGTCAAGCTGGGAACTGTTTAGGGCAAATCTGCCTCCCACTCTATTCAGTCATCCCTCTGCTCATTGAAATAAATGCATATCTAATTGCTTCTTTTGCAAAAGCTAATCAGAAACTCAAATGAATTTGTCTCTTATCTACTTATGTCCTGGAAGCCCTTTCTCCACTTCAATTTGTCCTGCCTTTCTGGACCAAGCCAATGTACATCTTACATATATTGATTGATGTCTCATGTCTCCCCAAAATGTATCAAAACCAAGCTGCATCCCAATCACCTTGGGCATATGTCATCAGGACCTCCTGAGGCTGGGTCATGGGAGCGTCTTTTAACCTTGGCTAAATAAACTTTCTAAATTGACTGAGATCTGTCTCAGATATTTTGGGTTAATAGTATCTTAGACTTTCAAACTCTCGATAAACTGTTTCATTACCCTAGACAGTTGCCAGCTAAATAACCCTAAATCTGCGTATTAAAGGAAACAACTCTTAGGTGAAAAATCAGGTGGCAAAATTTACATCTCAAAGTACAGAGAGAAAAAGTCGGGCATGCTAGAGGGAAATTAAAATTGGTTTAATTGTCAATTAAACAAAATTATAGAAATCTATCATAAAGGCCTTTTAAATACACACACAGGGACGGATGCAGTGGCTCATGCCTGTAATCCCAGCACTTTGGGAGGCTGAGGCAGGCAGATCACCTGAGATCAGGAGTTCGTGACCAGCCTGGGCAACATGGTGAAACCCCGTCTCTACTAAAGATACAAAAATTAGCTGTGTATGGTGGCGGGCACCTGTAATCCCAGCTACTCAGGAGGTTGAGGCAGGAGAATCGTTTGAACCCAGGAGGCAGAGGTTGCAGTGAGCCAAGATCGTGCCATTGCACTCCAGCCTGGGTGACAGAACGAGACTCCATCTCAAAAAAAAAAAAAAAAAATTATTAGATGTGATAACAGCATTATCATTATGTAGAAGAAATATATTCTCGTTCTTGGGAAATAACATGACAGAAAATCTAGGTGTAAAATACTATGACTTTTGCAACTTACTTTACACTGGTCCAACAAAATAGGAGCAATGAAATAAATTTGGCAAAATATTAACAGTTGGTAAATCTAATTTACCATGCCCAGGTGAAAGGTGTGGGATATGCAGGTGTCCCCTATATTATTCATTCAACTTTTTCATTGGTTTGACATTTTTCAAAGTCAAAAGTTCTAGAAAATTTTAATATACAAGTAAACAGTCTGACTTTTAAAAAAAGACATTTACATTTTGATATATTGGCTCTGTAAAGAAAAATTGTGTCCAGATTGGCAGATGACAATCATTAAGTCAGACATGAGGCTGCAACAACTGGCAGGGCTTGAGCTGCTTCCACCAACTTACTCAGCATTGTTAGGGGAAAAAAAATGTAATTAATTGACACCATTTAAATATCAGATTTCACAAAGAAAACTACTGTGATTTCTATCCTCTCTTGAAAACTGAGAAGACCTGACAGCATTGGGTCTGCTTTACTGCCTAAAACCAATCAGCTTAGGACCGAGCAAAGCCTTGGGCCACTTCCATTGGCAGCTCTCCCCATGGCCGACGCCTGGCCAGGGTCATCCATCGTCTGCATTAGGCTGTTGGGGTCTTATTCCTGTGTGCACTGAGGTCATTAAGGTCTATGGTTCCAAACAGTAAACATTTGCTAAACACAACCTACTACCCATGTACACGACTACTGTATACACAAGCAAATACTTCCTGATGAGGAAAAGCAGAAATGTTTCCCAAAAAGGAAAAGAAAAAAAGTCACAAAGAAACTTTTCTGGCTGGGCTTGGTGGCTCCTGTCTGTGATCTCAGCTACTCAGGAAGCTGAGATGGGAGGATGGCTTGAAGCCAGAAGTTGGAGACCAGCCTGGGCAACATAGCAAGATCCCCATCACTAAAAAGAAAAAAATAAAATAAAGGAAGAAACTTTTCCAGATTCTAGGGAACCTAATCCTGAAATTTTTTTCATACTCTGTAATAATTTTAACTCTTTTTTCCCCACTTCTAACACAAGAAGGATACAAGAATTCTTAGAGGAAAAAACAAACATCTTTCTCATAAGGTCAAAAGGCTCTGGATTCAAAAATTACTCTCCTTTTATCAGATAATATCAATTATCTGATTAAAACAATTATCTCTTAATATCATATAAAGGCCCCAAATGAGCAAGATAAACTTTGAAAATTCTATGATAAGGTAAATAAGCAAAGAAAAGGCAATATTTTACTCACTCTGAACTCACAAACCTTACAACTTGAGGAAATTCAGTTACTAATTACATGCAGAAATTTGAGAGCCAAACTTAACAAACAACTTGAGAAAACACTGAAAGCAAAAATCAACTATCTTTTGCTTCTGCTAGCCTGCCAGATTCCAAAACATCAGCCTGATGAAGCCAAAGCTAACGGTTCATCAGAAAATTTGTGATTATTCTTGGAATAATCACAGGAGAAGGAATCAGGGAAATTTGGTAGAAAGCAGACTTTGTGATGTACACGTAAAAAGCATAGGTCTGGAACTAGGAAGACCTAGATTTGATTCCTATCACCATCATCACTCACCAATCCTGTGATGCAGAGCAAGTGTCTGATCCTGAATCCATTTTCTTATCTGTAAAATGTAAATAGCACCTCCTGGCAAGGTTACTAGGGGACAATGTAAAGTTCAGTCTGTTCTGCTCTAAAATATGGGTCTGTAAATTAAATTGGCTCCATCTGACTAACATATAGGAGAACGAAGCCATAGTTATGCAGAAGTTACACTGGTTCATATATTATTTTTCCAGAATGTTAATGCTTTGTACCACCAACAAACAGCATCTGAATTGAAGCACTAACATGACTGAATGCAGCAAGCTAAGGAGTAACTGTATACGATGCACCATGTACATCATACTCACTCCACATTCTTCCTTTTGGCCACAGCTCTGTCATGAAAGTAACTGATGTGAAGTTTCCCCTCGTATTTGTGCATTTTGCCTTTATCTCCATGAGTTAGCACCTACATCCCTTCTTTACATCCTCTTCATCAAGCTACCTTCACCTTTTTAATAAGCTGAAGTCCTAAATTCACAGTCATTTCTTTATTCACCAGAAGTTTAACAAGTCTTAAGTATTTACATTTTTTCATTAGGATCATTCTTGCATTTGTTATTGCTGGGATTACAAAGCTGCAACAGTTTTTTGTTTGTTTGTTTGTTTGTTTGCTTTTTGAGACGGATTCTGGCTCTGTCTCCCAGACTGGAATAGAGTGGCACAATCTTGGCTAACTGCAACCTCCCCCTCTCAGGTTCAAGCAATTCTCCTGCCTCAGCCTCCTGAGTAGCTGGGATTACAGGCGCCCTCCACCATGCCCAGCTAATTTTTGTATTTTTAGTACAGATGAGGTTTCACCATCTTGGCCAGGCTAGTCTCGAACTCCTGACCTCAGGTGATTCGCCCACCTCAGGCTCCCAAAGTGCTGGGATTACAGGCGTGAGCCACCGCACCAGGTGATGGTGCAATAGTTTTTGAGCGGTTTTCTCCAAACCTATTTTCCCCACACATTTCTATCTTCAGTACTTGATTTTGTACAATGCAAGAATATTCAGGATGTGACATTGCAGTAGAAGTGCCTACACTTGACTGACACAAAAATGGGAGTTCTCTTCCTCCATTCCAGAAAAAGAATGAAAATGATGCAATAATAATAACAGCTAATTTTTTTTAGTACTTACTATGTACCTGACACAATTCTAAGTGCTCTATTACGTATTGCTGCATTTTATTAGATCTAAGACATGATCAGTTTTAAGATGCATCATTATTTTATGTACCACTAAGAAAGAAAAAAACCCTACCTTTCCCTACCTAGTATTGTAAAACAGAAGACATGTAAATCCTTCATGTAACATTAACTGGACATTTTCAATGAGAACCAGTAACATTGCCCAAGCCCACACAGTGTAGAATAGAAGCTGGAGTGGTGACATAGACAAATTCTCTGTTTGATAGTTCTATGGAGAACGTAGATTGGGGCTTACGGCAAAAGCCTATAAGTGCCTCCCGGTGACAACTACTGGGTCTTTGGACTAGAGAATTTCCACTGAGGGGCATTTACCACTTCACTATGGGACATTAACTGAAGCTACCCATATGAATAAAGGACATAAAATAATCCTGAAACCTGAAATGTCTGGGGTGATGTCAGAGAAATACCCCAATGAGGATGGCAATGCCTGGAAGAGTTCCATCATAAAACGCAAGTGGTTAATACAGGGTCATGATACCTGAGGAATGCAAGGAGGAGACACTCAGAAGCAAGAAGCATCTTTTCCCCTAGGACTGCTGGATTCTACAGCTCCCTATAAACAGCTCTGGACTTATCGACAAGAGCTGCTTGGTTTGTGGATGGCAGTTCCAAGATAAATGGACCACATCTTTCTTGGAAGGATACCACTCTGCCAGTTTTTGCAACCTCATATTTGACTTAATGACTGCCACCTATTAATCTTGACACAATTTTTCTTTTTTTTATTTTTTATTTGAGATGGAGTCTCACTCTGTCACCCAGGCTGGAGTGCAGTGGTGCGATCTTGGCTCACTGCAACCTCTGCCTCCGTGGTTCAAGCAATTCTCTTGCTTCAGCCTCCTGAATAGCTGGGATTACAGGCACCCGCCACCACGCCTGACAAATTTTTGTGTTTTTATTCAGACGAGGTTTCACCAAATTGGCCAGGTTGGTCTCGAACTCCTGACTTCAGGTGATCCGCCCCCCCCCCTCGGCCTCCCAAAGTGCTGGGATTGTAGGTATGGGCCATCGTGCCCGGTCACAATTTGTCTTTACAAAACCAAATATATCAGAATGCAAATGTCTTCCTTTTACATTATTATTATTATTATTATTATTATTATTTTTAGGTCAGACTGGTTTCTTGTATATTAAGGACTTAAGGACTATCCGTATATCTCTCTTCCCTGAACTCATTCTCATCAGTTTTCTAATCACGTCCCTGACCATCCAGCTAAACCATTGGCCACAGTCCATTAATCAATATAGACTTTTATCTTGGTCCATTTCTCCTTCCAGACAAAATAAACAACAAATGTTTGCTGATGTTCTACCCCCCAGGAGGATTCCTCTTCACTGTTGTCCTTCAGGGATGTCCCAGCAAGGAGCTTTAGTACTACAGCTGTCCACCCTCAGGCGGTGCCCACACATCATGCCTAACCAGGCCCGAGTTTTCGCTACTTTATCAGTTCCTAATGTTGGGGAACACCCCAGAAGACAATAGGTACAGACAATAGAGGGTAATGGTAACGTAGCAAGAGTAGGGCATCTGGGCCACTTCCCCATGCAAACTTCTTGTGTTTTCAGGGACTACTAGAGCCCAATTTTGTACATACCACTTCCATTTGATGATGGAGTGCATGCCACCTTTATGACTTGGTAAGTCAAACAATACCTAGTTCCTGATAGGCATTCAGACCATGTGGTAATTTGGTGGCTCATGATAGTTCATGGATCAGAAGACTTAATGTTGTTAAGGCTGGGCATGGTGGCTCAAGCCTGTAATCCCAGCATTTTGGGAGGCCAAGGCGGGCAGATCACAAGGTCAGGCGTTCAAGACCAGCCTGGCCAACATGGTGAAACCCCGTCTCTACTAAAAATACAAAAATTAGCCAGGCGTGCTGGTGGGCACCTGTAATGCCAGCTACTTGGGAGGCTAAGGCAGGAGAATCACTTGAACCCAGGAGGCAGAGGTTGCAGTGAGCTGAGATCACGCCATTGCATTCCAGCCTGGGCGACAAGAGCAAAACTCCGTCTCAAAAAACAAACAAACAAACAAACCAAATGTCGTTAAGACATCCGTACTCCTTATATTGAACTACAGATTCAACATTATCCCTACCATAATCCTAGATGACAGTTTTGTAGAAATTGACAAGCTGTGAGTCCAGGAAGTCAAGACTAGCGTGGGCAACATAGTGAGACCCCGTCTCAACAAAAAATTTAAAAATTACCTGGGCATGGTGGTATGTGCCTATAGTCTCAGCTATTTAGGAGGCTGAGGTGGGAGGATTCTTTGAGCTCACGAGGTTGAAGCTGAAATGAGCCATGACAGTGGCACTGCACTCCAGCCGGAGTGACAGAGCGAGACCCTGTCTCAAAAAAGAAAAAAAGAAAAGAAAAAGAAATTGACAAGCTGATCTTAGAATTCCTATGGAACTTCAACGGACCCAGAATAGGTAAAACAATCTTGAAAAAGAAGAACAATGTTGGAGGACTCACACCTCAGAATTTCAAACTTACTGTAAACTGCAATAAACAGCAAAGAGAGAGACAGAGACAGAAAGACAGCGTCCACCGCCTGTGTCTAAAGCTCAGTAGTTCACACAGTAACTATGTGTTCTTTTACTCGGTCCTCCCAGCCACCTTGTGGTGGAGAAATTACCTCCGTTTTCAAGATGAGACGGTTGTGTGCGGTCTGGTCTCCACCCAAACCTGAGCTCCAAAAGGAAGAAGCAAACGAGCTTGTATAATTACCAAGTGTAAGGTGCTATGCCAGGCTCTTCCCATGCAGTATATCAGTTAATCCTTGAAACACCCTATGAAGATGATATTATTGCTCCCATGTTACAGATAAGGAAACCCAGGCTCAGAGAGGTATAACCCACATGGCTAGGACACGACACAGCAGGATTCAATTCCAGTTCTGTTGGATTCCATTGTTAGCGCCCTTTCCTCTATGCCACTTTGAGCCCCGGCTGCTGAGTGCCACCACTGGCCCACTCCTGCCCTTCTCCTGCCCCATGCTGTGAATGCTTTCTGCCCACTTCTCTGGCCATCCACTGCAAACAGATGGCAAAGAGCTAGCCTTGGCACCATAGCCAGCTGGCCCCACTCCCCTGGGGAAGAAATTTCAGTGCCAGAGATGTCTGCTTGTGCCTTAGGAATCCCCATGGGAGCCCAGAGGAGAGGGAAAAAACACTCTCCCTTTTTTTTTTTTTTTTTTAGACGGAGTCTCGCTCTGTCTCCCAGGCTAGAGTGCAGTGGTGCAATCTCGGCTCACTACGACCTCTGCCTCCCAGATTCAAGCGATTCTCCTGCCTCAGTAGCTAGGACTACAGGCATGTGCCACCACTACTACTCCTGCCCCTAGTAGCTGGGACTACAGGCATGTGCCACCACACCTGGCTAATTTTTTGTATTTTTAGTAGAGATGGGGTTTCATCGTGTTAGCCAGGATAGTCTCGATCTCCTGACCTTGTGATCCACCCACCTCAGCCTCCCAAAGTGCTGGGATTACAGGCATGAGCCACCGCGCCCAGCTGGGAAAAAACACTCTTTATGGCAAATGGGCCAGGCAAGAAACCTCTACCCTGCCTGCCCAGTGAGGCCCTGAGAGGGGCAGGGGGGACACAGTTCTCCCATGGAACCCTGGGCCATAATCTCCCCCCTGAACAGACTCCCAGAGGAGCAGAAGACTCCACAGTGGGACAGCAGTTGCAGCAGCAACATTTGCTGGGGGCATCAGCCAGGAGCTTCGGCCTATGCTGACAGCCCAGACACTGGATGTCCAAATGAGCCCCGATGCTCAGTCCCAACCCTCACTCCTTCTTTGGGGGTGATCCCAGCAAGTTTGGGATGGTCTACCTGGCTCCCATAACCCTGCTCCCCATTAGCACCAAGTGTAAGGTCTGAGCTGGGAGGAGTGGCTTTCCCTAGTTGGGGAAACAGTCAGGAAGAAGTGAAGATGCAGAAGATGAGGCTGAGGATGGAATGAGTCACTGTAATCATCTCGCTTGAGAGGCCAGGCCTTGAGGGCAATGCTTCCCTGCTTGGTCCAGCCAATAGGACTGGGGGCAGGTAGTGGGACAGAGGCCAATTACTGCAGGGCTGGAGCTGGCTCCTCATAAAGAGAGGGAAAGCTGCCTAGCTCACCATAAGCTGCAGGGCCAAGGTCAAGATGAGTGGTAAGTGGGGTCTCTAGGCCTGAGAGAGAGGAGCCCAAGGAAGGAGGTGTTGGACATTGAAATAGGAGAAGAACTAGATTGGGGATGAGAATGGCCAAAGGGTCTGAGATGGGTCTGAGGAGGAGGTTGCAAGGGAGGCTTTGCAAGGGGAAGGAGGGCGGGGACTGAGATAAAGATAGGAGCTCAATTGAAGGCCAGGGATGGGGCAGGGGATTGAAAGCGGGTCTGGAGAATAAGTTAGGGGTTCGGTCCATTCAAGGGGAAGGACATGGGGACTGAGACAGAAATGGCAATAGCTCAAAGAGGTGGGAAAATTTTCAAGGACTGAGAATGGGTTAGGGAGGTGGAGGTAAGTCTGGGGGATGGAGTGAGGGGACGAGGTTTGGGGAGTCTCTCCCATGGGCATGTGTACCCCTCTCCTCTTTCCTGAGGAGCCACCCCACAGAAGGCTTTGTCAGCACTGAGAAGGGCCTGCCCTTGGAGCCAGCTGGGTCTTCCACCTTTCCTCAGCAGCTGATTCCTGAAGATTTGTTTCTTTCTGGGAGCTTTGGCTGTCCCACATGCACAAAGACTGGACTAAAGGCCTTCTTACCCACTCAAAAAAACCTAGGGATAGTGGAAGGGAGTACACTATGTCACAGTTCTTGGCTGCTCCCCTTTGAAGTGGGGACAGAGGAAACCCCACAGCCCCTTGTTTCAGACTCCCAGATGAATTTCTCTGTCCATCAGAGCATTTCATTGTGGAGAAGAAAGTCAAGTCACGCAGAACTTGTTGCGTGGTAGTTACTAACTATCTGACCAATGGTTTTCAATCTTGACTTTCCATTAAATAACTGAAAAGCTCTGAAAAAAAATATTGTGAGGCTAGAGAACAATAGAGCTGTCAATTTCCCTTGGGTCACTCCCCACCCATCCCCTAAGAAAACCATGCCCACCTCCTTCACATACTCTTGCTTACACACACACAGACACCACGGCTCCTCCCCGCAAATACACACATTCTCTCACAAATTCATACATTCCCTCAGGCTCTCCCATCCAGCCTCACACTAAAAGTGCACACACAGACTCAAACACAAGAGCGTAGGCACTCATTTTCTCATTCGAACTCAAGCAAATGTGCATATTCCATCACCCTCACCCTTCCAAATCCAAGACAACAGACACTCAGTTCTATAATCCGTCTCACCTTCCCATGCAGATCCCCACACACATTGACTCAGGTGCCCACCCACAAACACGCCCCTCAGGTACAATCACAGACCACACAAAATCACATAGGGCAGCAATCACAAACTCATACTCACAGAGGCTTATATCACAGTCTCACACTGAAACTGACCCACACACAGAACCACAGTCCCTTTCACACTCAAGCTTACACAGACAAGCTCACATACACACTCACCACCGGGTACATTTACAGTCAAATACAAACGTGTACACACCCATGAGTTTCCAATCACAGACACAGTCACAAATACACATATTCACAACCACACGTTCACCAGCCACCGCCCTGACCTGACTGTCCTGTATTGGTTCACACAGCCAAGCTTATCCTGGGAAGGGCAGGCAGGGCTCAGACTCTGAGCCTCCAAAAGCCACCCCCATTGTCTTCTCTGCCCCTAGAAATCCTGATCTTGGGGCTCCTGCTGGCTACCCCCAGCTGCCTTGCCTACTCTGAGGGCCTGGCCAACTGCTTCCAGGACCCCGATTATGAGTCCTTCCTTATCACAGCCCAGGAGGGGCTCTATGCCTCCCCGCTGCCCAAGCATGTGGTGGTAGTGGGAGCTGGCATGTCAGGCTTGGTAGCAGCCAAGACCCTGAAGGATGCTGGCCGCCACGTGAGGAGGCTATGGAGGGGCCTCAATCATTTGCCTCCAGTTTGCTTCCTTGGGTGGGAAAAGACAAGAGCCAGGTTACGGCCAACTCTTGGAAAACTGTACATAATCCCTGGGTCTTTTAAACCCTTAACCTTTAAATATTGTTAAGTACAATTTGTGTTCTATGCCAACAGGCAAGGGCCACGTGGTTCTCTGCCCCCAGCCCGTGGAGAGAATTCAGCTTCAACTATATTCCTCAGGGGCGCTTGGGGCGGGGGCGGGGGCGGGGGCGGGGAACAGCCTTGGTTTGATTATCCTGCACATTCAGGGATGCTGGGAATTCCAGGCCAGAGCATGCGGCAAGGTGGAAGTGGGAGGAGAAGGTGGAGAGAAGGGACAGCATGTCTCTGGAAATGACAGAAGCTTCTCTGCACTCCAGGTGACCATCCTGGAAGCCAGCGACCACATTGAGGGCCGAGTGGTGACATTCAGGAATGAGGAGGAGGGCTGGTATTATGATCTGGGGCCCATGAGCATCCCCAGATCCCACAGGCAAGTCCTGGGAAAAGGAGGGAGCAAAGGGCAAGGAGGAGAGATGAGGAAGAGGCAGGAGGGAACCTGCTGCCATCAGGTCAAGGCCCTTTCAGATTTACTGTGCCACGTGATTCAACTCTACGGGCCAGGTCTAACGCTCATCTCCCATTTAACAGAAGAGAGGACGGAGGCTCAGAGTCCAGCATCACACAGAAAGCCGTAGATTCCCAAACTAACAATCATAATAGTTACCATTAACCCAGCAAATTGTGTGCTTTAAATATGAACAGTTTCTTATATGTCAATTATGCCATGTTAAGCTGTAAAATAATTATTAACAATAATAGCTAGCACTTTTTGAGCACTTACTGTGTGCCAGGCCTTGTGCCAAGTGCTATATGTATATTATTTAATTGATCCTCACAGCCCTACAATTTGATACTCTCTTATTGTTGCTATTTACAAATCAAGAAACTGTGTTCGGGGATATTAAGTGACTCACCCTAAGTTCTCTTAGGAGAACATGACAAAGCCCCTCCAAAATCAAGGAGGTGCCTGGCACAAAAGCCTGTCCTGAACCCTAGACTGTATCAACTCACGGAAGGGTCTCTGGCTCTGAGGCTTCCAAAAGAGAAAAGAGCCCTGGGCTGGCATCCCACACGCCTCCACAAATATCACCTCCTTTTTTGTGTGTGAAACTGAGATTTATTATAGTCTTAAGTATAAAGAGTTATTTCTCACAATGCTAAGTAAAATCTGACTAAATCCATTATGTCATTTGCTTAAAACAATAATTTAAAATAGTATCTTTTCTGAATCCTTTTCTTTTTGTTCAAATTTTATTTAAAAAGGAAAGCAACCATTAACTCTGAAATCAGCAACTTGTGTATGTAGTAATAATCCTTGGCTATTTCTGTGTGCTATAAAGATGTGGGCCTGGGAATTTTCCCTGGTTTGAGGGTAGATTTTTATTTTCATTTACACATAAAAAAAATCATTAAGTTTGATTTAAGGAAAGCCGTAACTGTTAGTATTTCTATTGACATAACATACATACTTCAAGGTTTCAGTCTCTTGACACAATAAAGAAAATAAAATTATCATTCTGGATGTGGCTTTACACGTTGTCATGACAAAAATAAAAGAATTAAAGATGAATGAGAAGGAAGAAGAGAAAAATTAAGAAATGGAAAGGGAGAAGGAGAAAGAGAAAAAAGCAAACATGAGCTTCATTTTCTTAAAGGAAAACTTGACTCTGGGATTAGATTTTTATTGCCATAAAAGTACAGTCATCATTCCAAGGTAAGAAGAACTTATGAACACAAAGAAGAAAATAACAGACACTGGGGTCTACTTGAGGTGGGGGTGGAAGGAGAGAGAAGAGCAGAAAAAATAACTATTGTGTACTGAGCTTAATACCTGGGTGACGAAATAATATGTACAATAAACCCCTATGACACGTGTTTACCCAAATCTTCACATGTATGCCCAAACCTAAAATAAAAGTTAAAAAAAAAAAAAAAAAGAACTGGAGACAGACACAGTCTTGGGGAACAAATGACAACTTCTATGCAATTCAAAATTTCTGCTTGTTTTATTTTTTTTAAACTAAAATTGACCACCACTGCAGCCTAGGTAGCTTAACAGTGCTTGATCCATAGGAAACACTCATTAAATATACATGTTGATTGACTGAGTGACTGAGGACTTTGAAAAGTCAATATTTTATCTATGTTGGTATTTATATTATCACTTTTTAACTTCTGATCTGTGGAAATTAGTTATGTCTGGGACTTACCCTGGGATAGTAACCATATAAAAGCAGTGACCATCTAGTGACTTTTGGTAAAATAAACCCTTAAGAAAAAAAATGCATGTTCTTAACTTTTAAGAAATGCATAAATAAAAATATATTTAATAATATTAATACCTCAATGAAACATTTGACACATAATAAGGAATTTGAAAGGTGCATTTAAATTTTTTCTTATTCTATTTATCATCAGTGAAAACAAACCTCATTAACATTTTCTTTTAAAACAAGGTCAAAAAAGGCAGTGCCATAATTAATTTTTAGTGCCTCATGACTAGATCAGGTTTTTAGCTTTATTTAATTTAGAAATTATAATCACAGACCTCAGAAACTTCACATCATTTCTCAGGAGACTAAATTCTTCTAATATATAATTTTACGATTTCATCTTTTATTTCAGATTCAAGGGGTACATGTACTTGTTTGTTAGGTGGGTATATTACACGATACTGAGGTTTGCGTTATGAATGACCTTGTTACCCAGGTACTGAGCATAGTACCTAATATGTAGATTTTCAGCCCTTTCCCCCTTCCTCTCTCCCTCTTTTACTAGTCTCTAGCTTCTATTGTTGCCATCTTTACGTCCGTATGTACCCAATATTTGGCATTTACTTATAAGTGAGAACACGTGGTGTTTGCTTTTCTGTTCCTATGTTAATTTGCTTAAGATAGTGGCCTTCTGTTGCATCCATGTTGCTGCAAAGGACATAACTTTATTCCTTTTATGGCTGTGTACTAGTCCATGGTGTATATGTACCACATTTTCTTTACTCAGTCCACCATTGATGAGAATCTAGGCTGATTCCATGTCTTTGCTATTGTGAATAGTGATGCAATGAGCATAACAGTGCATGCGTCTTTTGGGTAGAACTCATTTTCCTTTGAGTATATACACAATAATGGTATTGCTAAGTTTAATGGTAGTTCTGTTCCCAGCCCCCCACCCCCCGACAGGCCCCGGTGTGTGATGTTCCCCGCCCTATATCCAAGTGTTCTCATTGTTGAGTTCCCACCTATGAGTGAGAACATGCGGTGTTTGGTTTTCTGTCCTTGTGACAGTTTGCTGAGAATGATGGTTTCCAGCTTCATCCATTCCCCTGCAAGGGACGTGAACTCATCCTTTTTTATTGCTGCATAGTATTCCATGGTGTATATGTGCCACATTTCCTTTATCCAGTCTAGCATTGATGGACATTTGGGTAGGTTCCAAGTCTTTGCTATTGTGAATGGTGCTGCAATAAACACATGTGTGCATGTGTCTTTATAGTAGAATGATTTATAATCCTTTGGGTATATACCCAGTAATGGGATCGCTGGGTCAAATGGTATTTCTAGTTCTAGATCTTTGAGAAATCACCACACTGTCTTCCACAATGGTTGAACTAATTTACACTCCCACCAACAGTGTAAAAACGTTTCTATTTCTCCATATCTTCACCAGCATCTGTTGTTTCCTGACTTTTTAATGATCCCTATTCTAACTGGCATGAGATGGTATCTAATTGTGGTTTTGATTTGCATTTCTCTGATGACCAGTGATGATGAGCATTTTTTCATGTGTCTGTTGGCTGCATTAATATCTTCTTTTGAGAAGTGTCTGTTCATATCCTTTGCACACTTTTTGATGGGGTTGTTTTTTGTTGTTGTTGTAAATTTGTTTAAGTTCTTTGTAGATTCTGGGTATTAGCCCTTTGTCAGATGGGTAGATTGCAAAAATTTTCTCCCATTCTGTAGGTTGCCTGTTCACTCTGATGGCAGTTTCTTTTGCTGTGCAGAAGCTCTTTAGTTTAATTAGAACCCATTTGTCTATTTTGGCTTTTGTTGCCATTGCTTTTGGTGTTTTAGTCATTGCCCATGCCTATGTCCTGAATGGTATTGCCTAGGTTTTCTTCTAGGGATTTTATGTTTTTAGGTCTAACATTTAAATCTTTAATCCTTCTTGAATTAATTTTTGTATAAGGTGTAAGGAAGGGATCCAGTTTCAGCTTTCTACATATGGCTAGCCTGTTTTCCCAGCATAGTTGTAGATTTCTGGTGTTATTTCTGAGGCCTCTGTTCTGTTCCATTGGTCTAGATCTCTTTTTTGGTACCAGCACCATGCTGTTTTGGTTACTGTAGCCTTGTAGTATAGTTTGAAGTCAGGTGGCATGATGCCTCCAGCTTTGTTTTTTGGCTTAGGATTGTCTTGGCAATGTGGGCTCTTTTTTGGTCCCATATGAACTTTAAAGTAGTTTTTTCCAATTCTATGAAGAAAGTCATTGGTAGCTTGATGGGGATGGCATTGAATCTATAAATTACTTTGGGCAGTATGGCCATTTTCATATTGATCCTTCCTATCCATGAGCATGGAATGTTCTTCCATTTGTTTGTGTCTTCTTTTATTTTATTTAGCAGTGTTTGTAGTTCTCCTTGAAAAAGTCCTTCATATCCCTTGTAAGTTGGATTCCTAGGTATTTTATTCTCTTTGTAGCAGTTGTGAATGGGAGTTCACTCACGATTTGGCTCTCTGTTTGTCTGTTATTTGTGTATAGGAATGCTTGTGATTTTTGCACAGATTTTGTATCCTGAGACTTTGCTGAAGTTGCCCATTAGCTTAAGGAGAGTTTGGGCTGAGACGATGGGGTGTTCTAAATATACAATCATGTCATCTGCAAACAGGGACAATTTGACTTCCTCTTTTCCTAATTGAATACCCTTTCTTTCTTTCTCTTGCCTGATTGCCCTGGCCAGAACTTCCAACACTATGTTGAATAGGAGTGGTGAAAGAGAGCATCCTTGTCTTGTGCCAGTTTTCAAAGGGAATGCTTCCAGTTTTTGCCCATTCAGTATGATATTGGCTGTGGGTTTGTCATAAATAGCTCTTAGTATTTTGAGATATGTTCCATCAATACCTAGTTTATTGAGAGTTTTTAGCATGAAGGGCTGTTGAATTTTGTTGAAGGCGTTTTTTGCATCTATTGAGATAATCATGTGGTTTTTGTCATTGGTTCTGTTTATATGATGAATTACGTTTATTGATTTGAGTATGCTGAACCAGCCTTTCATCCCAGGGATGAAGCCGACTTGATTTTGGTGGATAAGCTTTTTGATGTGCTGCTAGATTCGGTTTGCCAGTATTTTATTGAGGATTTTTGCATCAGTGTTCATCAGGGATATGGGTCTAAAATTCTCTTTTTTTGATGTGTCTCTGCCAGGCTTTGATATCAGGATGATGCTGGCCTCATAAAATGAGTTAGGGAGGATTCCCTCTTTTTCTGTTGATTGGAATAGTTTCAGAAGGGATGGTACCAGCCCCTCTTTATATCTCTGGTAGAATTCGGCTGTGAATTCATCCAGTCCTGAACTCTTTTTGGTTGGTAGGCTATTAATTGTTGCCTCAATTTCAGAGCCTGTTATTGGAAATATGAACTTTTTTTTTTTGCCTTAAATGTAAACTGAACAGAAGATTTCCCTCCAAACACCACTCAAAACAAAAACCAGCTGAACTAGCCCAAACCAGGAGTCTTTAGATATGGCCTTAGACCTACTCAGAAATGGAAAATTAAATTTCAAATTCTATCTGAAACAAAAGGCATCTATGTCTACTTTGGAGTTCTATAAACTGAGATTTCCTAAAGGGTCTTAATTCAGAGATGGGTGAACTCCCCACCCCATATCCCTCCAGGCCATGACAGAAGGAAAAGAAGGAATGCCCACAGCAAGTGGAAACAGGATGAGAACTGAGGAAGGAGTTGGTCTGAAGCCCCTGGGCACACAAAGAAATTGCTTTTGCTGGAACTAGTTTCTGTTGTGAGGCCAGCAGGAACAAGATGCCATGGGGATGGGGACCATGTTACGCCTGTCTCTGCTCCAGCCTGGTCTACACCTATGTCAAGAAGCTTGGCCTGAAGCTGAACAAGTTCATCCAGTATCAAGACAACACCTGGTACCTCATCAAAGGACGATGCTACCGTAGCTGGGAGGCCAAGGCCAACCCAGGTCTCTTGGGCTATTCTGTAAGCCCCACAGAGAAGGGCAAGAGTGCTATGAATCTCTTCTACGAGTCCATCGACAAGGTGCCTTCTGCCTTACCCCAGCATGGGTCGGGGAGGAAGAGAGTCTGGCCTAAGGTCACCTGGCAAGTTAGTGGACCAACCCCGGTCACCTGACTCCTATTCAGTGCTCTTGTGATTGGGCCACATCTCTTCTAACAATCTCCAAGAATGTTGCCACCAATCCCACTGCCCAGTCCCCTCTCTTCTCCTGTCCCTGGGTGGTTTGATTAGTGGCAGTGGGAGGAAAGGGGACCACCAGATAACCCAAATCTTGGTAATGAATCAGTCCTCCTGGCTTGCAGTGAATGTCTTCACCTTAAAGTTTAGTCTTCAAAAGGTCTTTAAATGAAGGTGAGATACTTGGGAAAAGAGGAGCTCCTGAAACTACTCTTGCCCTGGTCCTTCAACTCCTATCTCCTCAGGCCCACCCAGGAATTCTGCTCTAATCTAAAGCTCCTTCTCTCTCTTACCCTCCTGCTGTTCAAACATAGTCTGAAAACGTTCAACTGCAGCCACCTGATGTCTTTTTATGATTCTTACTCCACCAAGGTGAGTGAGGCAAACAAGCCCCAGAATGGAGGTAAGGGGAGGGGTCCACGTTCAGCCTAGGCCCTGGGGTTGTCCCCTGCCTGTCTGGATGTTCTCTTTCCACTGTCAAAACTGTCACCTTTCTGGAGTCCTGCCCCACCCTTGCCTCGGCCCAGTCACCTGCTGAAGCCCCACCCTACATACCGGGCCCTCCACCCTACACTTCCATTTACTGAGACCCCTCTCCACAGGCTTACCTGCTGAAGGAAGGGAGGCTGAGCCGAGGAGGAGTTAACGTGATTGAAGATATGATGAACCAGCATGCTGGATACTATAAGTCCTTCTTGGAGTCCCTGTGGGCTCAGAACCTCATAACCAAGCATGACAAGTAAGGCTGATCTGGGGTTGAGACTGGAGTCAGCCTCTCATCCAGCACTCAGAGCAGAGAAAGGGACTGGGATTTATTGAGTACTTACCGTGTGCAGGCGCTGTGCTGAGCGCTTGCCAAGAATTGTGGCCTTTAATCCTTATGAGCCCCTGTGAGGCAGGCCCTATTGTTCAGAGCCATTTCAGAGGTGGAGCTGCTGACAAGCTATGGAGCTTCCCCGAGTTCACACAGCTTGGGCAAGGTCAGCGCACTCCTCCTGGGAGGCAGAAATGCAGGGTGGCCGAATCCATGGGCTGTGGAGCTGGGCTGCCTCTGTCATCCTGGGAAAGTCACTTCTCTCTGGGTGTCATCTTTCCAAACGATCAAATCCCTCTCTGGCCAAGGGCTGTATATTAATTAAGGCGATGCATACGAAGTGTCCCGCACAGGCTGCAGGGAGCCAGTCCATCCCTTTCCAGGCCAGGAGCACTGCTGATATCTGGCCCGCCGGCGCAGGTGCCTCCCATCCTCACTGCCCCATTCACCCCTGCAGCTTTTTCGAGATCGCTGGTGGCTTTGACCAGCTCCCCAAGGCCCTCGGCGCCAGCTTGAAGCCCGGCACCCTCCACCTGAGGTCCAAGGTGGAGACGGTGGTGAGGGACGGGCCCAAAGTCCGGGTCTCATACCGGGCGGACCGGCCCGCCTCTGTGCAGCGCACCCTCACCGCCGGCTACGTGGTGGTCTCCGCCTTGGCCAAGGCAGTGCGCCTCATCGCCTTCCAGCCGCCCCTGTCCACGGACAAGACCGACGCCCTCTGCTCCGTGCACTACACCGGCGCTACCAAGGTGGTTTTGGCCTGTGACCAGCGCTTCTGGGAACGGGACGGCATCCGGGCCGGAGTGTCCATCACCGACCATCCCTCGTGCTACATCATGTACCCCAGCCGCAGCCTCCCCGACGGCAAGGGCGTCCTGCTGGCCTCCTACACCTTGGATGACGACTCCCTCTTCTTCACGGCGTTGAAGCACGACCAGATGGCGGACATCGTCCTGGACGACCTGGCTGCCGTGCACCAGATACCCAAGGAGGAACTGCGGCGCATGTGCCCCTCCTCCGTGGTCAAGCAGTGGTCTCTGGACTCCTTCCCCATGGGCGCCCTTGCGGATTTCACACCCTACCAATTTGTGCATTACTCAGAGCAGCTCTCACAGCCAGAGGGCCGCATCCACTTCACCGGCGAGCACACCGGCCTGCCACATGGCTGGGTGGACACTGCCATCAAGACCGGCCTCCGGGCCGCCAGGAACATCCAGGCTGCTGTGGACCAGGAAGCCATGGTAGGGCAGGGACAGAAGCCCTTCACCAACCTCCAGAAGGGCTCCTCCCCGGAGAGCTACCCCTGAAGGAGTCTGGCAGGTGCAGGCTGGGAGGTAGGCGGAGGAGGCAGATAGAGGTCACCTTTAGTACCCCCCACCCCGGCCCACAAACAGGAACCCGAAATCCCAAAGAACCCAGTTGACAAGTCCTCAGGAAACATCACCCCCTCTCCTTTTTCTCCTCTTTCCATGCAGGAAGGAAACAGCAGAGCCAGGGTATATGGAGAGGTAAGGAAAAAAAAACAAGGATGGAGAATGCTAGAATCCACCCGTGGCTTGGAGGAGATTGTCTCCTGCCATAAGAAGAAGCAAAATTCTTGTCACCTACAAGCAGAAGCCCCTAAAGAAACAGACAAAAGCAAAGCCACAGTATCATTCAACCACAGACTGACCACACGGCCACGGCACACACCCCACAGCACACACTGCACAGCACACACCCCATAGTACACACCCCACAGCACACACCCTACACTACACACCCCACAGCACACACCCTACACTACACACCCCACAGCACACACCCTACACTACACACCCCACAGCACACACCACACAGCACACACCCTACACTACACACCCCACAGCACACACCACACACACACACCACCACAGCACACACCCTACACTACACACCCCACAGCACACACCCTACACTACACACACCCTACACTACACACCCCACAGCACACACCCCTACACTACACACACCCCACAGCACACACACCCTACACTACACACCACCCTACACTACACACCCCACAGCACACACCCTACACTACACACCCCACAGCACACACACCACACAGCACACACCCTACACTACACACCCCACAGCACACACACCACACAGCACACACCCTACACTACACACCCCACAGCACACACCACACAGCACACACCCTACACTACACACCCCACAGCACACACCACACAGCACACACCCTACACTACACCACCCCCACAGCACACACCACCACACACAGCACACACCCCTACACTACACACACCCCACAGCACACACCACACAGCACACACCACAGCACACACCCTACACACCCCCACAGCACACACCCCACAGCACACACCACAGCACACACCCTACACACCCCACAGCATACACCCCACAGCACACACCACACAGCACACACCCTACACTACACACCCCACAGCACACACCCTACACTACACACCCCACAGCACACACCACACAGCACACACCCTACACTACACACCCCACAGCACACACCACACAGCACACACCACACAGCACACACCCTACACTACACACCCCACAGCACACACCACACAGCACACACCCTACACTACACACCCCACAGCACACACCCTACACTACACACCCCACAGCACACACCCCATAGTACACACCCCACAGCACACACCCTACACTACACACCCCACAGCACACACCACACAGCACACACCCTACACTACACACCCCACAGCACACACCACACAGCACACACCCTACACTACACACCCCACAGCACACACCACACAGCACACACCCTACACTACACACCCCACAGCACACACCACACAGCACACACCCCACAGCACACACCACACAGCACACACCCTACACTACACACCCCACAGCACACACCCCACAGCACACACCACAGCACACACCCTACACTACACACCCCACAGCACACACCACAGCACACACCCTACACTACACACCCCACAGCACACAACACAGCACACACCCTACACTACACACCCCACAGCACACACACCACACAGCACACACCCTACACTACACACCCCACAGCACACACCCCATAGTACACACCCCACAGCACACACCCTACACTACACACCCCACAGCACACACCCTACACTACACACCCCACAGCACACACCACACAGCACACACCCTACACTACACACCCCACAGCACACACCCCATAGTACACACCCCACAGCACACACCCTACACTACACACCCCACAGCACACACCCCATAGTACACACCCCACAGCACACACCCTACACTACACACCCCACAGCACACACCCTACACTACACACCCCACAGCACACACCCTACACTACACACCCCACAGCACACACCCCACAACCCACACCACACAGCGCACACCCCACAGCACACACAGCACAGAACACACGCCACAGCACACACTCACAGCACACACCACACAGCACACACCCTACACTACACACCCCACAACCCACACCACACAGCGCACACCCCACAGCACACACTCACAGCACACACCACACAGCACACACAGCACAGAACACACCCCACAGCACACACTCACAGCACACACCACACAGCACACACACACCCACAGCTCACACACACCTCACCATTGTGTGCCTGAGCCAAGGGCATCATGTCTTGGACCAACATGGAGTCTAGGTGGATGAGAGTGATGAGGGTTGTTTTTTGCTCTTTGTTAGCGTGCAAGACTGGGATATTGGCTCCTTAGAGATGACTCCTGTCTCATAGACTTTTCCTGTCCACCCTCATCCCTCCATCACCAACCAGAAGACCCATCTCTGCCTGCCTAGCCCACACATGACCCTGGGAGGACACCATGCTTGTTCTACATGCTCCTTCCCCACTCTTATCCTCTCTAAACCCAGCCTGTCCTTCCAGGCCCAGTTGAAGTTCTTTCCCCTCCCCCAAAATCCTCCCCTAACATTCCCACCCAAACCCCAGGGACCTCTCCTTTGAACCACAAGCCTTTTCCCCTAGAGTTTCAAATATTTGGCCTGCAGATCTTATTATGCTGCTATGTAATTCCTTCATAAAGGTGTATTATTTTCCCAAGGACTGGGACTATATCTTCTATGCCTTTTTGTGTTTTCCTCAATAGCCATGAAACACATATTATTTCCTGCAGCCTGTCAATAAATATTTGCTACACACCTACCACATGTCAGGCGCTGTGCTGAGCACCAGAAATACAAAGAAGGAGCCGCATTATTACCTCGAATGAAACTTCACTGCCACCTGGGTCCCCATGCCTCCAAGGACCAGCTCCCAAATCTGGATCATTTGTTATCCAAAATCCTTGGGGACCAAGGGCCATTCTTCGGTATTTGGGTCCAACTAGACAAAGAGAAAGAATAAACAATGTCATAAACCCTCTTCCTGGAGAATATCCCCTCTAGGAAGCCCCTGGAGGTCTCTGGAGACTAGCACAATAAAGTATTGGGATAGAGTGTTGTGGATTAAGACTGCTTGTGGTATGGGAGGAAAGCGGATAGAGAAAGGAAACTCACATTTCATTACTACAATTTGGTCTCTTGTTAAAAGCCTGTATTGTGGTCTTCCATTTGCCCCTATTTGAGTCAAGACTTCTTTAGTCGCAAGTGACAGAAATCAAAACCAGCTTAAGGAAAAGGAAGTGTTTTGGCTTGCACACCTGGGAGGTCTAGGGAGAAGCTGGCTTCACCCAGAGTGACTGGATTCAGGAACTGAAAAGACGTCATCCATGTTCTCTCTCTTTCCACCTCTTGGCTCTGCTTTCTCAAAGGACCTCTGTATTGGATTGAGTAGTGTCCCCCAAAATTCAAGTCCACTCAGAACCCGTGAATGTGACCTTATTGGGGTCTTTGCAGATGTAATCAAGTAGAGATGATGTCATAACGGATTAGGGTGAGCCCCAATTCAATGATTGGGAGAAAGAGAAAATTTTAATTATGAACCTACACAGAGGGAAGACAGCTGTGTGAAGATGAATGCAGAGTGATGCATCTACAAACTAAGGAACATCAAAGATTGCCAAAAGCTATGAGAGAGGCATGGCACAGATTATCTCTTAGAGCCTCCAGAAGGAACCAACTCTGCTGGCACCTTGCCTTTGAACTTTTGGGCTTCAGAACTGAGAAAATAAATTTCTGATGTCCAATTTTGTGCTGATTTGTTACGGCAGCCCTAGAAAACTAACAGCTTCCTTATTTCTTCCTTTTTTCTTCTGGCAAGGAACATAGAAGCAATTCCAAGACCATGTCTTTACAGGTTGCCATCCAAGAGAAAAGAAAGGGTCCCTCTTTCATAGAGTCTTCGCATTTATTTCCATCTTGCCCATCCACCTCTGGGCCTAGAAAGTAGGTCTTGTGACCAGCAGCCCCAGTGGCCACCATAAAGGGGGAATGGGACAATCTATTAAGAAGAGTGTCCTAAGCTGATAAAAACAATGGATGCACACTACAAACTTCAACTCTTCTGGATCCTAAGGTAGGCAAAGGAATTCAGCTGAGATTCAGGGCCTAGTTAAACCAGCTCCCAGGCCAGGCGCAGTAGCTCACGCCTATCATCCCAGCACTTTGGGAGGCTGAGGCGGGCAGATCACGTGAGGTCAGGAGATCGAGACCATGCTGGCCAACATTGTGAAACCTCATCTCTAAAAATACAAAAAATTAGCCGGGCGTGGTGGCATGCACTTGTAATCCCAGCTACATGGGAGGCTGAGGCAGGAGAATTGCTTGAACCCGGGAGGCAGAGGTGGCAGTGAGCCGAGATCACGCCACTGCACTCTAGCCTGGTGACAGAGCGAGACTCCATCTCAAAAAAAAAAAACAAAAAAAACCAGCTCCCTTGGGGCTTCCAAGGCTGGATGGCTCACCATCAACAGAGTCACAATAGACATGGGGAACTAGAAGCATAGTAAACCATATTGTAGAAGCTGGTTCCATTCAGGGAGGAGTCTTCTTCTAAACTATCTCCTGAACTGTTTAGATTTGGTATCCCCTTTAGTGTCTTGATAAAAGTCATCCCTTTCTGAGATTCTCCAAGCCAGCCTGGGAGGAACCCTGACCCAATTCAGTCCAGGCAGAGAAAGTGGCAGAAGGCAGAACAGGGAAGAACAGGGGCCCTGAAGAAGAGCTTACCATGTATCTCCATGAATTCCTAAGAACAGGATCCCAAAGAAACAAGTCGATGAAGGGCACAGACAAGAAGCTGGGCAGCAGGTTCTCTTTGCTAACCTCCATCCATTAGCTATAAAAACAAGGCCCTGGGGACACAGAGACAGCTGTGCAGAGAGGAGGGAATAGAGGGAGGAGAAAATCAATGGTGGAAGCCGATTCAACTTGTGTTTTAGAGGCAAATGATGCCTAGCATTTGTATGGGAGTATTAGACATAGATTAAAAGACTCAGAGATCATCTCTGGGGCCACAGAGCTGCCACATGTGTTTCTTGATTACAAACAGCAGAAACCAAATCTGAGTAACTCAAGTGAAAAAAAAAATTGAGAAAGAATATCAAGAAGTTCACAAAATTAACAAGAAGTCTCCAAATCAGTCTTGGAGAGTTGTCAGAAGCCAAAGGAGACTCAGTGACCTGAGCCACAGCCAAGGTCATGCCCCAGGACCTACACAGGTGGCACCATGGCGACTGAGCACTGGGCCTGGCTGCTGAGACCACCACCAGCCAAAAGATGCTTCCATTGCTGCTAGAACTAATTCTCAGCTGTCCACTGCTTCTTAAGGTGATTTCGGTGAGTTTCAAAGTCCCAGATGAGCACCTCCAATCTAGGTCAGTCCCCACTCCCTGGCTGCCAAGTGTCAGGGGAAGAATGTAACCAGCAACACTCTTTGGCTTTTGAAGTGGGAGGTGAGGCATTGCCTGTCATAAAACCTTACAATCATTGATTTGCCAAACACAGAAAACAGATATTGACGTTGGGCAGACATAAGGTATGGCCCAAAGGGATGAATAGGACACAGCGTACCTCTGCTGTGTTAGCTATTTAACCCCTCTAAGACTCGTTCATCATCTGGACAATAAGAATGACATCCCATCATATCGTGGCTGAAGGGACTGGAGATCCTGTATAAAAGGCACATAGAGATTTTAGGTGTATAAAACACACAATAGGTCCTTGCCCTCTCATGCTCTGAGAGAGGAATTATTTTCAGTCTAAAGAGGAGGACACCCAGACTCCGTGAGGTTGAGTGACTTGCTAAAGCTTTGACAGTGAGTGATGGGGAGAGGATTTGCAGCCAGCCCTGCCTGACTCAGAAGTCTAGCTCTTTCCACAGTAAGATGCTGCTGCCAGTCTAGTTGGAGAGAGGAATAGCTGGCCTGAAAGAGATGAAGCACATTTCAGACCAAGCAGATGCCAAGGCAGGTAAGCTGGTGGGAGCTCCGTGAAGGTTGAGATGAGTATGGGACAGAACTGACGGCTTGTCTGGGTAACATTATCTACATAATGTTACACTCTGTCATTTCCCTTCCTACATACTGTCTTGAGGGGGAAAAGAACAGAGTTGAGTTATAGCTCATAAAACCAACAGATTCTCTACAAATCTCTGCTACAAATTTGAGTGACTATTTTAATGTTACTACATTAAAATTGGAGAACTTTCATGGAAGCATGAGCACAAAAAACAGTCATGCATAACATATGCCTTAACAGAAACAACTGTTGGGAATGACTCCAATAACTTTCAAGAGATAAAAGCATCCCCCAATCTCTCCAGAAAGCACCATCCACATGATCCATTTGAAGGCCTGACTCTGGGAATTCCAGGCTGCTGCTGGCTGTAAGAGCATGAAGAGTCTAGAACAAAACCTCACTTGGAGCGCCTGGACATGACACCTTCACTTCCTGCCCCCAGGGGTGTTCTTAGAACCCAGTGAACGTGGCAAGAGCCAGGTGCCAGATAAAGAGGCAGCTGGACTTGGAGCTGGGCCCCTTTGGCTGCCAAATACCCACTAGTAGGCCCCAGGGAAATGGGCAAGGTAAATCCTTCCAGGAGCAGCAACTTAGCCTCTCTTCATTCTCCCTTTCCAAGCCCTCCTATAGTCATCATTGAATTTTGTCTCCCTGCTTGACAAATAAGGAAGTAAGGCTCTGAGAGGGAGATCATCTGGCCCAGGGCTACCAAGCACACAAGTGGAAGAGCCCAGAGGAGATGAAAATAATAATAACCATCATTACTGAGTCTTACTTCGGAGGCAGTGAATTAAGAGAATACATCCATTTTCCAACTGAATCCTCACACTCCACCAGGAAAAAAAAAGCGCTATGAAATAAACATTATTATCAGCTCTATTTTACAAATGAAGGAACTTTCTGAGAAACATTGCATGTTAAAGATGGAAAGAGGAATGGGTCAAGACAGTATGCCTAAAAATTCTACATGAAATACTTCTCCAAGTCTTTTTTGTTTTTTGTTTTTTTTTAGACAGAGTCTCGCTTTGTTTACCAGGCTGGAGTGCAGTGGTGTGATCTCGGCTCACCACAACCTCCGCCTCCCGGATTCAAGTGACTCTCCTGCCTCACCCTCCCGAGGAGCTGGGATTACAGGCGCCGCCACCACACCTGGCTAATTTTTGTGTTTCTCTGTTTTTGGTGTTTTTTTTTTTTTAGTAGAGACAGGGTTTCGCCACGTTGGCCAGGCTGGTTTTGAACCCCTGACCTCAGGTGATCCACCTGTCTCTGCCTTGCAAAGTGCTGGGATTACAGGCGTGAGCCACTGTGCCCAGCCTCCAAGTCTTTTTTGACACATGACTGAGCTGTCAGGAAATAGAATTATTTAGAAACTTTAAACAACAGGAAAAAGGCAAATCCACCAGAGGATTTAAGTGCTGGAGCTGAACTTTGCCCTGAGGGTATCTGTCAATACCTGGTGGCCTCGGGTCTGGGTTTAATAGACGACAAATGAAGGGACCAGAAGTTAAAGCCGAAGTCCTGGGCAGACGCAGGGGGCTGAGGCGGGAGGATCACTTGAGCCCAGGAGATCGAGGCTTCAGTGAGCCATTGCACTCCAGCCTGGAAGACAGAGACCTCATCTCTACAAAACAAAGTCCTGAGCAGAGACAGGTCAGACCAGACTATCACCTAAAGGTATGATCTGCTCCTCCCCTGTCTTCCCCTGCCAATAGTTGATAATCTCAGTGGATAAACTAGAGGAAAAAAAAAAAAAAAAAAAAACCTGCTCCACAAAGTAAAATGGATTTGGTGTTAGTCTTGGCTCTGGGAAGAGCAGGAAAAGAAAAAGAAAATTTATCCCATAAGAATTTTCATACATAAGCTCACATTTACGTAGATTTAGCTGCGGTAGTTACACTACTTCTACGTCCTAAAAAACCCAAAGCCAAAATTTTAGTTTAAAAGGGTCCCAGACGGGTTATGTCCTTGGATCCCGAACAAATAAAAAGTAAATCTTCTCTAAAGGAAAGAACCTTTAAATCCAGCCTTCAAAGAACGCTACAGATAAAGTCCCAAGGAGCAGGAGCTCAGGATTTAAAAACAGCTAAATATATGAGGAAATAAGCCACCATAAGGAAGAATCAGAAGAAAAAAATGCAAATAAAACCGATTAAAAACTGTTGATATTAGAATTATCAGATAGAAAATATAAGATAAATCTGTTTAATATCGATAAAGAAATAAAAGAGGAAATGAAAACAGGATAGGCCGGGCGCGGTGGCTCACGCTTGTAATCCCAGCACTTTGGGAGGCCGAGGCAAGCGGATCACGAGGTCAGGAGATCGAGACCACGGTGAAACCCCGTCTCTACTAAAAATACAAAAAATTAGCCGGGCGTGGTGGCAGGCGCCTGTAGTCCCGGCTACTCGGAGAGGCTGAGGCAGGAGAATGGCGTGAACCCGGGAGGCGGAGCTTGCAGTGAGCCGAGATTGGGCCACTGCACTCCAGCCTGGGCGACAGAGCGAGACTCTGTCTCAAAAAAAAAAAAAAAAAAGAAAAGAAAACAGGATGAAGGAGAGAGGGTGTCCAAATTTGCCAATCTCATTTGAAAAACAACATTTAGAAGTGAAAAAGCATAACAAATGAAATAAAAACATAAGGGTTAGGTTTAACAGAAAGTTAGGCTTAATTGAAAAGGTAATTAGTGGCCAGGCATGGTGGACCATGCTTGTAATCCTAACATTTTGGGAGGTCAAGGCAGGTGGATTGCTTAAGCTCAGGAGTTTGAGACCAGCCTGGGCAACATGGCGAAACCCTTTCTCTACAAAATGTACAAAAATTAGCCAGGCCTAGTGGCATGCACCTGTAGTCCCAGGTAATTGGGGGGCTGAGGCAGGAGGATTGCTTGAACCTGGGTGGTCGAGGCTGCAGTGACCCAAGATTGTGCCACTGCACTCTAGCCCGGGCAACAAAGTAAGACCTCCATCTCAAAAAAAAAAAAAAAAGAAAACAAAGAAAAGAAAAAGAAAAGGTAATTAGTAAATTGGAATAAAAAACTGAAGAAATTATTTCAAGACAAAGAGACGCACAACATGACAAAGAAGAGCCACATAAGATAGGAGAGAACATGTTATATAAATTTGATGTAGCAGGAGAGAGTAGATAGGAGAAAGATTATACTTGAAGAAATTTCCCAAAATTGATGAAAGACAAAACAACAGATTAAAGAAGTCTGACACATTCTCAAGCTGGATAAGTAAAAAGAAATCCACATCTGGATACAACATGGTCAACTGCTGGATGAAATCAACCCAATAGTTCCATAGACACTTTTTTTGTTGTTTTCCTGTTTTGGGATAAACATAGAAATGGACCCTTCTAGTCAATTTCTTTTTTTTTTTTTTTTTTTTTTTTGAGACAGAGTCTTGCTGTGTCACCCAGGTTAGAGTGCAGTGGCATGATCTTGGCTCACTGCAAGCTCCGCCTCCCGGGTTCACGCCATTCTCCTGCCTCAGCCTCCCGAGTAGCTGGGACTACAGGCGCCCACCACCACGCCCGGCTAATTTTTCTTTTTTTGTATTTTTAGTAGCAACGGGGTTTCACGGTGTTAGCCAGGATGGTCTCGATCTCCTGACCTCGTGATCCGCCCGCCTCAGCCTCCCAAAGTGCTGGGATTACAGGCGTGAGCCACCAAGCCCGACCCAGTCAATTTCTTAAAGCTTGAAATTTGCCTTTGTTTTATCTGAGTTCTTTCTTAGCAACACCCTCAGGCCACTCAAAAAAAAAATATCAAAGAGCTGAAACTCACCAGATCACAGCATCCAGACAATGAAATGCCAGATCACTCATTCATCACTATTGCCTCCTTACCCCTCCCTAGTTCCCTGGGAGGGGCACATTTTCTGTTTTCTTATACATTGTTACATTTCTTCCCTGCCATGAAAACCTCTAATTCCAGTCCTCAGAGGAGACAGATTTGAGACTGATCTCCCATCTCCTTGGCTACAGCACCCAATTAAAGCCTAAAGCCTTCTTCCTTAGCAATAATCCTGGTCTCAGTGATGGGCTTTCTCTGGGGCAAGCAGCAGGACCCAGACCAAGCTCCTGGTGTTGTGGTAACACTGAATACAAAAGACAAACAGAAGGTCTTAAAAGCAGCCGGAAAAGAGAGATTACCTATGCGAGGCTGCCAGTTAAATTGATAGCTGGCTACTCCATGGCAGCAATACAGTTTAGAATACAATGGAGTAATACCTGCAAAGTGCTGAGAGAAAACAATAGTCAGCCTAGAGTTCAAGACCCAGCAAAATGATCTTTTTCTTTTTTTGAGACGGAGTCTTGCTCTTTCACCCAGGCTGGAGTGCAGTGGCGCGATCTCGGCTCACTGCAGGCTCCGCCCCCCGGGGTTCACGCCATTCTCCTGCCTCAGCCTCCCGCGTAGCTGGGACTACAGGCGCCCGCCACCTCGCCCGGCTAATTTTTTGTATTTTTAGTAGAGACGGGGTTTCACCGTGTTAGCCAGGATGGTCTCGATCTCCTGACCTCGTGATCCGCCCGCCTCGGCCTCCCAAAGTGCTGGGATTACAGGCGTGAGCCACTGCGCCTGGCCTTTATGATCTTTCAATAATAAGGATGAAACGAAGACATTTACAGGCAACAAAAATTGACAAACAAATATCAAGCATGTAAAGTAATAATAATAATTATTATTGTTTGAGACAGTCCCCCTCTGTCACCCAGTTTGGAGTGCAATGGCACGATCATGGCTCACTGCAGCCTCAGCCTCCTGAGCTCAAGTGATCCTCCCACCTCAGCCTCCTGAGTAGCTGGGACTATAGGTACCTACCACCATGCCCAGCTAATTTTAAAATTTTTTTGTAGAGATGGGGTCTCCCTATGTTGCCCAGGCTGGTCTGGAACTCCTGGCTCAAGCAATCCTCCTGTCTCAGCCTACCAAAGTGTTGGGATTACAGGCGTGAGCCACTGCACCCAGCCAACAATAATAGTTATGACCAAATTTTGTGTTAAAAATTTTTAAATAGCACTAAAATTCTGGACTAGAATAACCTATAAGTCAGGAAGAAGGTGACTGGAGATGAACTATACCGTGTCCCAGGAAAAGAAATAACAAAGTATAGTCACAGATAAGGCTTGGTAAAGTCACGAGAAAAATACTATGAATAGCTTTATGCTAATAAATTTGAAAATAGATAACTTTTAAATTGATGAAAAGGACAATTTTATATAAAAATATAATTTAGATGAAATGGACAATCTTATGTAAGGATATAATTTACCGAAAACAGTCTTAAAACCTACACTGATCTATAATCTTTAAATAGATAGAATTAATAGTTTGTAATAATCTGCCCCTCTCCCCACTAAAAAAAGGACCTTGGAAATTTTAAAGGCAAGTTCTGTCAAATATTCAAGTGGCATATGATTCTAATTTTACACAAGCTGTTCCAAATAATCCAAAAAGGGGGACACTGGGCAGGAAATGCTCTCAAATTCATTTAAGGTAATCAATCTAATTTGATACCAAAGCCAGAAAAAGCTGAAGAAAGAAAACACATCGACCAGTTTCATTTATGAAGAGAGATGTAAAGAGCCTCAATACATTAGCAAACCATATCCCATATGTACAAAAAAAAAAAATCTTAGCAAATAAGGATTAAAGGAAGCTTTCTTGGCCAGGTGCAGTGGCTCACATCTGTAATCCCAGCGCTTTAGGAAGCCCAGGCAGTTGAGGAGGGAAGATCACTTGAGCCTAGGAGTTCTAGGCTGCAGTGAGCTATGACTGTGCCACTGCATTCCAGCCTGGGCAACAGAGCAAGACCCATCTCAAAAAAAAAAAAAAAAACAAAACAACAACAACAAAAAACCAGCAGCAACTTTCTTAAACCTTAAAAGGATATCTTCTAAAAATCTATAGCAAACATCAAACTTCATGGTAAAATACTAGATATAATTTAAGTCAGAAACAAGACAAAGATTCTCACAATGACCACTTCTCTTCACATTGCACTAGATGTCCTGACTAGTGCAATAAGACAAGAAAAATAAACATAGAATTTAAGAATTGATGAGTGGCCGGGCGCGGTGGCTCACGCTTGTAATCCCAGCACTTTGGGAGGCCGAGGCGGGCGGATCACGAGGTCAGGAGATCGAGACCACGGTGAAACCCCGTCTCTACTAAAAATACATTCCAGGAGAGTGAATGGTTCTATCTCACTGGCATTCCAGGTGCTACTGGGGTACAAAAAACAACAACAACAACAAAAAAACACTCCTGCAGCTAGCTCAGTGTCTGCCCAAATGGGTGCCCAGTTTTATGCTTGAAACCCAGGGCCCTGGTGGTGTAGGCGCCCGAGGGAATCTCCTAGTCTGGTTGCAAAGACAGTAGGAAAAGCATAGTGTCTGGGCCAGAATGCACCATTCCTCACGGCACAGTCCCTCACGGCTTCCCTTGGCTAGGGGAGGGAGTTCCTCAACCCCTTGTGCTTCCCAGGTGAGATGACACCCCACCCTGCTTTTGCTCTCCCTCCATGGGCTGCACCCACTGTCTAACCAGTCTCATTGAGATGAACCAGGTACCTCAGTTGGAAATGCAGAAATCACCCACCTTCTGCATTGGTCTCACTGGGAGCTGCAGACCGGAGCTGTTCCTATTTGGCTATCTTGCCCGGGGAAAACTGGAGGAGTCTTTAGGGTTTTCAAGGTATAAGATCACATCATCAACAAACAGATAAGGTAATTTTACATCCTCTTTCCCAGTTTGGATGCCATTTATTTATTTCTCTTGCCTAATTACTCTAGCTAGAACCTCCAGTACAATTGAATAGGAGTGATAAAAGTGGACATTCTTCTTTGGGAGGCCGAGGCGAGCGGATCACAAGGTCAGGAGATCGAGACCATCCCGGCTAACACAGTGAAACCCCGTCTCTACTAAAAAAACACAAAAAATTAGCTGGGTATGGTGGCGGGTGCCTGTAGTCCCAGCTACTCGGGAGGCTGAGGCAGGAAAATGGCATGAACCTGGGAGGCGGAGCTTGCAGTGAGCCGAGATCACGCACTCCAGCCTGGGTGACAGAGCCAGACTCTATCTCAAAAAAAAAAAAAAAGTGGGCATTCTTGTCTTGTTCCAGTTCTTAGGAGGAATGCTTTCAACTTTTCCCATTCAGTATGATGTTGGCTATGGGTTGCCACATATAGCTTTTCTTATTTTGAGGAATGTTCCTTCAATGCCTAGTTTATTGAAGGTTTTTATCATGAAGGGATGCTAAATTTTATTGAATACTTTTTTTTCAGCATCTATTGGGATGATCATATGGTTTTTGTTTTTAATTATGTTTTTGTGGTGAATCGCATTAATTGATTTATGTATGTTGAATCATCCTTGCAACTTTGGAATAAAAACCACTTGACTGAGTGTGTTTTCTCTTGGATGTGCTGCTGGGTTCTTTTTGCCAGTATTTTATTGAGGATTTTTGCAACTATGTTCCTGAGGGATACTGGCCTGTAGTTTTATTTTCTTCTTGTGTCTTTGCCTGGCTTTGGTGCCACCAATCCATTTTCTTGTCTGTAAAATGTGAATAGCACCTACTTGGCAAGGTTATCAGGGTACAGTGTAAAGTTCAGTCTGTTCTGCTTTAAATCAAGCATCTGTAACTCAGATTAGCTCCATGTGACTAGCATATAGGGGGATGAAGCCATTATTAGGTAGTCATTACACTGGTTCATATGTAATTTTTCCAGAATATTAATGCCTTCCACCACCAACTAACAACATTTGAATTTGAGCACACTAATGTGACTGACTGCAGCAAGCTAAGGAGACTCTGATCCATCGTGTATATCATACTCATTTGCTCCACAGTCTTCCTTTTGGCCACAGCTCTGTCATGGAAGTAACTGATGTAAAGTTTCCCCTGGTATTTGTGTATTTTATACGTATCTCCATAAATCAGCACTTATATCCCTTCTTTACATCCTCTTCATCAAGCTACCTTCATCTTTTAAGCTAAAGTCCTAAATTCACAGTGATTTCTCATTAGGAGTTTAACCTTTTTTAAAGTATGTGAGTTTTTTTCATTAGGATCATTTTTGCATTTATCGTTGCTGTGATTACAAAGCTGCAATGGTTTTAAGAGGTCTTCCCCAACCCTATTTTTCCCATACTTGACTAACACACAAAAAGTGGGAGTTCTCTTCCCCCTCCTCCAGAAACACAACTAAAATGATACAATAATAATAACCGCTACAATTTTTTGCATACACTGTGTAGCATATATCATTTTAAGTGCCCTGTATGTACTGCTGCATGTAATTAAATCTAAGATGCCAGTTTTTAAGAACATCATTATTTTATGTACCACTAAGAAAAAACTCTACCAGTTAAACTATAACATGCTTTTTATCACATTGAATTTTTATTAAATAGGTTAAGGGCTTTCTTCAATTGTTATTATATATCACTTCTGTGCCTACATGAAGAGGAAATATATTTGCGAGTGCATTACCAAGTGAAATACCTATGTAAAAGTAGTCCTAAAATGCCTCTTTATAGTCTGACTCTTCTGAACTGCATTTAAATTCAGAGTTGTCCATTTACAATATTTCTCTCTGTACCATTGTTAGCACCAAGATACAGCATTTCTTAAAAGAAGCTGTGAAAGTTGCCAGTACCAAAAGGGAGTCATTTATGTGAAAGTCTAACAAAATGGAGTCAGGGAGGCCATGAAAAAGAAGCCCTTATGCATACATCCTCATAACAAGACTTATCACAAGACATTCCTGCACATAGACCAGTAACAGGACTTATCACAAGAACTTCCTCAAGACCGCTGCATTGCGGGTAAGCCACTTGCACAAGGACATTTATCTAGCAACAAGTGTCTCCACCAATGAACTGATGCCAGCTCCTGCAACAAGCCCCCGTAACCTATGGTCTTTGTTTCAAAATACCTTATGTGGACTTCTTTTTTTGTCTTTAAAGTTTCCTGGAGGGGCATGGTGGCTCATGCCTGTAATCCCAGCACTTTGGGAGGCTGAGGCAGGCAGATCACTTGAGGTCAGGAGTTCAAGACCAGCCTGGCCAATAGGGTGAAACCCTGTCTCTACTAAAAATGCAAAAATTAGATGGGCGTGGTGGCACGCACCTGTAGTCCCAGCTACTTGGGAGACTGAGACAGGAGAATTGCTTGAACCCGGGAGGCAACGTTGCAGTCAGCCGAGATCATGCCACTGCTTTCCAGCCTGGGAGACAGAGTGAGACTCCATCTCAAAAAAAATAAAGTTTCCTTTTGCCCCAGCCTCCCCAGATATGCATATGGTTTCCATAGTATGTGTATCCCAGATTGCAATCCCTTTGCTATTCCCAAACAAACTCTTCACTTTGCAGAGTTGGTCTCTTTGTCACTCATTATAGGTTGACAATCTGGCGTCAGAAGTGAGAAGGAAGCGAGCTCACCTTGGAGAGACTGGTGGCCCCAGGAATAGAGTACAGTACTCACCTGAGTTCCCTGTGCTCTTCATTTTCATGAATCACCTCTTTGTTTCTGTCAGTCTCCTCATAGATTTTGGACTCACTCCTTTTGGTTGAGCTCTGACTTTATTCAGGATCCGGTTTTATAAAGGCCTCAGGGACATCATCCATCTGGTGAGTACTCTTTTGGTTTCTGCACACCTAATTTAAAATTTAGGTTAGCTAGATTTTTCTCGTCTCGGAACATCTTCCAAGAGCAAAATAACATTTTAACCGGCATGAGTCAACACTATTTTGACTTCTTGTCTATTGGAGGCATGTCTATTGGAGGTATTGGAGGTGCATGTGCAGGCACCAGACCAAAAGGTTAGAAGCACCCCAAGAATAACCAAACAGAAATGTTGTTTGTGTTCCATTTGCAGCTAATACATGGCAAGACAGAAATGTAGGTTGCACCCTGTTTGCAGCTAGTGTATTTGTAGAGTTTTTCCTTTTGCTCTTGAGAGATTAATAAGAAACAGAATGGGATCCCAGATTCTAAAGTATGCAAAGATAGTTCTCCTTCAGAGACTTTCACCGGCCACATGTTCAAACATTATGGCCCATTATCTTGCATATTTTTAAACTGATGGGCAAATTATGCCAAAGAACATTTAAAATTACAATGACCATTATGTAGAACATCCCACGTGAACAACACTGCACTTTAAGAAGGACATTTAAAAATGAAGGCTCCCAAATTAGACCCACCAGGGATACCTGCTGAGGTGCAGAAGCTCCCAAAAAGATTTCAAACATTTTTATTGCCTCTTTTAAAAGACTCTTCGCAGAAGACAAAGAGCTTGAGTAACTAGCTTATTTTTTTTAAGACACAAAACAGTATAACAGCTAGTGTTAGGGACTCCCTTAACAAGATTAAAAATCTAAAATCAGAACAAAGTTCATTTCATGTGCGTCCATGTGGAGAGACCACCAAACAGGCTTTGTGTGAGTAACAAGGCTGTTTATTTCACCTGGGTGCAGGTGGGCTGAGTCCGAAAAGAGAGTCAGCGAAGGGAGATGGGGTGGGGCTGTTTTATAGGATTTGGGTAGGTAAAGGAAAAAGGGGGGTTGTTCTCTGGCGGGCAGGAGTGGGGGTCACAAGGTACTCAGTGGGGAAGCTTTTGAGCCAGCCTGAGCCAGGAGAAGGAATTTCACAAGACAATGTCATCAGTTAAAGCAGGGCAGGGCATTTTCGCTTCTTTTGTGATTCTTCAGTTACTTCAGGCCACCTGGGCGTATACGTGCAAGTCACAGGGGATGCGATGGCTTGGCTTGGGCTCAGAGGCCTGACATTCCTGCCTTCTTATATTAATAAGAAAAATAAAACAAAATAGTGTTGAAGTGTTGGGGCGGCGAAAATTTTTGGGGGGTGATATGGAGAGAGAATGGCCGATGTTTCTCAGGGCTGTTTCAAGCGGGATTGGGGCGGCGTGGGAACCTAGAGTGGGAGAGATTAAACTGAAGGAAGATTTTGTGGTAAGGGGTGATATTGTGGGGTTGTTAGAAGAAACATTTGTCGTGTAGAATTATTGGTGATGGCCTGGATACGGTTTTGTATGAATTGAAAAACTAAATGGAATAAGAGAAGGAGGAAAACAGGTATAAAAGGTCTAAGAATTGGGAGGACCTAGGACATCTGATTAGAGAGTGCCTAAGGAGATTCAGCATAGTCCTGCCAGCAAAGATGATTTACTTACTTCAATTAAGAGTAGCAGTTTGGGGATAGCACCAGGAGATATCAGCTGTGATGGCTTGGAGAAACAGTGTAAACCGGCAGTGTAAACAAGAGCAAGGCTGGCCGGGCGCGGTGACTCACGCTTGTAATCCCAGCACTTTGGGAGGCCGAGGCAGGCGGATCACGAGGTCAGCAGATCGAGACCACGGTGAAACCCCGTCTCTACTAAAAATACAAAAAAATTTAGCCGGGCGGGGTGGCGGGCGCCTGTAGTCCCGGCTACTCGGAGAGGCTGAGGCAGGAGAACGGCGTGAACCCGGGAGGCAGAGCTTGCAGTGAGCGGAGATCGCGCCACTGCACTCCAGCCTGGGTGACAGAGCGAGACTCCGTCTCAAAAAAAAAAAAAAACCAAGAGCAGGGCATGTATGAGTAGGTGAGAATGGTGAATAGGAGTATGACTAGACAGAAGATAGTAGGGATGACAAGTTTTTCTGTGGCATAGCCTAAGTTGGTCTGGTGTCTGGAGTGAGACTGGGGCCTAATAAAAAGGAGCGTCTATACAGGAGCTCAAATGGGCTGTACCCTGTAGCATTCTGAGGACAGGCCTGAATTCTGAGTAGGGAAAGTGGTAAAAGTATTGTCTAGTCCTTTTTAAGTTGGTGGCTGAGCTTGGTGAGGTGTGTTTTTAAAAGACTATTAGTCTGTTCTACTTTTCCTGAAGACTGAGGACTGTAAGGGATATGAAGGTTCTACTGAATACCAAGAGCCTGAGAAACTGCTTGGCTGATTTGACTGATAAAGGCTGGTCTGCTATCGGACTGTATAGAGGTGGGAAGGCCAAACCAAGGAATTATGTCTGACAGAAGGGAAGAAATGACCGCGGTGGCCTTCTCAGACCCTGTAGGAAAGGCCTGTACCTATCCAGTGAAAGTGTCTATCTAGACTAGGAGGTATTTTAGTTTTCTGACTCGGGGCATGTGAGTAAAGTCAATTTGCCAGTCTTGGGCAGGAGCAAATCCTTGAGCTTGATGTGTAGGAAAGGGAGGAGGCCTGAACAATCCTTGAGGGGTAGTAGAATAGCAAATGGAACACTGAGAAGTGATTTCCTTGAGGATAGATTTCCAGGATGGAAAGGAAATGAGAGGTTCTAAGAGGCGGGCTAGTGGCTTGTACTATAGCATAGCCTGCCTTTGCTGGTGTGTGGCGATTAGGCCTGGTGGAACAGCCATCAATAAATCAAGCGTGATTAGGGTGAGGAACAGGAAAGAAGGAAATATGGGGAAATGGGGTGAATGTCAGGTGGATCAGAGAGATACAGTCATGAGGGTCAGGTGTGGTATCAGGAATAATGTGGGAGGCCAGATTGAAGTCTGGGCCAGGAACAATGGTAATTGTGGGACTTAACAAAGAGTGAGTACAGCTGAAGGAGCCGGGGAGCAGAAAGTATATGTGTCAGGTGTGAGGAAGAAAATAGATTTTGGAAATTATGAGAGCTGTAGAGAGTGAGTTGAGCATAGTTTGTGATTTTGAGGGCCTCTAAAAGTATTAGGGCGGCAGCAGCCACTGCACGGAGACATGAGGGCCAGCCTAAAACAGTAAGGTCAAGTTGTTTGGACAAAAAGGCTACAGGGTGCCGTCCTGGCTCTTGTGTAAGAATTCTGACCACACTAACCATGCCTAGGAAGGAAAGGAGTTGTTGTTTTGTAAGGGATTGAGGTTTGGGAGATTAATTGGACACGATCAGCAGGGAGAGCACAGGTGTTTTTACGAGAATTATGCTGAGATAGGTAACAGATGAGGATGAAATTTGGGCTTGACTGAAGTAATGGAGGCTGTCTGTGAAGCTTTGCAGCAGTATAGCCCAGGTAATTTGCTGAGCCTAATGGGTGTCAGGGTCAGTCTAAGTAAAAGCGAAGAGAGGCTGGGATTAAAGGTGCAAAGGAATAGTAAAGAAAGCATGTTTGAGATCCAGAACAGAATAATGGGTTGTAGAGGGAGGTATCGAGGATAGGAGAGTATATGGGTTTGGCACCACGGGGTGGATAGGCAAAACAATTTGGTTGATAAGGCGCAGATCCTGAACTAACCTGTAAGCCTTATCTGGTTTTAGGACAGGTAAAATGGTGGAATGGTAAGGAGAGTTTATAGGCTTTAAAAGGTCATGCTGTAACAGGCGAGTGATAACAGGCTTTAATCCTTTCAAAGCGTGCTGTGGGATGGGATACTGGCTTTGAGCGGGGTAAGAGTGATTAGGTTTTAATGGGATGGTAAGGGGTGCATGATCAGTCGCTAAGGAGGGAGTGGAGGTGTCTTATACTTGTGGGTTAAGGTGGGGAGATACAAGGGGAGGATGTGAAGGAGGCTTTGAACTGAGGGAAAAGGCGTCAATGAGGTGTGGCTGTAGCCCAGGAATAGTCAGGGAAGCAGATAATTTAAAGTGTCTGGGCCTAATAAGGGAACTAGGCAGGTGGGGATAACTAAAAAGGAGTGCTCAAAAGAGTATTGTCTAAGTTGGCACCAGAGTTGGGGAGTTTTAAGAGGTTTAGAAGCCTGGCTGTCAATACACACAACAGTTATGGAAGCAAGGGAAACAGGACCTTGAAAAGAAGGTAATGCCGAGTGAGTAGCCTCTGTATTGATTAAGAAGGGGACGGACTTACCCTCCACTGTGAGAGTTACCTAGAGTGTCTGTGATGGTCTTGTAGGCTTCTGAGGCGATCGGGCAGCGTCCGTCTTCAGCCGCTAAGCCGAGAAGATCTAGGAAGGAGTCAGTCAGAGAGCCTTGGGCCAGAGTTCGAGGGGCTCTGGGAGTGGCTGCCAGGTGAGTTGAACAGTCTGATTTCCAGTGGGGTCCCGCACAGATGGGACACAGCTTAGGAGGAATCCCGGGCTGTGGGCATTCCTTGGCCTAGTGGCCAGATTTCCGGCACTTGTAGCAAGCTCCTGGGAGAGAAGGTTCTGGAGGAACCCTTGGCAGCTGCGGTTCGGGCGTTTGGAGTTCTTGTGTGCTAGAGATGTGGCTGGGGTTTGTCTCACAGTGGAGGCAAAGAATTGCAACTCAGAAATATGTTGCTACTTGGCTGCCTCTATTATTGTACACCTTGAAGATGAGGTTAATTAAGTCCTGTTGTGGGGTTTGAGGGCTGGAATTTAATTTTTGGAGTTTTATTTAATGTCGGGAGCAGATTGGGTAATAAAATGTATATTAAGAATAAGATGGCCTTTTGATTTTTAGGGTCTGGAGCTGTAAAGCGTCTCAGGGTTGCTGCCGAACGAGCCATGAACTGGGCTGGGTTTTTCATATTTGATGAAAGAGCCTTAAATGCTCACTGATTTGGGAGAGGTCTGATAAAAAAAAAAAAAAAAAAAAAAAAAAAGGAGCATTAACCTTGACTATGCCTTTAGCTTCAGCCACCTTTTTAAGTGGAAATTGCTGGGCAGGTGGGGGAAGGCTAGTCGCAGAACGAAACTGTAAGCTGGACCAGGTGTGAGGAGGGGAGGTGATAAAAGGATTATAGGATGGGGGAGCAGAGGCTGAGGAAGAATTGGGACCTAGCTCGGCCTGGCGAGGAGGGGAGAGGTCAGATGGATCTGTAGAAAAGGAAGATTAGAAAGACTTAGCAATGCCTGGGGTTGGGACTGAGGGGACAGACGGGAGGGAAAGAAGGAGGATCTGGGACGAGTCGCACTGGGAACAGAGACTAGGAGGGAACAATGTATAAAAGAACGCCTGGACGTCAGGCACCTCAGACCGTTTGCCTATTTTACGACAAGAATTATTTAGATCTTGTAGGATGGAAAAAATTGAAAGTGCCATTTTCTGGCTATTTGGAACCACTGTCGAGTTTGCATTGGGGTCAAGTGGCATTGTAGAAAATAAGGCATTTAGGTTCTAGGTCAGGCGAGAGTTGAAGAGGTTTTATGTTCTTAACACAGGCTAAGGGAGAAGACGGAGGAATGGAGGGTGGAAGGTTGCCTATAGTGAAGGAGGCAAGTTTAAAGAAAAGGGAGAGTAGAGACACAGAGGGAAGTGGTTCAGGGGTTCTTACCCTCCAGAAAAGCAGGAAAGGGGTCGGGGCACAGAAATAAGGGGTTGGGGTGCAGAGATAAGAGGTCGGGGTGTGGAAATAAGGGATAAGGGTGCAGAGATAAGAGGTTGGGACATGGAAATAAGGGATTGGGGGGCAGAGATAAGAGGTTGGGGTGTGGAAATAAGGGATTGGGGCACAGAGATACAAGGTTGGGGTACTTGCCCCTCCCTTAGAAAAGCGGGACTTGCGGCTAAGGGTGAAGGACCAAGGCAGGCGTCCCTGCGTGGTCTGACACCTCTGAAACATGGATGAATAATCAGGCATCCCTGCAATGATTAAACACCAAGGGAAGGCTGCCTTCCCAGTCCGTGACCAGCACTGGAGTTTTGGGTCCACGGATAAAACGTGTCTCCTTTGTCTCTACCAGAAAATGAAAGGAATTGAAATTAAAAGAAAGGAGAGATTGAAGTGTGGCGCCAAGATTGAAAGGAGAAAGAGGTTGAGGGATAGTGAGGGAGGTTGGAGAAGAGAGTAAAAAGAGGCCACTTACAAGATTTGAAATTGGTGAGATGTTTCTTGGGCTGGTTGGTCTGAGGACCTGAGGTCGTAGGTGGATCTTTCTCACAGAGCAAAGAGCAGGAGGACAGAGGATTGATCTCCCGAGCGAGGTCCCCCAATCCGAGTCACGGCACCAAATTTCATGAGCGTCCATGTGGAGAGACCACCAAACAGGCTTTGTGTGAGTAACAAGGCTGTTTATTTCACCTGGGTGCAGGCGGGCTGAGTCCGAAAAGAGAGTCAGCGAAGGGAGATGGGGTGGGGCTGTTTTATAGGATTTGGGTAGGTAAAGGAAAAAGGGGGGTTCTCTGGCGGGCAGGAGTGGGGGTCACAAGGTACTCAGTGGGGGAGCTTTTGAGCCAGGATGAGCCAGGAGAAAGAATTTCACAAGACAATGTCATCAGTTAAGGTAGGGCAGGGCATTTTCACTTCTTTTGTGATTCTTCAGTTACTTCAGGCCACCTGGGCGTATACTTGCAAGTCACAGGGGATGCGATGCGATGCGATGGCTTGGCTTGGGCTCAGAGGCCTGACAGTTCAAATCCTTTAAACCCGCCATAAATTCTTTTTTCAGTAAATTTATTTAGCTTAGGAAAGAAACACTTGCAAAAATTAGTTTGAATTATTTGTATATTTGCAGCATGATAGGAAGGTTTTTTTGTTTGTTTGGCTTTCTCTCCTAAGCTGAAATGGAACCATATACTCAGGGGGAAAAAGAAGGAATTTAATATTGCCAGGAATATTTGCTGTTTGTCCCAGCTGAAACCTGATTGTCAGATATTTTTAAAGGACTTTTTAAGAGCTCTATCATCATAAGTCAGCTTAATTGGAAGCTTGTAATTTTGGTGGGGGTGGGGAGAGGGGGGAGCTTTCTGTTCTCTCTATTGGATCCTGCTTCTCCCATGAAAACTTCTCAGTCAACTAAGCCCCTCTTCTTGGACCCCTGCTAACTATGTGCTCTGCCCCATCTGTCTACTTTCTTTCTCGTGGGCATGATTTTTGGCTATTTAAAAATTGAGCAAATGAAATATCTTAAAGGTCTTTTCTACTAATATTTGTAAAAAGCATTATTTGAATTGACTTAGAAATAAATGAGCAATACCTAAAACTGCTAGAAATATAGAAACTAACCCAACATGCTTGTCAAGTTCATGTGACTTAGATGAATCTTTGGCAAATAAGACTATATTACTGGTTTAATGAAATTAAGACTATATTATTGGTTTAATTAATATTATTGGTTTAATGAAAACAGCTGTGTCTCCTGGGTTATCAATGAAATACCTATGTATTGTACTTTAGGGTTCCTGCTTCAGCAATGACTGCCTGATATGCTCATGATGTATAAATGGTTAATGGGGAAATAACCTGAAAAGATGGCTAACTTTGTCTCTAATGTCTCATTTAATTTTCATGAGTATTCTAGGCATAATTGTTAAAAAAAAAAAAAGTGATCTAAATAGCTATAACTTGGATGAAGTTTATAAATGAACTTTTTAACAAAAATTATGTTTTATAATATGTCTGCTTAAAAACTGTTTCCTAAGGCCGGGCGCGGTGGCTCACGCCTGCAATCCCAGCACTTTGGGAGGCTGGGGAGGGTGGATCAACGAGGTCAGGAGATTGAGACCATCCTGGCTAACACAGTGAAACCCCGTCTCTACTAAAAATACAAAAAAAAAAAAAAATTAGCTGGGCGTGGTGGCGGGCGCCTGTGATCCTAGCTACTCAGGCTGAGGCAGGAGAATGGCATGAACCCCAGAGGTGGAGCTTGCAGTGAGCCCAGATCGCGCCACTGCACTCCAGCCTGGGTGACAAAGCGAGACACCGTCTCAAAAAAAAAAAAAAAAAAGTTTCCTAAATCTCTTTAGTAACTGCACCCTTAGAGTTTTGCTAGGTTAAATTAAATGACAGCTATTCATTGAATAACTAGATTATTTCCAATTAACATAAAATACTAAAACATAAATTACTGAACACAAGTTTAATTTTATTTTTGGCTTTTAAAATTTTATAAAAAGAATATATTTGGGTCTGTTAGTAAACATGAAAAAATTGTTCTATGAGGAAGCACCTGTTTCTAGAAATTATAAAATGATAAGACAGTTTACAATGCTTGCTAGTTTTTATTGAAAATTAAGGTTTCTAAGAGTTTGTAAAAATACTAATCAATATATGGCAATTAAAATTAAAAAGGAAAAGGAGAATAACTCCATATGTGAAGAAAGTAAGACATGTTTTTGGTAAGTAAAGCTATGAGGTATGAAAGATGAGCTTTTTGGTAAGGAAGGGCTAAAGGTGTTTGGATATTTTGTTTTGTTTAGGAGGATCCATAGGAGTTTGCATTTACATAGGACGGATATCATTATGCATTCACAGGTTTCATGTTTACATTCACAAAATTCACATTTCTCCAGGGCTATGTAAATTCTTCTTCTCTCTGTTATAATAGAATCCAAAGAATCTTGAACTGTTTGACCACCCCACAGACCACTTTGATGATGTCATGTTAATTGGACCTAGTGAGCAAAAAGTGGCCAGAACTCTGAATGCCTTGGTAAGACACATGTGCTTCAAAGGGCAAGGGACGACTCCTACAAAGTTCAACTTCTTTTAATGAAAAAATCTTTCACAAAGTTAGAAATAGAAGGGATTTTTCTTAATTTGATAAAAACCTGTAGCACATTATACAGACTTAACATAGAATTTTAGATCCATTCCAGTAAGATCAAGAACAAGGAAAAAAATGCCGGGTATCCCAGTTAAGTGTTTAACATGATGCTAGAGGTCCTGGTCAATACAATGAGAAAAATAGTAAGTGTAAAAATGGGAAGGAAAAAATATAATATTACTATTCACAGATGATATGAGAATACACAGAAAAACCAAAATAACCAAGAAACTAAAACCCACATAAGAGTTATGCAAAGTGTCCAGATATAAGATCAATTGACTAAAAAAATCTGTGTTATTTCTTCCAAAAGTACATGACTTGAATCTAATCATTAGGAAGCATCAAACAAGCCAAAATTAAACAACATTCTAAAAACAAAGTGGCTTGTTGTGGTGGGCAGATGTCCATGTCCTGATCTTTGGAACCCATTAATATGTTAGATTACATGGCAAACGGGCAATAGGATTGCAGATGGAATGGAAGTCGCCAGTCAGTTGATTGTGAGATGGGGATAATCCTGGATTATCCAGAAAGAGCACCTAATGTAATCACAAGAGTCCTTATAAGTGGAAGATGGAGACAAAAAGAGAACCAGATCAATGGCAGCATAACATTGCTGGCTTTGAAAATGGAAGAATGGAGCCTTGAGCCAAGGAAAGGCAGCGGCCTCTAGAAGATAGGAATGGATTACCCTCTAGAGCCTTCAGAAGGAATATAGCCCTGCCAGCACTTGATTTGAGCCCAGTGAGACCCGCTTCAGACTTTACACCTCCAGAACTGTAAAATAATTAGTGTCATTTTAAGCCACTAACTTTGTGGTAATTTGTTACAGCAGCAATAGGAAGTTAATGTACTAGGGCCTTCAAACACATCAAATGTTTTATGAAAAAGAAAAAAAGATCTGGCCAGGCGCTGTGGCTCACGCCTGTAATCCCAGCACTTTGGGAGGTCAAGGAGGTGGATCATGAGGTCAGGAGTTCAAGACCATCCCGGCCAACATGGTGAAACCCCGTCTCTACTAAAAATACAAAAATTAGCTGGGGTGGTGGTGCATGCCTGTAATCCCAGTTACTCGGGAGGCTAAGGCAGGAGAATTGCTTGAACACGGAAATAGGAGGTTGTAGTTTGCCGAGATGGTGCCACTGCACTCCAACCTGGCGACAGAGCGAGACTCCATCTCAAAAAAAACAAAAACAAAAAAACTAAAGAGCTGGATGCGGTGGCTCACACCTGTAATCTCAGCACTTTGAGAGGCCGAGGTGGGTGGACCATGAGGTCAGGAGTTCAAGACCAGCCTGGCCGACATGGTGAAACTCCGTCTCTACTAAAAATACAAAAATTAGCCAGGCTAGTGGCGCGAGCCTGTAATCCCAGCTACTCGGGAGGCTGAGGCAGGAGAATTGCTTGAACCCAGGAGGCAGAGGTTGCAGTGAGCAGAGATCGCACCATTGCACTCCAGCTGGGGTGACAGAGCAAGACTCCGTCTCAAAAAAAAAAAAAAAAAAAGACTAGGCCAGCCGCGGTGGCTCACGCCTGTAATCCTAGCACTTCGGGAGGCTGAGGCAGGCTGATTACGAGGTCAGGAGATTGAGACCATCCTGGCTAACATGGTGAAACCCCGTCTCTACTAAAAATACAAAAAATTAGCTGGGCGTAGTGTCGGGCGCCTGTGGTCCCAGCTACTTGGCAGGCTGAGACAGGAGAATGGCGTGAACCCGGGAGGCGGAGGTTGCAGTGAGCCAAGATCGCACCACTGCACTCCAGCCTGGCGACAGAGGGAGACTCTGTCTCAAAAAAAAGAAAAAAAAAAAGACATGGCAACTGGAATCAATCCTTGAATAAAAATCTTCTTTTGCTATAAAGAACTCTGTTAGAAAATCTGGAGATATCTGAACAAGGTCTGTAGATTACAAAATAGTAGGTATTGATGTTAATTTCCTGGTTTTGATCATTGAGGTTATTAAGATAATGTTGTTTGGGGCCTACATATACACTGAAATATTTAAGAGTAAAGGAGCATCATTTCTGCAACTTACTCTTGAAAATTCAGAAAAAATATACACACCCCAACACACACACAGAGAGAGAGATAGAGAGAGAAATATGTGAAGTGTTCATTGGGTTTTTGTATTATTGTAGCTTTGTTGCAACTTTTCTGTAAGTCTAACATTATGAAAAAATTAAGTTAAAAGACAAAGCTTTTAGTCCAAGTTGTAGCAAAACAAAGACAACAAAACCCAGAATACTTAGATTTGCAGACATCTGGATTTATTTCTAATAACTGGAGGAATGTCTACCTTCAGTAGGAGAATTCCAAAGTTTTATTGCATACATAAGCCTTTTATAGTAAATATTGACACTGCCAATCTAAGATCAGTTAGCTTTTAGGGGTCAAGTTGTTCATACCAACATTTCCAGATATCATGCTTTCATACAGAGACAATTTGCTTCTATTTCAGGTTTTGTCCAATCACATTCATTCTTGTATCTGGCTATAAATATTTTATACCAATTTTTATCTAATAGTAAAATCACAAAGTAGCAAGATAATTTCCAAGAATACAGTCTGTTAATAGGTTTTGCCTAGTTATATGTCTTCTGTTTCGAGAATTCTTCACACTTAATACCAAAGATTCTCAGGCATGTCCTCATCATTCATTGGATTTCAATTGTGTGCTTTGTAGGATTCATTGCTCACCACTGTCTCCAGTACTATTCAGCTTCTCTATCTTGAGAGTCTCAATTCCTGTAATTCACGATATGAGATATTCAGATGACCAATAAAAACATGGAAGCATGTCCAATCTCACAAGAATTGAAGACTGATATGGTTTGGATTTGTGGCCCCGCCCAAATCTCATGTCGGATTGTAATCCCTAGTGTTGGAGGTGGGGCCTGGTGGGAGGTGATTGGAGCATGGAGGTGGTTTCTCATGAATGGTTTAGCACCATCCCCCAAGTGCTGTTCTCTTGATAGAGTTCTCATGAGATCTGGTTGTTTAAAAGCCTGTGGCACCTGCCCCTTCTCTCTCTTCCTCCTGCTCCAGCCACGTAAGACATACCTGCTTCCCCTTCACCTTCTGCCATGATTGTATAATAAGTTCCCTGAGGTCTCCTGAGAAACAGAAGCCATTATGCTTCCATACAGCCTGCAGAATTATGAGCCAATTCAACCTTATTTCTTTATTTATTTATTCATTTTCTGAGATGGAGTTTCTCTCTCGTAGCCCATATTGAGTGCAGTGGTGTGATCTCAGCTCACTGCAACCTCCACCCCCCTGGGTTCAAGCGATTCTCTTGCTTCAGCCTCCCAAGTGGCTGGGATTATAGGCACCCACCACCACGCCCAGCTAATTCTGTATTTTCAGTAGAGACAGAGTTTCGCCATATTGGTCAGGCTGGTCTCGAACTCATGGGCTCAGGTGATCCACCCACCTCAGCCTCCCAAAGCGCTGGGATTATAGGTGTGAGCCACTGTGCCCTGCCTAAACCTCATTTCTTTATAAATTACCCAGTCTCAGGCATTTCTCTTTTTTTGGCAGGGGGGCCAACATGGATCAGGCATTTCTTTTTCTTTCTTTTCCTTTTTTTTTTTTTTTTTTGAGACAGAGTTTCACTCTGTCACCCAGGCTGGAGTGTAGTGGCACAATCTCAGCTCACTGCAACCTGTCTCCTAGGTTCAAGCAATTCTCCTGCCTCAGCCTCCCAGGAAGCTGGGATTACAGGCATGTGCCACCATGCCTGGCTAATTTTTGTATTTTTAGTAGAGATGGGTTTCACCATATTGGCCAGGCTGGTCTCGAGCTCTTGACCTCAGGTGATCCATCCGCCTCAGCTTCCCAAAGTGCTGGGATTACAGGCGTGAGCCACTGTGCCCAGCAGGCTTTTCTTTATAGGAGTGCGAGAATGAACTAATACACAGACTTAAACAATAAGATGTTATTTTCCATCCATTAATCTGGCTCTTTCTGTCTTCTTCAAGATAGTAGCAATGTTGGCAAAGATGAAGTGAGACGGCTACTCTTGTATGCTATTGGTGGGAGCATAGATTGATATATTTTGGGAAAGCAATTTGGGTTTATATTCAAAAAGCCTTAAAAATATATACACTGCATTCCAGCCTGGGTGACAGAGCGAGACTCCGTCTCAAAAAAAAATATATATATATACATATATATATATATATATACATTCTGTGTAGTGGGTATTGTTTTTGCCTGCCACGCAACCATTGTCTCTTAATCTTGCAATAGCATCTTAATTTCCTTTGAGGAAATATAGACTTGATGGGATTTCTTATCAAAGTGCCCTGGTCTCCCTTACCCAAGAGGAGAGCATATAACCCAAGAGAAGTTAATCATATTCTCTTTCCTGAGAATTTGAATCTTGAGATTACAGAGTGAGAAGTCAATAGATGTTAGTAGTAGTAGCAGCTGCAGTACTATCACTACGGCTAATATCTACTGGTCAGTAGATATCCTCACTCTGTCCTAGGCACTATCTTGAGTGTTTTATATCCTTATAAACAACTGTATAAGTAAGGTACTATTATTATCCCTATTTGCAGATGGGGACGATAATGGTGACACAAAGATCAATAATCGCTGAGGATACCTTAATGATACTGTATTAGTTATTTGCTGTTCACAACAGATTACACCAAAACTCAATGGCTTAAAATAACAAGTATTTATTATCTCACAGTTTCTGCAGGTTCTTAGCTGCTAGTTCTGGCCCGGGGTCTCTTGTGAGATTGTATTAAAGATGTCAGCCGAGCTGAAGTCATCTGCAGCCCCAGCTTGACTGAAACAAGAGGATTGACTCTGAGATGGTCCACTCGTGTGGCTGGCGGCAGGAGGACTCAGTTCCTCACCCCGTAGCCCCCACCTCCCACCTCAGGGCTGTTTTATTGTCTTCATGGCATGGCAGCAACAGGTGATCAAAGACAGAGTAAGGTGAAAGCCACAATGCTTTCTATGGCCTTGCCTCAGAAGTCACACACTACCATTTCTAACATATTTTATTCAGTAGAAATCAGTCACTAGGTATAGTTCACATTCACCTGTAGGGGAATTAGATTCCAACTCTTGAAGGCAGGAATATAGAAAGATTTGTGGACATCTTTTAAAGCTACAGGTTGAATATTCCTTATCTGATATGCTTGAGGCCAGAAGTGTTTCAGATTTTGGATTTGGGTTTTTTGGCAGATTTTGGGATATTTCTATATACATAATGAGATATCTTTGGAATAGGACCCAAGTCCAAACATGAAATTCATTTATGTTTCATGTATACCTTATATGCATAGCCTGAATGTAATTTTATAAAATATTTTAAATAACATACACAACCCATCACATGAGGTCAGGTGTGAAATTTCTACTTGTAGGAGCTCAAAAAGTTTTAGACTTTGGAGCATTTTAGATTTTGGATTTTCTGAGTAGGGCTGTTCAACCTGTACCACTAACACCATCCATTGGTTCTGTTACATAGATCAGCAGATTTTCCCTGCTTCCCATCTTATCTATGGACTTGTTCAGTCTTTTCTTTGATTCTTTGAATTACATTCCCTTAAAAAAATTATCTCCTTTTTATCTTAAGCTATTTATCTTGCTTTCAACAACAACAACAAACAAAAACAAAAATACCCACTTTTGGCTCAGTCACTGCACTTCTGGAGTTCTCCTGTCTTAGCCCAGGTCCCTTAAAAAAGAGAACCTGAGGCAAAGTTTACATGCTAAATCTTTCTTGGAAAGTACAATCCAAGGACAATAAGAGTGAGGGGAAAAGGGAAGTGAAGCAGGGAGAAAAGAAAGCAAATACAAGATGGTGCGCCACCGAACTTCACAAGAAGGCCCAGGTAGCTACGTGGTCATGCAGAACAGCTTGCCAACAGTTTATACTGAAAGCCACACGCCTGGCTAATTTTTTGTATTTTTAGTAGAGACGGGGTTTCACCATGTTAGCCAGGATGGTCTCGATCTCCTGACCTCATAATCTGCCCACCTCGGCCTCCCAAAGTGCTGGGATTACAGGCGTGAGCCACTGCGCCTGGCCAATTTCATTCTTTTTTATGGCTGCATAGTATTCCATTGTGTATATATACCACATTTTCTTTATTCAATCATCCATTTGATTCCTACTCTTGAGTCACACTTTGTAGTCCTATAGTCCTTCTTTCTCTTTGGATCTATTGTGATTTGAGTATTATTATGTGCCTGGAAGGAATGATGGATCATGCATATGGATTCTGAAAAGAATCAGTATGCTTCTTCAAGGTGACTACCTCTAGCAAGATAACTATAGAACCTTCCGTAAAGGGGCAGCTAACACCTTCAGATGAGAGGAAGGGCTTTTTATGGCAAAAGAGAACTAGTATAATTTAGGGTCAAGGGGGTTTAAATCTACCCAAATGCCCCTATTACAATTCTCAGTCTGTCTTTTTCTATCGACAAAACAACTTTATATTTAAAAAGCAAGACTGGAAATTTAATTTATATGTAATTTGGTCAACCACAGGAACAGATTCTGGTTTTCATAAATCTAGACTTTGCACTACAAAAAATAACGGATTCCCTCAAGTTGGTCATGTTTTCTGGCTTTCTACCTATGTAACCAGCTGAGAATTTAAAGCTCTGACTTTGCCATATTATTTCTCCAACATGCTCAGAAGAAGCCAGCCCGTCCTATAGTCTTTGTATTCGTTATTTCTATCATAATGTTCTTTTTTAAATCTATTTTTTATTCCTCCTTTCTTTGCCAACCAAGAAGCAGCACTGGAATTTTTATGATAATGTTCTATTACTATAGCTACTTAGTAATAAGTAGCTTATTAAGGTAATTTTACACAGTATTTAAAATAATATATGCAACCTATCATGTGAGGTCAGGTGTGAAATTCTCTTGTGGCGTCATGTTAGAGCTCAAAAAGTTCTAGGTGTTAGACGATTGTGGATTAAACTACTTATTACTAGCCTTGTCATTGATAGGCCCTTAATTATAACCATTTATAGATAATAATTTAAGTAACTGCATTAATGTTGCATCCCATGGACTAGCAGTATCCCCTTTTCCACATGGATATGACAGCCACATATCATAAGAGGACATGAACAGATCTGAGTGATGCTAGGGTGGGTTGTGTCAAACCCAGTTTAGGTGCCTCCTTAGATTTGCTCATGTCTCTTCGCTCATGTTGCTCCAGGACCCCACCTTTTGTTCAATGGAGAGCCCTGTCCCCCACCCCTCCCCCACTTGCCATGCCTCATCTCCTAACACCACCAGGGTGTCTCGGCTCACTGCAAGCTCTGCCTCCCGGGTTCACGCCATTCTCCTGCCTCAGCCTCTCCGAGTAGCTGGGACTACAGGCGCCCACCAGCACGCCCGGCTAATTTTTTTGTATTTTTAGTAGAGACGGGGTTTCACCGTGGTCTCGATCTCCTGAACTCGTGATCCACCCACCTCGGCCTCCCAAAGTGCTGGGATTACAAGCGTGAGCCACCGCGCCTGGCCCACTTTCTTCACTCAAAGCTATATCAACTGTTCAGCCCTCTATCAAACTCTAGCCTGCTAGGACCTAATCATTTCACCATTTCATAGGAGATCATGCTGGCCTACTACACTGATAAAATCATACTGATTGGACTAGGTGAGTACTACTTGATACCCTAGACACGCTGGTAAGACACATATATACCAGAAGGTATGGAACAAATCCCAAACAAAAACTAAGGAATCTACCACCTTAGTGAAATTTCTTGCTTCCAGGGCTCTCTAGCACATCAAAATATCGTTTATAAGGTGAACATGAAAATATCACTCGCAAGATGAAGGGTAGTTGTTGCATCTGGCATCTCCCATCACAAAGAAAGAAGCATCACATTAGATTTTGGAGGCAACATGGATCTCATTTGGGCGTGCCACTATGGCCTATTTACTGAGAGAGCCACAAGGGCTGCCACAAGGGGGCAGTGTGGGATTCTGGAAAGTTTCCTGGTTTCAAACAGGTGGATGGCGGGGTCGGGGGAATCTTGAGCCTACTTTCTCATATGTAAAATGAAAATAAATACCTTCCTTGGAAGGCTATGGTACTGTAAAATGAGGTAACAGGTGAAAAAGCCCTTTAAAGTACACATCTTCAGGTGTTGGCTGTACCACTCTGCCATTTGATGCTATGCCAATGACAAATTTTTTCAGCCTAGAGTAAAAATTATTCCCTAAGAATTGCCAAAAATCCTATTTTTTCTATTGAGTTGTATCATAGATACAGAAGTGCATATGAAACATTAATGGACAGTTTAAAGAATAATTATGATGTAACACCCTTCTAACTAGCACTTGAGTCAGAAATAGAATATTGTCAAAGTGGCCACTAACCCTGCACTAGGGCACCCAGATAAGGAGCAAGTAGGGGCTGAAATATACCAAGCTTCTACCCAGAACTGTTGGGTGAAATATGCACCCACCACCACCACCACCACCCCCACCCTCCGTCCGGACCCTAAAAGGACAAGCTGGGGTTATTCTGAGCTGGTTCCACCCCACTTTTGTTGTGGAGCGGACAGATTGCTAGCTCTCCTCCTTTCCAGGATATATCACATATAGAACACCAGGGGGCAGCAACTCCCCACAGATGTTGGTACCTGGGACAACCACGGCTAAACCAAGGATGAAGCAGCTTGACTTTCTACTCTTTCTCTTTTCCTCTTTTCCATGTCCCTCTACTGCTCTGCAGGCCTGCATCACACATCACAATGGCACAGTGCAAAGATTCATGGCTTTAGTAATAAGGAGAGCTAGGTTTGAATCCCAGCTCTACCACTCACTACCTTTGACCTTGAGCAAGTGACACCAGCTCTCCAAGCCATGGTTTCCTTATCCGGAAACAGAATACAAAAACAGCACCTACCCCACAGGATTGTTGGAATGATTAAGTGAGATAATGTGGGTAAACAGCAAAACATTGTCCAAATATTAGTTGTTTTTAGACATCATAATTAATCTAGGCCGGGCATGGTGGCCCAAGCCTGTAATCCTAGCATTTTGGGAGGCCAATGCGGGCGGATCACCTGAGGTCAGGAGTTCAAGACCAGCTTGGCCTACATAGTGAAACCCCATCTCTATGAAAAATACAAAAATTAGCCAGGCATAGTGGTACATGCCTGTAATCCCAGCTTCCTGGGAGGCTGAGGCAGAAGAATTGCTGGAACCCGGGAGGCAGAGGCTGCAGTGAGCTGAGATCATGCCACTGCACTCCAGCCTGGGTGACAGAGCGAGACTCCGTCTCAAAAAAAATAATAATTAATCTAATTTTATTATCACCAATCCTGGCAGGCAAGGTACGTAAACACGCTTCCCAAGTTTCAGATAAAGAAATGACCTGCGGAATCATGATGATAATGTGGTTTCATTTCCTTTTTGTTGTTGTTGAGTTTTTTTTTTGAGATGGAGTTTTGCTCTGTTGCCCAGGCTGGAGTGCCGTGGTGTGATCTCAGCTCACTGCAGCCTCCGCCTCCTGGGTTCAAGTGATTATCTTGCCTCACACTCCCGAGTAGCTGGGACTACAGACACGTGCCACTATGCCCAGCTCATTTTTGTATTTTAGAGATGGGGTTTCACCGTGTTGGCCAGGCTGGTCTTGAACTCCTGACCTAAGGTGATCCGCCCACCTCGGCCTCCTAAAGTGCTAAGATTACAGGTGTGAGCCACCACGCCCGGCGTGGGTTCATTTTCTAAGACTCTCCCTCAACCCTTTTGTCATGATGACAGCTTGCCTTGAGAGACTCATTGATAACCCTTTGGAGATATCTGGGATTCTGAGGCCCAAATACGTTATGTGTGCTGAAGGCCACATAACCAATCAGTGGACAAGTCAGGAGCCAAAGAGCCAGCTCACTGTGCTCCTAGTCCAGGGATCCAGCCACTTCCCCACCACCTCATGAATTTTGCTCTACTGCTGACTGTAGAATCCCATCTGTAAGTCTTATCTTCCTGCCTGGACTGTGAGCTAAAAGAGAAAAAAAAATTCTCAAGGAATATTTATTCTTATGGAAAAGCATTTATGCTATGTTGCTAAATGAAACAAGGGATTTACAAAACAACTTGTGCAACATGATCCCAGTATGTACTTACGTATACTTGCGGAGGAAAAAAGTAGAAAGTCATGACACACAATGGTAAAAACACTTATCTCTGTGTGGTAGAATTACAGGTGATTTTTGTGGTTTTCTCTTACACTTTTGCATATGTTTCTAGGTTTCTCCCATGAACATGTTTTACTTCTATGATCAGAACTAATATCCGTGCGTGTGTGTGTGTGTGTGTGTATTACACTATTTCAATTGTCCATTTAGAAAATTACTACATTAAGAGTCAGAGACGTTGGGCTGCCCTCCCCCAATAATTTATCGTGACTTTGCACAAGCTTCTTAACCACCTGAGCCTCAGTTTCTCCATTGGAAATATGAAAATATCACCCCTGTCACCCCATCCCCAGAAGGCTCCGAACCTCCCCTGTCTGGCTGCCATAAGTCGTTCCCCCTTCTCCTCAGCCAAGCTTCTGAGCAGTCACAGGACATCTGCCTCTGTCTCCACTTCCCCATCCCATTAATTAATCCCTCATCTAGCCGCAGCTTGGGTTTTGTTCCCTCTTCTGCAAAGCAGATTCTACAGAGGTGGCCTCTTCAATGCCAAAGCCCATGGCCTCTATGCTGCCTTTTCCTCCACCTCTACCTCCTCACCTGGCTGTTTACCCAGACGGGGCTCTCTTGACTGCTCCCTCCTTGAAGCACATTCTTCCCTCACCTTCTCTGACCACAGCTTGCCTTGGTTTCCTCAGCCCCTGTGGCTGCTGCTTCTCCCAAGGGTCTGGCTCAAAAGGGGTTCCCTGGGTTGCAGGGCCCCTTTCCTCTCTCTTAGGCTGGTGCATGACCTCACCCAAACCAGTAACTTCCAGCACCATGAGCAATGAGTGACCTGCGCTTCCCAAATCTCTCCTGGGCCCCACCCCGCTACCCTCAGGCTGTCAGCAGCTGAGCCCCATCTCTTCCCCAGTCTCCTCCCTATCCCACCAATCCTCCTCTGAAAATGGTTTTTCAGGTGCTGGTCACCCAGGGACAAACTCAAGGCCACTCAGTGGAGGGGGTTCTGCCCACCTTCCTGCAGCCCAGCTGAGGATTCCAGCCAGTTAACCCAGGGGACAGCGTCAGGGACCTCAGCATGGCATCTCATCCACATGATTCTCGTGGACTCCCCACTGGTGTCCCTGTCCTCTCTCTGTCCCTCCGGGCTGGCCTTAAATACAGGCCTCACCACCAGGAGCATCACAGCTATTACTGAGCACTGACCAGTGTCAGGGATTGAGGGCTTTGCCTATATTCTCCTTTATTCCTCAAGACAACCATGGGAGGGAAATACTATCATTATCTCCATTTCTTTTTTTTTTTTTCTTAATAGAGACAAGGCCTCACTACATTGTCCAGGCTGTCTCAAACTCCTGGACTCAAGCTATTGTCCTGTCTCGGCCTCCCGAAGTGCTGGGATTATAGATGCAAGCCACCATGCGTGGCCTATTACCTCCATTCCAATGATGAGAAAAGTGAGGTATGGAGAGTTTAAGTAACCTGCTCAGGGATGTGTGGTTATACAGTTACCAAAGTCTTAGAGCTGGGATTGGAATACAAGATAATCTGATTCGACTGCACATCATGTGCCCTAAACCACTCAGCTACATGGCAATTTTACCTTTTACCAGAATCACCTATAGGATAAAGTCCACATGCTTCCACCTGGCCTGAGGGGACCCTCATGTATAGCTCAGAGACACCATTTCAGTCCTAGGACCCAGTGTGTCCAATTGTCCCACTCTCCCTTCTGACTGCACTCCTCAGCTGCCCACTTCCACACCTTAACCCATGTCTTCTTGCCACCCAGAGTCTCAACCCCACCTCCATATGTCGAAATGCTCCCACCCTCCAAGGCCTTCTCAAATTCCTCTTCCTCTACCCAGGGTAGGTCATGCAGCATGATGAGGGACAGGCCTGTGGCGATGGGGAGACAGCGGACCTGATAACATGGTCCTTGCCCTTCCAGAAGGTGATCGAGGGATCCAGATCCCTCACTCTGGGCCTGTGCCCTCATCTGTAAGACGGAGGGGATGGGACTAGATAACCTTTAGAAGCCCTTCTTGCTCTAACAGTCTGAGACCCCACTGCTTTCACCATCCCCCAAAATAGACGTGAAGTTGCCTTTTTAAAATCCCTCTAACATTCACAGAATGGAGAGAATGTTGGGGCTGGGAAGGACTTCAGAGGAAACTAATCTCACCCCCTCACTTTTCCCCCAGGCCTGGCAAACCATCTGGGGAGTGGTGGGAGGGAGGCCATGCTCTCTGCTCCACCAAGAACCCATCTCAGCAGGTCCCCAGCCCTGCAGAGAAGGGGTGGGAGCAGCCTGGAAGGGCAAAAGCTGCAGAGCCTGGCTCTGAGCCAGGCCTGGCCTGCCCAGCTCCAGGAGGCCTCAGTAGTTTTCCATAACCAGCAGGCCCACAGCCCAGGACATGTGCTCCCCTCTCCCTTGGCCCCCTACATTCCTCTGCACATTCAGGCAGCAAAATGGCATTCAGGGCTCTGTTGGGGGCGGAAACTCAGACACACACAAAGGCTCATAGATACAGGTTCAGCCACAAACACACAGACCCAGAGAGATAACGCAGATCCTGGCAGGGTCAAGGTGCCCAGGCACGAACAGCACCCACATATACAATACGTCCACCCCGCCAGAGCCACCACTATCCATTCTCAGAGGCACATGTGCATAAGCACATCACAGAGATATTCATTCTGTGCAGACGCACTGGCACATGCATAGCGGGAGGTCACGTGTCCACTCAGCAGTCGCCCCCATGCCCCTGCCATCCTCCCTCCTCCCCTGAGCCCCCGCACTCCCTGTCTAGGTCAAATCTTGGTCAAGGAATGGAAAAAAGTCCCAAGCCGCCGAGTTGTAGGAGTCAGGACAGAAGCCAGACAGTCCCGGGAACCAGCCCAGCTCCCTTTCCCCTGAGAAGGCGCCATTTTTTAATTCCACAGAATTCACGGGACAATCCTCATCCTGTTCCCGGGAGGCCAGGGTGCGGCTGGATCCTGGATGGTTCCCCAGTCCACCCTCATGGCCTTGTCTCCAGCCTCTGGGGTTCCCGCTCCGTCCCCAGCTGCAGGGGGAGGGCAGAGGGGCCTCTGAAAAGTCATTTCCCAGATGCATTGCCCTCCAGTCCCCCCACCAGCCACCTGGCGCCTCCACCCTCACCCTATCTCCCTCCTTCAGCCCCACATCTGTCCTCCAGGAGATTAACGGAACTCATTCCCCGGGTCCACCACACTGAACTAACCAGACAAAAGGCCTTGAGCAGGGGGACCCTGTGACAGGCCCATGGTAGGGCCTCCGGCTGGATGTCAGTGAGTACCTGGGGTCAGGGGTCTGCTGGGACTGCCTGGCCCCCATGTTTGGAGCAGGCAGTCCTGGGCTCCAGTCCCAGCCTCACTCCCTTCTTGTCTTAGGACATTGGGGGGGCGGCTTCAACTCTGCGCCTCACATTCCTTCATTTATAAACTGAGACTAATAACGCCACCTAACTCTCAACAACAAATACAGAGTTTATCATGGGGCCTCATTTAGAACTCCGGCTTTAACCAAGAAACAGGTTGTGCGACTTGGGCTAGTGATTGGACCTCTCCTAGCCTCGGCTTCTCTGTCCGGGAACGGTAACCTTTGCTACCCTGGATGTACCGAGTAGACGGCCTTCCGGGGGACCCCCGGCCAATGGGCTCCAATCCTCAGCGCCCACCTCGCTCCCAACCCCGCTTGCCGTTCCCTTGCCTGGCCCCAGCCGGCAGGGCTGTCAGCCGGAAGGGATTTGCAGCCCGAGAGGAATCAGCTGGGTCGGCACAGAGGCCGCCTTGTCCCAGGTGGGGACCCAAGCCCGCGCAGTCACGTTGCTCTGCGGGCGGTCGTGGTGCCAGCGCCCAGCCAGCCCCCGCCGCCCCCGCCCGGCCCGGGTGCGCTTCAAGGGCCGGCGCCGGATTTCCTGGCCCCGCGCCCAGCGCCCCGCGGGCTGTTTGGGAGAGCCCGGTGAGGGGACTGCAGGGTCTCCGAGGGCGCACAGATTCCGTCCCAGCTCCCGCGGCGAGTGGAAGCGGCCGGGGCGCACACCCCGCCTTCCCGCTCCCACCCTAGCCCTGCAAACTGGATCCCCTCCCCTTTCCCCCAAAGGGAACAGGCCTGGCCTCCTGCCCCCTTCCCCAGTCGCAGTCATCCCGATCGATGGTCACACATATCGGCAGAAAAAGTCTTCGAACTTGGAAGACCTCTCAGGATGAGCCTCACCGAGGCTGGTTGGGGAGGAGGGAGGCCTGGGTGAGTCCATTCCAGGTTTGGGCTCCGGATCTGAGTCAATTGCTGGCATCTAATCGGGATGTTCTGGGTCTGGGTTGGAAGCAGATCCAAATGGACCTGGTTCGGGTGTTGGGATCTCCTCTTAGTGTTCAGGGTTTGGGTGCTGGGACCCTCTCTGGGGGCTCGCATTTGGATGTTGTGTTCTTCACGGGAGTTTCTGGATGGCTGTAGGGATCCAGTACTGAGTTTGCAATGGAAACTCAGCCTGTGTAGATGCGTCTGGGCCAGGTGCTGGGACCTTTTCTCTGTGTTCTGAGCCCAGTTGTAAGTTCTCTCTGGGTCAGGTGGCTGGGGCTTTCTCTAGCCTGGGTGTTGGAGACCATCCGGCCTGGGGTTCAGTGTTGGGTTCTTCTCTGGGTGTCCAGAGTCTGGGCTTGGGACATGCCTTGTGGATCGGGCCCAGGTGTAAGCAGCCACTCCGGGTTTGTTTGGGACCCCTGGAATAGGGATAGAGTGTCCAGCCCCAGACCCTCCATTGGCCAGAAGGCAGACATCACTGTTAAGCCCCTGCTCTGCATCACCAAGACCACTATGGGACCAGCAAAAAGCCGGAGAAGGAGGGACTTGGCAGCTCAGCTTGACATCCCTGTCTTTAGAACCCAGGAATTGGAGGCAGAACCTCGACTTGAGCTGGAGTCAGTCAGGACCTCACTCTGACCAGAGACACGTCCCTTCCCTTCTCTAGCCTCAGCTTCCTCACCAATAAAATGAAAAACTGGATTTTATATTCTCCAAGGCCCCTAGGGCACGCTCTCCCTGGTATATACAGACTCGTGCACACACATGTACGTTACTCATTCCAGCCTTCCCACTTTGCCCATACTGGTTTTCCTGCCTAGAACACCCTGTCTCTTTCTTCTCTCCCCAGTCTCTACCAGTCCCTCAAGCCTCTTCCCCTCCTTTTTCCAGGTCCATAGTTGGAGCCCTCCTGCCCCGAGACCACGGGCAGCCACAGAGCCAACCTGACTCTTCCGGCTCTCTCCATCAGGCTGGAAGCTCTCTGAGGTTGAGACCCTGTCTGCTCCTGGCTCCCATGCTGAGACTTCATTCTAAAGGGGCCTGGGGTCCCAAGATCAGCTCAGCCACCATCCCAGACTTGCAGTTGACCCTTTAAGAAGAAGAATCTCTTTAGTCTCTAACACACCGGATGGCGGGTGGGCACTAATCGGATTTGGGAGCCTGTCTCCTGCCCACCCCAATCCTCCTTTCCAGGCCACTGCACCCATGTGACGGCCAGTCTGGAGCAGCAGGGAGGCCTCAGGACCACGTGGGTCCAGACAGGTAGTTGGGAGACTGTCTACCCAAGGCTATCTCTCCTGGGTGGCTGTGTTCCCAGCAGACAGAAGTCAGAAACTGCAGAAGGCAGGAGTGATCTAGAGCACTTCCCCTGTACTCTGGACCAACTGGCACAGTGGAGCACGTGCACATGAGTACCCATATGTGTGCATGTGGGGAACACACATATGCACACACACACACATCTCAGAGAGGGAGCTGAGCTAGATTCTGGGCTAGGCGCTTTACAAACAATATTTCTTAGCCCTCAAAGCAGCCTTGTAGGAATCATTAGCCCCATCGGCAGAGGAGGAAGCTGAGGCTTAGAAAGGGGAAGGGGCTAATCGGAGACCATACAGCTGATCAATATGGAATCAGAATTCCAAGCCACGCCCCTTGCACAGTACCACTCTGCTGCTGTCACACACACACACACAGGTGCACGCAGAGCCTTCACACACTTGTACACAACCCCTAAGCCAGTTGTTGCATATCGAAGCTGGAAGGGGACTTAAAAGATCATCTTGGCTGGGTGTGGTTGCTCACGCCTGTAATCTCAGTACTAAAAAGTACAAAATTAGCTGGGCATGGTGGCAGGCAGCTGTAATCCCAGCTACTCAGGAGGCTGAGGCAGGAGAATAGCTTGAACCCGGGAGGTGGAGGTTGCAGTGAGCCGAGATAGCGCCACTGCACTCCGGCCTGAGCAATAAGAACGAGACTCCATCTCAAAAAAAAAAAAAAAAAAAAAAAAAAAAAAAAAAAGTCGTCTTATGCTGTTCATTCTATTTTATGAAAAAAGAAAAGGGAAGGGATTTGCTGAAGTTTTCAACAGTTATGAAACGGCAGAACCAAGATGACATTCACGTCTTTGTTGTCACATGGAGTCACGTGTATACGCATCCACAAACCACATAGTTTACTCATAGACTCTCACGCCCAAACCCGTGAGCATACACATTACATACACATACACCGCTGAGCATACGCACAGACATTCACATTCACCCTTCACACATACATACATACATACATACATACATGGACATAGAGTCACACACCATCCACATGCACATGCACTCATTCTCACACAATCCTCATGCTCACAGATCTATTCACACACACAACGCATACCCATGTTCCGTCACTCCCACTCTCACATGTACCCACCCTCTTGATGCGGAAGAGATAAGCTGACCCTGACTGGGGCCCTGCACAGCTAAGGCTGGACCCTGGGGTGGGAGTACACACTGAGCCTTTAAGAGAGGGTGCCCTGGAACCACCGAAGCATTGCGTGGGTGTGCCTGCCATTGCCGTCTGTAGCCCTGGGGAGTGTATTCTGCCAGCAGCTCCCCACAGGCCCAGGCAACTCGCCCCACATCACCTTGGCCGAGCCCGGCAGGTAGCCCCAGCAAGTGCCAAGTCATGGGTCAAAAGTGTCTGGGCCGGGCTGGCAGCAGGGCTGGCCCCGGCTTGTTCACCAATATTTGTCTTCTGCCTGGAGCCCTTTTAGGGATGCTCCTCCCTCCATGGGCCAGACCCTGAGTCATGAGGCCTCTTCCTACACCCAAGTGAAGACGAGGATTGAGGCACCGGGATTTGGGGGCAGAGACCCAGAGCTGCTAACGGGGTTTACCAAGGTTGGTGAGCTAGCTAACTCAGGCTTCTGCAGGACACTTTGAGATGGGCCAGTTAAGCCAACTAAGTCTTACTCGGTGACTGAAACACTATGTACATATCAAATACAACTAATCTCAAAACCTAGTCTATGAAGAAGGATAGCTGTCAACATCTTCTAATAGATGAGCACTGGGCAGGAAGCAGACAAGTTGGACCAGAGGTGAGGCCACTTAAGCAGTTTCTTGAGGGGTGAATAGGGGTTCACCAAAAAGCTTTTGAGGCAGAGAGAAAAATGTTTCAGAGAACAGCTTAAGTGTGAACTGAAGTAGAGGGTAGGGTGAAGGTATAGAAGATGAGGCCAATTAGAGGCAAGCACTCAGCAAACGTTTACCGAGAGTCTGCTGTGTGCTAGATGATGGCATGTAAAATATAAGGACCTGGTCCCTCAAGGAGCTCAGGCTCAGGGGTCCTAAATTTAAGTGCTTTCAGGTGCCAGAAAGGTAATATAGCTGAGTAAAAATGGAGGGCATAGGTTAATAGGGAGTAGTGGCGTTTGTTTCTAACAGGAGAGTCCATGCCCTGTCGAAAGCTTTTACATTCAGGAGTATTTGTCACCTATAATCCCAGTACTGTGGGAGGCCAAGGAAGGAGGATCACTGGAGCCCAGGAGTTCAAGACCAGCCTGAGCAACATAGCAAGACCTCATCTTTACTAAAAATATCAAATAAAAATTAGCCTGGTGTGGTGGCACATGCTTGTGGTCTCAGCTACTCAGAAGGCTAAGGTGACAGGATCCCTTGAGTCCAGGACTTTGAGCCTGCAATGAGCTATGATCTGATCACACCACTGTGCTCCAGCCTGGGCAATAGAGTGAGACCCTGCCTCACCACCACCACCACCAACAACAACAAAATCTTGTGGCAACCAGAAAAAAAAAAGAGCCTGAATTGTGGACTAGGTTCAGCAATAGACCTTGAACTGCAGCCCCAGGTTCTGGACTCTGGAATCTAGACCCTAGAATCTGGAGAAGCCTTGCAGGTGGAGCTGAGGAGTCCGAGCCCGGTTCTGTAGGTGGCCTAAGACCCGTGGAAGGTTCTTGCCATGAATCGACAGTTGTCATGGGAACCTCCCAGAAAAAATCTTTCACACTGTGACTGTTGGACACGACAGGACAGTGTGTGTGTTGCCCAAGATACTAAGGACAAGGACAAGGTTTTGATTTGCCCTATCACGGCTGTGTCCTGGCCAGGGCACGTCATTTTCACCCCTTCTCCTACCCCGGAGCAAAATTCCTCCTTTTTCTACCCACATCTTAGATAGAAAAACTGACTAAATTGGGTCCCCTCACATTTCTCTCTCTGACCTAAGGCCAGCACAAAAGGGCAACCCCCCTACAAGCACACACACACACACCACACCTTCCATCCAGGGGGAGAATGAAGATGCTCTGTCAGCCCTGTCCCTGGCCTTCCTCACAAAGCACCTCTGGCTGTGGGCACTGGGGAAGCGGCCTCCATTCTGCAGAGGTGGGTGGCCTGGGAGGAAAGGAGTGGCCAGGCCATAGAGGCAGAGGCCATCAAATAAACAACCTTGCATTTTGCTGATGTTTATGTGTGTTGTTGGTCTTGGTCTAAAAGTGTGAAAAGGTCGCTGGATGCCAACTGAGAATTTCTTGGTTCTAAGCCTGGTCCAAACTCAATTTTGCTGGGTGACCTTAGGCAATTCCCTGCCCCTTTCTGAGTCTCGGTTTCCGCTCTGTAAGGCAAGGGGGTTGGACTAGTTGGTCTAGAAGTGATTTTCTATGTGTTCCATCTCATGGAAATGTCAGAACAGCTTTAGAGATGAAAATGCTGGACTTTGTGTCCTGGTTCCCCTGAAGTCTCATGGGACACCTGGGGACTAGGTTGGTGTCCAGGCAGGGGGCACAACACCAAGACTAGTTGGTGTCCTGGCATACCCGGGTTAGATGCAGTTCTGCCATTGCATGGGGCAGGAGGGGGTCATGGCCAGGCACCCAATACAGCCATATTCCCTTCCCAACACACACACAGACCCCAGATGCTAGGCTCTGGAGTCCGGAAGCTGCACTGGGCAGAAATGGGCCCCCTTTCCACTCCCCAGCAGCTGCAGCCTCCCTTCTGTATTCTCATTAAATTATTCTACCCCACTGGTCCCAGGCTCAGGCTGCGTTTGATGTATGCCCATCTAGCATCTGAGGCCAAGAACAGGCCTCTCACACCAGGCCAGGCTGATGGGCCCTGACAGCTTCCATGGGGCCCCATGGTGGCAGGAAGACCAAGGCCCACACTCACACCCACAAAGACACATGCTCAGACAGGTGCACAACCACAGATTTTTTCATACACATGCACACTCGCCTAGTCTCACAAAGACACGTGTGTCCTACATTGTGGCACAGACATGTGCACTGTGGCACACTCACATGCATCCAAGCACACCCACACATCCAAGCACACCCACACACTCACCCATACACCTCGCTTGTAGCATGTGCACCCTCATGCACACTTGTGGTCACTCACACTCACTCATCTCAATGGCACTCAGGCTCTGATTCAGGGCCTCCTATTGCCTTCTTCCTTGCCCCTCAACTGGCATTTAAGGTCTTCTGTAGCCTCACCTCTGACCTCCTCACCTTCCTCATCTTTTGGAGGTCATAGCATTGTGATTAGAAACCCAGGCAGCCTGATGCAGTTTTGGGTACCTCATTTATAAGCTACGTGACTGTAAGCAAGTTACTAACTTCCCTGGCCCTCTGTTTCCTTTCCTGTAGAGTGGGAATGATAATAGTACACTCTGTCAGTCGAGGAAAACAACGAGACAAGTCTCAATCATTTTAGGAGATTGATTTGCCAAAGTTAAGGACGCACCTGGGAGACAGCTTTATGCCTTTCTTCAAAGATGATTTTCAGGGCTCCCAATTTAAAGGGGAAAGGGTGGGATATTGAGAAGTACACAGTTTTCCTGTAAGTGAATCTGCATTTTTTTTAGGTAAGATGACATAAACAAAGGGGTAGAGGAAAAATGGGAGGAATCTGCATTTTACATAAGATAACACAGACACAATGGGGTAGAGGAACAATCAGATATGCATTTACGTCTGGTGGGCTGGGGTGACTGCCTTGTAAAGATAAGCTACCAATATGCATTGCCATTGTGAAGTTTTAACAGCTCACTAGGAATTTCCTTGTGGGCAAAATATGGGTAACTTTTCATATTGTAGCTGGGATTACAGGCGCCTGCAGCCACACCCAGCTAATTTTTGTATTTTTAGTATAGACAGGGTTTCACCATGTTAGCCAGGCTGGTCTCGAACTCCTGACTTCAGGTGATCTGCCCACCTCGGCCTCCCAAAGTGCTGGGATTACAGGCTTGAGCCACCGTGCCTGGCCAGCCATCTTAGGAACTAAAAGTGGGAGGCAGGTTTGCGTGATCCAGTTCCCAGCTTGACTTTTCCCTTCGACTAAATGCATCTGGGGTCCCAAAATTTAATTTCCTTTCACAATGCCTCGGGTTGTTGTGTGGCTTAAAAGAAATTCAGTACTTAATCACTTAGAACAGCACCTGGCACACTCAATAAATGCCAGCTGTTTTCTCTTGCCCTTTCTTTTCATACCATTTGCCTCAGCCACAACAAAATCATTCAATTTCCTAGACATGCTAAGCTGCTACATGCTTCCAACCCTTTTCATATACTGCTCCCTCTACTTGGAGCACCTCCTCCCATTTCCTCCTCCCTGCTATACACCTAGTGAGCTCTTATTCACCTTTTTTTTTTTTTTTTTTTTTTTTTTTGAGACCGAGTCTCTTCTGTCGCCCAGGCTGGAGTGCAGTGGCGCCATCTCAGCTCACTGCAAGCTCTGCCTCCGGGGTTCACGCCTTTCTCCTGCCTCAGCCTCCTTAGTAGCTGGGACTACAGGCACCTGCCACCACGACCAGCTAATTTTTGTATTTTTAGTAGAGATGGGGTTTCACCTTGTTAGCCAGAATGGTCTTGATCTCCTGACCTTGTGATCAGCCCGCCTCGACCTCTCAAAGTGCTGGGATTACAGGTGTGAGCCACTGCGCCCAGCCCTTTTTTTTTTTTGAGACTGAGTTTTGCTCTTGTTGCCCAGGCTGGAGTGCAATGGCACAATCTTGGCTCACTGCAACCTCTGCCTCCCGGGTTCAAGTGATTCTCCTGCCTTCCCGGGTTCAAGCGATTCTCCTGCCTCAGTCTCCCGAGCAGCTGAGATTACAGGCGTGTGCCACCACGCCCAGCTAATTTTTTTGTATTTTTAGTAGAGACAGGGTTTCTCCACGTTGGTAAGGCTGGTCTCGAACTCCTGACCTCAGGTGATCCGCCTGCCTCGGCCTCCCAAAGTGCTGGGATTATAGGCGTGAGCCACCGTGCCCGGCCTTATTCACCTTTTAAAGCTCTGCTGAAGTGGCTCTGCCCTTGGGAAGCCCTCCCCGCCCCCCCGCCCCCACCAGCAGAACTGATCACTGACTCCTTTGTGTCCCAACCCTGTCCTAAATTGTCTATTTCCCTAGCCTGTGAGCAACTCAAGGACATGGGCCTTGTAAAATTCATAGCTTGAGTCTGGTACCCAGCGCTGGACATGGATCACCGTGAGCATCAGTGGTATGTGGAGGAGTCAATTGTGCTACATCATGGTGAGGTATAAACAAGAAGCATTCGTGCAACTGATTGTTAACCAAATGCATATTTTATAAAGACAAACACATTTTAAGGGCACATTTTAAAACATATTGGAGTGGATTCCTAGAGTGAGTAAAGGAGTAAGGAATGAGCATGAGAATCTGGGAAGAAGGAGAAAAATTACATTAGCACGGAGGAAGGAGTATGAGTTGCTCAACTCCATGCATCTGAAGTCCAAACAAGCAGAAACAAAAGACCAAATCTGTAGAAGTGTACCATTTTAATCTTTTTTACAGTTGAGGCAATCAACTAGTTAGACAGTCGTTCTTTTGTGTAGATGTTGGTTTTACAGTCCCTACATAGCATCATTGCTGATAGTTTTCCTTAATGCAGAGAAAGTTGAATTTTCATTTGATGTGCCATCCCCGCCCCTCTGTTGCATGCACAGAATCATGTAATGAAGCCCTGATTAGAGCCTGAGCCACGTTCTCCCTAAGAGTGGGAACTTACAGGCTTCTCCAGGGCAGACCCCATGACTTCCATGTCCCATAGACGAATGAATGAATGAATGAATGAATGAATGAGTAGTGAACAAGGAAGGGAAAGAAAAGAGAAAGAAAGGGAGCTAGGATGAAGAAATGGAAAAAAAAAAAAAAGATTCCACGGAAATTTCAGGATAGGAGGATGCTCCCAGAACCTTCTCTTTCTTTCTTGATCCCTACCCAGGGCATGAGTACTGAGCAGGGCAAGGGGTGGGGGACAAGAGGCTACAAACTGAACAGCTGATCTGCTCAAATCTTCCCACTCACGAGGAGTTATTTCTCTTGTGGAAAGGCAGTGATCACAAGATAAACTCTTAAGGATCCAAACGCCAAAAGGACACTCAAACCCCCCATTTCCGCTCCAGGAAGGATGCTGAAGCTGACCCCTGTGCTAACGACAACAAGGATAGTAATAACTGATGTGCTACTTTGTACAGGATGCTTTCATCCATTTAATCCATTTTAATTCTCATATCAAGTATGCATGTTAAGAAATTATCGTCATTTTACTGGTGAGACTACTGAGTCTCAGAGAGCTTAAGAGTCTTGCTTAAAGTTATTCAACACTCAGTAGTAGCAATCATAGCAAACACTTTTTGAATACCCACTCCATGCCAGACCTTATTCAAGCACTTTGTAGGCTTAACTCATCTATCCCCACAACAGCCTCTGAGCAGCAGTCATTGTCCCTAACTCACAAATGATGAACCAAGATACAGACAGTCACACAGCTAACACATGGGACACCTGGCGAAGGAGGTTAGACAGTCTGACTCCAGTTTACTCTCTCCACCCCCAGGCTATGCTTTTGCGAAGCAGAACTGGGCAGGGTAGACCTTTTGCGAAGCAGAACTGGGCAGCCACATGGATTGGGTTTGGGTGGGGGTATGATAGCTAGATCCCTTGATATTTGGGGAGCTGGCTCCCTGCCAGCCAAATGGCAGCCCACTGAGAATGAGATCGAGGACATACAGAGTCAGTTAGTGGTCCTGCTGGGGCCCCATAGTCTGCCTGCCCTCTCCTCCAAAGGGCCCCTAAGCCTGGGGAGATGGGAGAGGCTGCCTCTCCCCTTTTCCCAGCCAGAGCTGTATGAGCTAATCCCGGGAGAAGACACATTAGTCGAAAAGAATCAGTTCCTGCCTGCTCTGCTGAGTCAGCAGGAAGTACAGCCCTGGCTCTGCCAGCTACGTGAGCCCCTGCACGCCGGCCACCACTGCCTCCCTGCCGCCCCAGCCCCAGCCCCAGCCCCAGCGTGGCCCCTGCCATCCATCAGCATACCCTCACGTGCCTCATTCCTGCTGACCTGCCCCTAAAGCACCCTCCAGCTCAGCAATCCTGAGCCTCCCTCTCTGTCCACTTTCCCAGCAACAGACCTGTTTTTCAGCACCATCCCCACAGACCCCCAGAAAACAGCCATCTCTGCCTGCACAGAGAATTAATCCTCACCAGGATTGCAGCAGGCGGAAAGAAGGGCTCTGGGGGAATGTGGTGAGCCATTTTCCCCACGTCCAGCATGCTGTCAGCTCCAAAGACAGCTTGCAGTCGACTCATGGTATCTAAGGGTATCATTGCCAGAACCCGTACCACTCTCCGTGTAATCCCCACCTTCTTGGTCATCATCTCTGCGTCTACCACTGCTACCACCACCAACTTCCCACCACCCTCCCTACTACTACCATTATTGCTGGGACCACCACCTCTGGTGCCACTACCATCAGCCATGACAGCAAGACTACCATCAAGTTCACCACTCACACTAGCACCCATGCCACTAGCACTTCCATCAATGTCACCTACTGAGACAGGCAGGTGTCACCAATACCATTAAAAACATTACCGTAACTAACACAAACACCAATACCACCATTATCACCAACACAAAGCATCATTAAAATCATTTTGACCAACAACACCTCCTTATACCAACCCCACTATCAACACCATTGAACATAATTGTCATTTTACCATCAAAACTATAACCATTCCTTGCAACACCAACACCATCACCCTACCTTTGCCACTGTCACCCATATCAACATCATTATGCCCCCACCATCACCATTACCACTACCATAAGCAAGACCACCATCACTGTCACACTACCCACCACCACCATCCTTACCATAACTGCAGTCAACATCACCACTAAACATCACCATCAGTATCACTACCACCATAGTTATAACCAATACCAGTGTCACCATAACCACAACCAACATCACCATCACTATAACCATGATATAGTTGTCACCAGTACCCCCACCGCCATGAACACACCATCAGCCCCAACACGGTCACCATGACTGTACCTCTCCATTAGAATGAGAAACCGTTGCTGTTTATCTGTACCCGTTTCTATGCCAGGCCAAATGTCACAACAACAGTGAGAGAAAAAAGGAAAGTTCTAACTTACTGTTCTGATCATACAATGACATGCACGCTTGTTTTCCCTTAATATCCCCCTTTGAACAGACATGATTGTTTCGCTAAATTGATTCATTTAGTGATTCATAGAGGAACAGCCATGCATGCCTGAAAAACACGGGAGTGGTCACGGGACTCATCCCCTACTGCCTGTGACATCAATAAGCCCAGCTCCCAACACACCCTTCTCCCTCCCACCTCCCTCCAGACATTCCAGGCCACTGCAGATTTGTCTGACCCTCCAATGTAGATTTTCTTCCCTTTGCTCTCTTAATTTTAAACTTCCTGTAGGGCAGAACAGCATGTGGAAAGAACCCATGCTTCTTCCGAGATGTGTTGCATGCTGTTTTATGACAGGGAATTGAACTGTTTCCCAGAGAACTCTGCAAACAAGTGTTTAGAACACACCTTTGAAGGATGTTTCTTATCATCGTGTCTATGACTTATTGTGAGGGGATTACATGTACATGTTTAAAAGCTGAGAGTCAGAGCCATGCATTCTAGACTTGGTCCTACAACTAACTGTATGCGTGGCCTTGAAAATCTCGCTTATTTTTCCCCCACCCCAGTTTCCCCACCTAGAAAAGTATGACCTTCTGACTCTGGTGCTCCAAAGATTTTTTTGAGCTGAGACACTCCTGGGATAGGTCTGAGTTCTTTTTCCAGAAGGTCCTTTTGAATGGTAAAACAGAATGTCTGATTGGTTCCCCCATCCCATCAGCCTTGGTTCCCCTGGTCAGCATGTCCTGGGATCTCTAAGGACATCTCCATTAGCCCTGAGATGCTCCTGCCGGGGCAGGGTGGGGCCCAAAGGGTTAAGCCAGTCAGAGCTCTGCGTGAGCAAGTGTCTCAGATGAAAGGTTGGTCCGAGAGAGAACGCCATGTGGCTGTTGTGGTTGGCAGGTCTGGGGCAGTGGGACCAGGCTAGGTCCCGAAGGAAACCACCTCCTGGTCTCACCAGAACAAAGTGGTGTTTTGCAAAAACGCCATTGTTCTTGGGCAAGTCTTTCCCATCTCAACATAAACCAGGAAGCACTGCTTCCTTTCCTTGGGCGAGACCCCAAGGTCCCCCCACCGTTGGGAGTGGGGGGAGAAGAACAGACTTTTTCCTGACTTGAATGATCTGCTGCAAAGCTCAGCTGAAGAGCAGCAGCCCCTACCTGGCTATATCCAAGGGGGTATGTGTGTCTTCCCTACACAGGGAGAAAGAAACAGAGGGGGCTCGCCGAGTCCTGTTTCCTGTCTCCAAACAGGACTCTGTACCTAAGCCAGACTGTGAGCGAGATGTCACTGCCCATCCATCTCCCCTCACCACTGTGCCACTCAGGCTTTCTCTGTTCCCCAAGCATGGCGGTTGTGTTCCTGCCTGTAGCCTGTGTGTGGCTGCTCCCGCTGCCTGGAACTCTCTTCTGCCCTTCACATGTGGGCTCCTTCTCATCATTGTGGTCTCTCTCCTAACCCCAGTGAAGTACTAACTATTTAATTCCTTGTTCAGTGTCTGTCTTTCCTGACATTCTGTGAGCTCCCCAAGAGCAAGGGCCAGGACCCGGGTCAGCGCTGCTCATTTCTGCCTCTCCAGCACCTGGCACAGGATGGCCTCCCATGCGTGTGACTGTACCTGCGTGTGCTCCTCACCCCACTCCCAACCCCACTCCCCCTAAAGAAAACAGATCCAGGCTGGGAGGGGTGGCTCACACTTGTAATCCCAGCACTTTGGGAGGCCGAGGCGGGTGGATCACCTGAGGTCAGGAGTTCGAGACTAGCCTGGCCAACATGGTGAAACCCCGTCTCTACTAAAAATACAAAAATTAGTCAGGCGTGATGGTAATCTAAGAGACTGTAATCCTAGAAACTCGGGAGGCTGAGGCAGGAGAATCTCTTGAACCCAGGAGGCGGAGGTTGCAGTGAGCCGAGATTCTGCCACTGCACTTCAACCTGGCCGACAGAGCGAGACTCAGTCTCAAAAAAAAAAAAAAGAAGGAAAGAAATCAGATTCAGCCTCAAGGCAAGGAAGCCATTTCCCTTGTCAACCCCAGAAGACCAGAGCAGTCTCAGACCCTCAGAGCATCCCATCCAAGCACTCCATTTTCCTGAAGGGGAAACTGAGGTGTAGAACCTGGAAGGTTCTGGTCCAAGCCCCATGGGTGGTCAATGGAAAAGCCGAGCTCAACTCTGGGACTCCTGGTGCCAGTGCTGCTGGACAAGGCTTGTCACCTAGTTTCCAAGCGTAGGCACAGCCTTGCTCTAAATCTCTCACCTCTTCAGATACAAGACCCGGCACATTCAGGCTCCCACCACTTACAAAATTCCAGCATTCACCCAACCCACTTCCCAGAGAACTGACTCACTGTAGACCCAAGGAGAGAAATTCCTCCCATGGCTTTGCCTAGCTGAGGAGATCAGACTCCCTTCTCACCACCATCTCAGTGCTTCCCATCGATCACTTTTTCCTACCCCTTAGATACTAAGAGGGGCAACCTTTTGGGCCAAGGAAGCCAGAGGTACAGCTTTCTATCCCTTTAAACTCCTTTTTTTTTTCCTTTCATATAGTCAGCATGTCTACCTTTGTTTCTACAACTTTTGCTTAAGTCAGGAAGGCTCATTCGCTTAAATATTTGTGGATGAATAAATGGAGAAGGGCCGGGCGTGGTGGCTCACACCTATAATCCCAGCACTTTGGGAGGCCAAGGCAGGTGGATTACCTGAGGTCGGGAGTTCGAGACCAGCCTGACCAACATGGAGAATCCCCATCTCTACTAAAAATACAAAATTAGCCGGGCGTGGTGGTGCATGCCTGTAATCCCAGCTATTTGGGAGGCTGAGGCAGGAGAATCGCTTGAACCTGGGAGGTGGAGGTTGCGGTGAGCCGAGATTGTGCAATTGTACTCCAGCCTGGGCAACAAGAGTGAAACTCTGTCTCAAAAAATAAATAAATAAATAAATAAATAAATAAATAAATAAAATAAATGGAGAAGGGGTGGTGATACCTCCTCATGGGGGCTGCTGGGAGGATTACACGAGGCAGCACCCCTAGTGCAAGTAGATGCTGGATCACTGCCAGATCCCTTTGAAAAGTGTAAAGTGCTCTGCAAATATGAGATACCGTTCCATTCCAAGCAACGGGTGTTTACAGATTGCTCCATTTACAAACGGGTTTTTAGGGATTCTGTGGAGAGAAGGTGAAGCCCCTTTTAAGAATTGTTTCCTGGTCAGGCGTGGTGACTCACACCTGTAATCCCCGCACTTTGGGAGGCTGAGGTGGGTGGATCACAAGGCCAGGAGATCAAGACCAGCCTGGCCAATATGGTGAAACCCCATCTCTACTAAAAATACAAAAATTAGCCTGGTGTGGTGAAAGGCACCTGTAGTCCCAGCTACTCAGGAGGCTGAGGCAGGAGAATTGCTGGAACCCAGGAGACGGAGGCTGCGGTGAGCTGAGATCACGCCACTGCACTCCAGCCTGGGCGACAGAACAGGACTGTCTCAAAAAAAAAAAAAAAAGAAGAAGAAGAATGGTTTCCTGAGGTTGGCTGTAGCTACAGAGGGCTAGCCTGGGAATGGTAACCCTTTACGTTTTTGTTGTTTTTTTTTTTTTTTTCAGATGGAGTTTCACTCCGTTGCCCAGACTAGAATGCAGTGGCGCGTCCTCAACTCACCACAACTTCTGCCTCCCAGATTCAAGCAATTCTCCTGCCTCAGCTTCTCGAGTAGCTGGGACTACAGGTGCCCACAACCACACCTGACTAATTTTTTGTATCTTTAGTAGAGACAGGGTTTTACCATGTTGGCCAGGCTAGTCTCGAACTCCTGGCCTCAGATGATCCACCCACCTTGGCCTCCCGAAGTTCTGGGATTATACTTTGTCTATTCTTTACAAAATAATTTATACTCCCAGGTAGCGCATTAAGCAAGCAAAGGAAGTAGAGATGAAGAGATAATCGAGCAGAATTGACACTAACACTGCCTCCATTCCTGAAAAGAGAGGTCATCAAACAGGGGTGCTCTCTGGGTTTTTTCATTACTCCTTGGTTTTTCTCTTATCCTAGGTTGACGTGAGGGTGGGGATGGGGTACATAAAGGTGGATTTTGTGCTTTCAGACAAAGATAAGATAAGGAACAGATAAAATTCCAGGCAAAGAAACTAAGATAAGCAGCTCTTCAAGGGACTTAAACTGCCCAGGAGTGGGAAGGGGGGACAGGAGAAGAGGCCTCTAACTCCCAGCTTCTCAGAAAACCCCAAACAATGTACACAAAGCCCAGAGAATTTATAACCCAGGAAAGGGAGAGCAGATGTATGCTGCTCGCTAAATCCAACCCTGGGGCAAGACAGGAGGAATGGCAGGGTGAATAACCCTCAAATTCCCATAAAGATACAACTCAACCTGAGCAACCTGGGCCCCAGCTATGCGTTTGTAATCACAAACTCAAGTCTGCAAGTTCTTTCAAATAAAATTAAAACTGGTAGTGCATCCCTTTATGCTGTGCTGATGGGAAATTCCAGTTCTGTTATTATTGGAAGGGCCCTCCCTGCTTTGAGAATGCAAGAGTCTGGAAGCCTTCTGTTGTGCCCAGAAAACATGGAACCAGCCCTTTTAGCTTCTTGCTCCTCAAAGTGTGGTCTTTGGAGCAGCAACATCAGAGTCCCTCAGAGCTTGTTAGAAATGCATAATTTTAGGACCCCACCCCAGGCCTACTGAATCAGACTGCATTTTATCAAGATTCTCAGGTATTCCTGAATACATTAATGTTAGAGAAACACTGTAGACCTCAATCCATAATGGTCCCCTCTAAACCCCAAATACCCCAGTAGGTTGACATCTCTGCAGCTTTGGAGGATCAAAGGCACCTGGGTGCCTGGAATCCAGGCTCCTTAATGGGGAGCACATAACCACTAGCCTCTGAGATCCTGCTAGTTCTTCCCAGGACCTACTTACCCAATTCCATCTCATTCCTCCTTTTCTTTCTCCCAGCCCAATCCCCTCAAAAAACTCAGGCTTTCAAACAACAAAGGCCTGCAAGACCAGTTGTCTACCAGGGACTTCTCATTTCAGCCGGCTTCAGCAATACCACCCCCAAGGCAAAGGAGCACAAAGGTACCGCCCAATACTTGGAATGAAGGACAAAAACCACCAACACAAAATAACATCTCAATCCATTTTCCTGCCACACTTATAATTATTTTAACTCTTGCTCTCAATTATATCTGGATTTAAGCGTGCAAAACAAAGGCTTATGCTATAATTTTAATGGACTTGTTTTTATAGGAAAAAAATTTGAGTCCCAGAATCCTAGAAATGATTGCTTCTGAGACTCACAGGGATTTAATTAGCTCCTAGTTTAGGGCTTAAAAAATTTTTTTAGCAGCAGTGGAATGTTTTCAGGGCTTTCTCCACTCCAAAATAAACTGCAGGGAGAATCCTCTTGTATAAAACAGGGATGGAGTTGCTTTGGTTGTAAGGTGAGGACACAGAACCCAACTACGTGATCTCCTCTCCGCCTCCATAGTGGCCCAGGTGGTGGCTGCAGCAGATCCCTGAGCTCAGTGGAGCACAGGGTGAAGGAACAACCTCAGCCGACCCTTCACCCAATTCTGAAAACCCCCTTTCTCCACCTCCGATCACATACTTCCAAGAGAGAAGTCCCCACAGGGCAGCCGAACCCATCATCCATTGGCACCCAGGGCTGGAAAACACTTCCTCTACCATGACCCCCACGCGTCTTCCTGTCACTTCCATCAGAAAGTCCCATTTCTGCCCAGAGGCCTGCAAGGAACAGATTTATCCCTCTTTCCCACGATTTACAGAGCATATATTTCCCTGGAGTCTCTTTTCTAGGTGAAACAGGAATTTAAATCAATTATATATGTGACTAAGTGAGTGAAGAGATAATCATTGAATGAGTGGATGAGTGAGGGAAGAGGAAGGAAGAAAAGGAGCAATGGAATGGGATACGCTGGTCATTCTCTTCTGGACACTTTCTAGCTTGAAAATGGTTCTCTTCGCATGTGACATGTGGAAGAAAATTATAGCATTTGAAACTACGCTACTCCAGCTATACCATAACCTGGTGATTTTCTTTTTTTTCTTTTTATTTTTTCAGACAGAGTCTTGCTCTGTCGCCCAGGCTGGAGTGCAGTGGCACGATCTCGGCTCACTGCAGCCTCCGCCTCCTGGGTTCAAACGATTCTCCTGCCTCAGCCTCCTGAGTAGCTGGGATTACAGGCAGGCACCACCATACCCAGCTAATTTTTGTGTTTTTAGTAGAGACGGGGTTTCACCATGTTGGCCAGGCTGGTCTCGAACTCCTGACCTCAGGCGATCCTCCCACCTCAGCCTCCCAAAATGCTGGGATTATAGACATAAGCCACCGCGCCCGGCCTAACCTGGAGATTTTTAAACTGTGGCCAATGACCCATGTATATAGTAAAATCAATTTAATGGCTCTCAACTAGCATTTTGCTTAATGAAAGAAAAGAATAGACCATGGTTCGTCAACCTGCGCTAAGGTTAGGGGTTGTTTGGAAAAATGTTTTTCAGTTATACACACACATGTATGTACATATATGTAGGAATGTGTGTACTGGGAGTTGACATAAAATATATTTCTTACTGTGGGTCACAGGTCAAAAAAAGGAAAGCCAATGCTCTCGCCCTATGAACTAGGCATCATTATTATCCCCCTTTTCTGATAAAGAATATAAAGCACAGATAAATTAAGTAACTTGTCCCAAGATCACCCAACTAAAAAATGGTGGAGCTGAGCCTGGAACAGGGAGCAGCCTGACTCCAGAACCTGAACCTTTAACCTCTCCATTCCATGGCATCCAGTAGAAATGGCCATGCCGTGCAGGCAGGTGGACAGTAGTGCAGGACCAATCCCAGGACTCGGGGAGGGACGTCAGCAATGTGTCCCTCTTATACAGTAGACAGACATTCCCGTGCTGTGTACCCAGCCTTCCTCACAGGGCGCCCCAAGAGCAGACCAATATGGGTTAGTGAAAGGACCACACTGCTTGATGCTCCGGGTCATAAGGGAGGCAGAGCCGCACCCAACAGAATCAATGCATTCCTTCTCTTCTGGGCAGAGGGGTGCAAACAGCCATGCAAAGGCTGAGCTGCCCTAAGATTTGGTCCATATTTCTCCATTTACCCTCAAAGGTATGTGTGAGAAACATTTCAAAAGCCTCATCCACAGCAAAATCAGCTGTGATGCTGGTGGTACCTGAGAAGGAAACCAGCCCCTCCTTAACCTGCAGACCTTCATGTCGTGCATTCTAAGAGACTCTCAATATTCTCTTCCCCCAGGCAAACTGCAACCTCTTTCAAGATCCTAAATGCTTTATTGGACAAATACTACCACCCCCTCTGAAATGGATGTTTTCAGTATCCATTGCCTCTAAATTCTTCATCTTCCTCATTTGAATGTCCCAAGGCCCCTCCTCCATTGCTACCCAAGAGGCAAATTGTGGCAGTATCCTTGAGTCAACCTGCTCGAAAGGGAAGCCTATAGCGTTGATATGTGATGGGCTGGGGTGAAGTGGATCTCAGACCCTGGCTGATGAGCTCTCTTCTTTCTTCCTCAGGGCAGTTCCAATAACAGCACAGTCTTATTTTTACATTCTGAGTCTGTGGTCCTTTTCCCACACATGCTCTGATTACCCTTCCTCCAAGAGTAATCTGGGGAGTTAGTCATGCCTTGACCTAAGTGAACCCATCTTGGCTCCCAATAATCCCTGCTTAGGAAAGGAACTTCTGGAATTTTGCCTAGGATTGTCATAAGCTAGCTGCACCATATTTTCCCCATGCTTAAATTGAGATAGCATGTTTCTGGCTTTGTCCCCTGGCACCTCCCTTTTCCCCAGAAGAGCCTCTGGAATGGCCCCATCTCTGCCTGATGCAGCCTTGAATGGAGCAAAAGCAGCTGGGAGCAGCCAGGTCCCAGCCCAGGCAGGCCCACAGCTTCCCGTGAGCCAGACTTTTTCCACTTGTGTAGTTTGAAGAGCTTTCTCCTTGATAGAGAAGACATGATCATTTGGGTTATGTTATATTGTCTGTAAGCATGAAGCCCTGCCCCTTATTTTTTTTCCTCCCTTGGTCTGAATGGGGTTCAGAAAGTCTCTTCCATCTTTTTTAGGTCTCAGTGTTGCAGGGAGAAGGGACTCAGCCACACCCAGGAAGGGTTTATCCTTTTCACACTTCAACTCAAAACTGAGGGCTTAGGGGCAGGGTTCTGAGGAGCCAGGGCAAGAGCAGGGCCAGAGGACCGGGCCAAGGCCTGGTCTCTTGGGAAGAAAGCCAATGTGGAGCTATCAGGCATGACTGGGGGAGATGCATATCCCACCTGCATCAAGGGAAACCAGGTGAGCCTTGGAGTCACACAAACCTGGATGGGGAATTCTGGCAACCATTCCTCCTCTCAGGGCTGCCCGGAGGATTAAATGAGACCTGGCATGTAGTAAGGATTTAACAAATCACAGTTAATGTCATTATCATGACTTTTGCTATTATCCAAAGGGCTCTGGTAATCCCAAACTCTCCAGGGAGCTTTTAGGGCCTGCCCAAGACAACCCTGACTCCACAGCAATTCAAGCTGCCTAATTCAGCACACAGACACTTCAGGCCAGGGCAGGCTGGAGTCAGGCTTCTCTGATGCCATCCACACAGCTCTGGGCAATGACTGCACCCAGCTGTGCTTGCATGGAGGCAGAGCACTTGGCTTGGAGGGCCATGGGTTAGGGACCAATCCCAGCTCTACTTTCTGACTTCTGCTGAGCCTCAGTTTGCTCATCCATCAAATGGGCATAATAATAAGGCCTCCCTCATTGGGTTATCATGGAGGTTATTATGGGAAAGTACCTAGCTGAGGACCTGGTACAAAGTAGGGAACTCAAGAAAGTTTGTTAAATTTCAACTCGGGTGCCCAAATGCCTGAATAAGAGGAGACAGATATCCTGGAGAGGGAATGAGAGGCCAGGAGGATAGTGAGTGGTCTTGGAAATGGAGACTTTTCCTTAATAGCTCATTGGCAGTTCCTGCCTGAGAATCTGCCCCTGCAACATCTGGCTGGGCATGTGGTATGGATGGGAAGAGGAAGAGAAAGAGACAGGAATCAGAGAGATGATAAAGATGAGGCCTCTTCAGGAAGTACAGAGACTGAAGTTCCGTGACCAATCAGTAAAGAAGCTGAGATTTGAACCCAGCTGTGTCTGACCCTAAATCAGAGGTATTCAATGTTTTGGCTTCCCTGGGCCACATTGGAAGAAGAAGAATTGTCTTGGGCCACACATAAAATCCACTAACACTAACAATAGCTGATGAGCTAGAAAAAAAAAAAAAATCACAAAAAAATCTTATGTTTTCAGAAAGTTTATGAATTTATGTTGGGCCACATTCAAAGCCATCCTAGGCTGCATGCTGCCCACGGGCCACAGAAAAGTTTGCCCTAAAGCCTGTGTCATTTCAACTTCCAGGGGTGTCCAGTGGTAAGAAGTGGCCTTCCAAAGGAGCTGGTGAATGACCCTCTCACTTCCCAGATCCATCAAACAGGACCCTGAAAGCCCAGGGTTACTTAGTGTGACCCCAGACCCCCAAAGTTGGTCATGTTGCTATCAGGATGTCCGCTGGTTGACTGTTTTGTTTGCCCATGTCGTGGGAAAACAGGAAGCCACTGAGAAGCAAGGTTTTAGGAATCCCCACGTCCTCCCCTACCACTTGCTGAGGGCTAATGATTCCAAACAGCTGCCTTGGTGCAGGTCAAGGTATTAGAGGCAATTGGATCTGGGTTCAAGTCCCAGCTCCACCACTTGGGAATTGCTCTGTGGTCTTGGGCAAATCACTTCACCTCTCTGAGCCTCTGGTTTTTCCTCAGTGAAGTATAGATCACTATGTCTCCTTCCCAGCATGATGAATGAGCTTTGTTTTTCTTTTTGTGACCCATGTTCACAGCAGAGAACTAGATACAGAGCAGCTGCTTAGGAAATGTATTGAGTGAACAAATGAATAACTCTAGCTACCATTTATTGAGTGCTTCCTGGGTGCCAGGCACTGTAGTAAGCACTTTGCATGTATCATTTCATTGAATTATCACAGTAACCCTTAGCAGTTTCAGACCATCTCATTTTACAGATAAAGAAACTGAGTCACAGGAGGTAAAGTCACTTACTCAAAACCACTACAGACAGAAAGTAGAAGAATGAGGATTCAAACCCAAGTCCCTGTAACTCCAGAGCTGGAGCTATGAGTGAAACTCACAGAACAAGAGGCTCCGTCTTTCTCCAGGGACCTCCACCTGGGCAAAGGGAGCCCCTAATGGGTTTGGGGGTCCAATCAGTGGCCTGGCAGAGCTGACTATCCTGCTCAAGCCTACCATGGAGTGGCCTCAAGTGCCAGCCATTTTGCAGGCAGCATCTCATTTAACCCTCTCAACAACTGTGGGGAGGCATTATCCTTTCCATTTTCCAGTGAGGAAAGAGAGACTCAGAGAGCTGAAGACCTTCGCTCAGGTTCACACAACTGGGAAATAGCAGAGCTAGAATTTAAACTCTTTGTCTATGAGTCTTCTGGGAAGCAAGAGCTGAGACAGAGCTGGGAGTATGAAAGGTTGATTGCAGTGACTCGTGAAAGACAAAGGGGAGGAGATGGGAGGAGAAGCCTTCAGACCATGATGCGAGACTGACAAGGTCCTACCAAATCAGTGGGGAACTCCCCAGCAAGGACTGCCCACTAGAAGAGTTCCACACTCAGCAGAAATGGCCAGGTCTTCGCAGTACCCGAGTCCTTCTCAGTGGCCAGGAGCATCCCAGAGAGATGACCTCAGCCTGCAGGCACTGCAGCTGGAGGCTGTCACCTTCCTGGGTCACTCACAGCTGAGTGGCAAGTTCTTCACTGAAGGGAGGTCCGAGTAGTGTACCTCTTGGCTCCTGCAGTCCACTGGCACCACAGGATGTACTTCCCAGGCTCCCAGTGGACCTCTCTTCCCAAGGGGAAGAGACTTAGAAGAGGGAGGTCAGTGGGATAAACCCCAGCCCCCACCACTGCAGTCCATCTCGGGGCTTCACCTAGTGCTCATCACCACCTTGGCAGGTCGAATGATGTGACCCAAACCCTCATTCCTGGCAATCACGTCCTTGGGGTTGCTGTACTTGTCCATTCACAGTCACAGTGGGACAGGGGAGGACAAAGAGATCCCAAGTAGATCATCTTGGTTCCACACATAGTCCTCCCATTTTATTTTTTAGATTTTTATTGTGTGTCCACCCATTCTGCAAAAGCAGCCACCTCCTTCTGAAGCTCAGGGCCAATTACTCCAGGCAAGATGGTGACCCACTTTTCACCTTATAATTTCTGGACACAAGGAGTCTAAAGTGCTTTGGCAGTGGCCATAACTTGTAGTTCAATGAGGCCTTGCTGTGTTCTCTAGCAAGAATTCACCATTTCTGGGACCAGGACCTCTACCTTTGCAGAGCCCAGAGCTGCAGGGATGGAAAGTACAAGGTCCCTAACGGGTCACTGGAAATGAGAATAAGTGGGACCATGCCTGCTTCCATCCTTTGGTTCTCAGACCCATGTATTTTTCTGATTCCATGAAACCATGATGAGATTTCTGATTCAGTGTGTATGCTGCATCTGGAGCATGGTCCCCATCTTGCCACAAACCGAGCTCAAGTTTTTTCCTTCCCTTTCAAGTAGTAGTACATGATCCCCCATAGAGCCATAGGTATGAGTTGAGAGAGGGGCACAGATGCAACTATGATGGGTGGCATAGTGCCATGGATGCACTGGACAAAGGCATGATTCATGTCCTGAGCCAGATGGAGCAGGACAACACGAGATTTCATCACACTACTCAGAAAGGCACACAGTTTAAAACTTATTAATTGCTTATTTCTGGAATCTTTCATTTAGTATCTCCAGACTGCGGTGAACTGTGGGTAACTGAAACCTCAGAAAGCACAACTGTGCGTAAAGGGGGACTACTGTATTATCTATCTCCGCCACACCAGGTTGCAATATTGTTTTTGATTTAATATCTTGGTGGGGAGTGGGGCAGGTGAAAAATAGACAGTAGAGGGGAAGGCGTGGTGGAGGTGCAGTTTCAGAGGGTTCCACTTGCCCTTCCCCACTATGATAGCTCTTGCCCCACAGGGCAAAGGCCCAATGTGGGGATTATTCCATCTGCCAACTATGTCAACCCAATTATTCATTCAGAGACTGAAAAAATGACTACTGCGTTGTCTCATGTGCCCAGTGGGTCCACTGTGAGCTGGACTCTGGACAGGACTCCAGTTATTAATACCTTCACACTTAGTTTTTGTTTTTTTAAATGCATTCAACTTTTCATTATGTCTCTGTAGAATCGATGCACTTAACACCAGCTAACTTCATTGTCTTCCTATACACCACCCCGGTACTTTTCAAACACTTGACTCAGTGTGTGGCCAGGGTGTTCCCTCTGTTGAAGACTTCACCAAGTCATTACCAATGAAAGTTTTAGCAATTGAGCCACCACCTTATGCCAGGGACTACCCACACCCTACATGCCTTGGGGATGGAGTCTTCTCTGAGAGCTGGACAGCAGATGATCCAGTAAATGAGCCCATCTGGCCTCCTGTGTCAGTTTTGATCCTTTAGAAAGGAGACACAGTCTGGAGTTAGGAGTGCAAAATATTTATTGAGAGATGCCTGTGAAAGATGAAGGGGAAGGAACAGGAAGAGGAGGGCGAGCCTTCAGACCATGATGCAGATCTGAGAAAGCCTCCATAGGCTCAGTGGGGTGCTCTAGAACCAAGACTGCCTGGTGGACGGGTCCCCATTGAGCAGAAATGACTAGACTCTGATCCCCCTGTTGTGCTCAGCCACTGATTGAGAGCTGCCTGGGGAGAGTGTAGCCACCTGAGGGTGCTGCATCTGGAGAGAGTTTGCTAACTGCACTCCTTGTAGCTTGCTATGGGTCAAATTTTGTCTCCTCCAAAAAGATATGTAGAAGTCCTAACCCCCATTACCTCTTGAATGTGACTTTATTTGGAGATAGTGTCATCATAGATGTAACTAGTTAAAATGAAGTTATAATGGAATAGGGTTAGGCCCCTAATCCAATATGACTGGTATCCTTATAAGAAGATGGCCATGTGAAGACAGAGACACAGGAAGAACGCCAGGTGAAGACAGAGGATTGGAGCAAGGCATCTACAAGCCAAGGCTGCCCTGAAGCTACCAGAAGCTAAGAGAGGCATGCAACAGACCCTTCCTAGCACCTTAGAGGGAGCATGGCCCTGCCGACAGCTTGATTTCAGACTCCTGGCCTCCAGAACTGTGAGACAATACATTTCTGTTATTTTAAGCCACCCAGTTTGTGTTCGTTTGTTCTGGCAGCCCTAGCAAATGAATACACACTGAACAGTAAGTTCTTTTTCGAAGGGGGAGCTGAGAGACGCAGTTCCGTGGCTAACACAAATCCCACACTGGCTCCAAAGCTCACATTTTTTACCTTCTCCTAGGGTCCCCATGAGCTGGGGAGAAAGAGAAGGTCAAGGCTCGATGTCTTCCCTGTGGATGTCCTATGCCACCACCGCCTTGCCCCATACTGGCCTCTGATGTGAGGACTCATTGGAGACTGGGGTGATGGAGACTTAGGGCAGGCCCCCTACATACACACACACCCTGATAAGAAAGGCAAGGCTCTAGGTGCCTGAATCCCATCTAAGCCACAGCAGTCCACCTGGCCCCATTGCTTAGGTGACAGGGAGGGAACTAAGAAGGCACTTCATCTACCACCTCTCATTTCTCCTACAAAGCTGGCCCCCAGTTCCTGTGAAACTGGAGACACTCACTGAAAGGAGGGGGCTAAAGAGGGTGCCCCATACCAAGCCCAGCACCACTATGGGAGGCCCAGGGGCAGCCTCTGCCAGCCTATATACATATATATTTCCAAGGAGAGGGAGTGGGTTTCTGTCAGATTTTCAGACATCTCTTACCACTCCTCCAAAGGTATGAACCCCTGATTTATTCCAAGTCTTCCTCTCAACCAAATTTCTTCTTCTCTCTCTTGTTTTCCAAATTCTTAAGAGAGAGGGTCCTGCTCCGTCACCTAGGCAGGAGTGCAGTGGCACTATCATAGCTCACTCACTGCAGCCTCGATCTCCTGGGCTCAAATAATCTTCCCACCTCAGCCTCCTGAATAGCTAGGACTACATGTGTGCCCCACCATGCCCGGCTAATTCCAAATCTCTTCTTAGCTCTGCACTGGGTTCACGATTTCCTCCCCTCCCTACAGCCCCAGAGACTTGCTCCTTGGTGACACTGGGGGGCCAGGTTCCATTTTTCTCCAAAGAAGACTTTGGCCACATTTCCCACAAGGCCTGCTCTGTGTCTTTGGAGCTCCACATAGACAAAACTTCATCCACCTGAGGTCTCAGTGGCATGGAAGTAAGTGGCAGGGAGCTGAAGTAGGCAGCCTTTGCTATGAAAAAAACTGAGATGCATTAGGGAGACCTGGGGGTCATTTCGAGAAAACGGGAAGAAAACCCCTGTATCCTGAGTTCACACTCTGTGCCGGGCCTGCTGTGAAGCATTTCCCCCATAGCCTCACTGTATTGGTGCCACTTTATAAGGTAGAGGTCATGGGCTCAGAGAGAAGTGAAAGGCCCTGGATCCCCAACTACAGAGCGGGGAGATGGAACCTGAACCTGGTCTCCTAGCTCAAGAGCAGGCTGTCCTCTCTTGAATCCTCATATGGAGAAAAAGATGGAAATCTGCAATGACTCATCTCCCATTTGGATTCAAATAGAGTCAAGTTTTACATGAAGACCTTTGGGTGTATTGGCCAAACTCACATTTCTGGTCTCAGGAAAAATTGTGAGAAAGACTTTGTGAGGGCGTAAAAGATTACTGGGTATCCTGTCTGGAGTTCTCTTCCAGGTTATCTTCACATTTTATTATCCTCGAGACATTTTACAACTCTCTAGGTTGTGGAAAATTGATAATGCAAATTATTCTTTTCCATAGAAATGCAAGTAAATTGTGTCCAGTGGAATGCAACTGGGTATCACTCTTTTTATTTATTTTTATTTTTTATTTTTTTGAGATGGAGTCTCACTCTGTCTCCCAGGCTGGAGTGCAATGGCACAATCTCACCTCACCGCAACATCTGCCTCCCGTGTTCAAGCTATTCTCCTGCTTCAGCCTCCCAGGTAGCTGGGATTACAGGCATGTGTCACCATATCCAGCTAATTTTGTATTTTTAGTAGAGACGGGGTTTCTCCATGTTTGGTCAGGCTGGTCTCAAACTCCCAACTTCAGATTGCTGGGATTACAGGCGTGAGCAACCGCACTCGGCACTGGGTATCACTCTAAAGATAGATCAATTTTTAAATTCCAATTTTTTTTTTTGAGACAGGGTTTCGCTCTATTGCTCAGGCTGGAGTGCAATGATGCAATCACAGTTCACTGCAGCCTTCACCTCCCAGGCTCAAGTGATCCTCCCACCTCAGCCTCCCAAGTAGCTGGGACTGCAGGTGCATGCTACTGCCTAGCTAATTTTTTTTAAAAAAATGTGTAGAGACAGAGTCTCACTATGTTGCCCCGTCTGGTCTCAAGCTCTGGGGCTTAAGCAATCCTCTTGCCTCAGCCTCCCAAAGTGCTGGAATTACAAGCGTAAGCAATGGCACCTGGACTAAATATTTTTAAATTCATCAGCATTCTTATAGCCTATACACATGTGGTTCTTTAAGTTCTCCTTTGAACCAGTCGTAACATCTTACCAGTTCCCTCATTAATTAATGGGTTAAACGACACATGTTCATTAAATATTTGTACGTGACTGGGAAATTCATATTCTTGGATGACTTTGGCTCTGACCCAAATCCCCTACTCATGACAAGGTTTGAGAGGCAGGACTTCGGATTACCCAGAACTAGCTTTTTAAGACCTCTTTCAGAGTCCATAAACATTCTTTTCCTTTTTGTTCTTTTCTTTATTTTTCTTACTATTTCCTGTCTTATTAATATTTATTCTTGTGTGTGTCATAGGAAGGGCCACGAGCACAAACGTACCTGTGTCTCTTGGTAGGAAGGCATATGTGCTAGCCAAGGCCACACGGGAGACATTTATTGACTCTGTCACCTCCTCTGTTTACTCTCTCTCCAAGGACAGACTGTAACCCAGCAGGATGGGAAGGGGCAGGAGGTTTGGGAGCCTTCTTGGACACTCGGACTTTGGTACAGGGAAGGCTGTTGGAGGCTCCAGTACTGATAACCTCCTAGGCCAGTGTGAGCCGGACAATCTGGGAGCCGGGTAGAGTGGACGACTCTGATGAGGCTGAGGATCCACCAGTGTCTGAAAGATGATGCTGTTGGTCCCACTGGCCCCCCGCAGGGACTGGCCCGAGCTGAGCCCCAGAGCAGGAAGGAAATCATCCTGAAAGCTGAAGTTCAGGATGGTCCCCCAGAGCTGTGGTCTCCAGACCTCTTTGATCTCATACCATTACTGGTTAAAAATAATCAGAGTTATGCAGCTTCTATATAGGTACATTTTCTTTTTCAATTTTAGGTTTGTTTATCTCCATATTAAACAGTAATAAGATGTAATTACTTTTTGTTATTTAAAAAAAAAAAAAAAAACAAAGAGAGGTTTTTCCTAAAGCCCAGAGGACTGTCTTGCGTCCCCACTTTGGAAATCGCACTGTCCGGAGCGAGACTGTTTTCACAGGACAGGGGGAGGGTGGAGCATGCAGGGAGCGTGTAGCCTGGGTCTGCCACCCACAACTTTGACAAACCGTGTCTCCCCTCTAGGGCTGGATCTCCATCCATTTAAAATTGGAATTAGAGCACCTGTCACTAGCAAACCTCCCATATGGTTTTAGCATAAACACCACTCTACATAAAAAATGCAAAGTATTATAATTATGGGCTGTGGGTGTGTCATTTCCAACAGACTGAAATAGTGGCATTTTTTTTTTTAACAGCAGCCAAAGCCTTTAGGGCCAGAATGAAAGCTCAGATCTAAACAAAGGAACATCCCCCAGGATGCTATAAACTCGCTGCAGTAAAGCCTGTCTATGACTACAGTCAGATCCTCTTCTAAGGGTTTGTGTTAAGGGTGAAAGAATCCTGGAGAGGACCAAGAGATGTAATCAGGGCCCCAAGATAAACAGTGTTGCCTTCTTTTCTTTGCCGCTTGTAATAACCAAAAACTTTGTGGTGTTACTATTTGCTAAAAGTAATCATACTATCTACTACCATTTATTGAGCACTCCAGATTCAAAGTACTTTTTTTTTTTTTGAGACGGAGTTTTGCTCTTGTTGCCCAGGCTGGAGTGCAATGGTACGATCTTGGCTCACCGAAACCTCTGCCTCCCTGGTTCCAGCAATTCTCCTGACTCAGCCTCCCAAGTAGCTAGGATTACAGGCATGCGCCACCATACTTGGCTAATTTTGCATTTTTAGTAAAAACGAGGTTTCTCCATGTTTGTCATGCTAGTCTTGAACTCCCGACCTCAGGTGATCTGCCCACCTCTGCCTCCCAAAGTGCGGGGATTACAGGCATGAGCCACCGCACCCAGCCCAGGTTTGAAGTATTTTGTGCACATTATCTCATTTAGTTTTCGAAATAATCCAGGAGTAGGGCATTATCTCATTTTACATGTGGGGAGCCTGAAACTCAGACACATTAAATAAGTGGACAGATAACCTGGGCACTGAGTGGCAAAGATAAGTCTGCCAGCCCCAACACCACCTTCGCTACCACACTCTAGTGCATCTCACATCTTCCTCCCATGTGCCTCCAGTCTCTGGTGAGATGCGGGGCAATGCCCTTCTGTCAGACTGTCATCCTCCCTTCAGGACCCCCTGAGAGATGGAGGCCAGGTGTGTCACCAGCTAGCTGTGCAGAAACCCTGGGTCCAAGAAAGTCACCAGCAGCTCTAAGATGTGCCTTAGATGAAGGAGCTGAGGCTGGCACAGCCATATTCCTGGCAGCTCAGAGCTTGCAGTTGGAAAGCATTTAGACGTGTCAGATTTGGGACTACTATTTCATTGAGTTCTCATACTGAGGCCCACAAATGTGATATACTCTGCTTGGGGACTCCCATGGTTGGTTAGTTTAAAAAGGCAGACACTGCTATGTTTGTTTGAAGTCAGTCTGAAGTTTGAATCTCAGCTCTACCATGCATTCACTGCACCTTTTTTGGCAAGTGGCTTCACCTCTCTGAGTCTTGGTTTCCTAATTGGTAAGATAACACCTACCTCATGACTGCTTTGCAGTTCCTTCACTTACTCATTCTACAAATATTAAGTTCAATCATATGCAATTGCCAATATTCAACCACTTTTTACTCACAGAAACAGCAACTTCATGCGGCTCAACTCTAGTATTCTTGAGGACTTTATTCATCAAGGTTTTCCAGAGAAATGAAATCAATAGGAGCTCTTTGTGTGCGTGCATGTGTGTATGTATGTGTGCGTGTGTGTGCGTATGTGTGTGTGCGTATGTGTGTGTGCGTGTGTGTTTATGTGTGCGTGCGTGTGTCTGTGTGCATGTATGTGTGCGTGTGTATGTGTGTTTGTGCGTGCATGTGTGTGTGTGTGTGTGTGTGTGTGTGAAGTTGGCTCATGTGATCACCAGGGCTGGCAAGTCTGAAGCCTGTAGGGTAGGTCTGAAGGCTGGAAATTCAGGTAAGACTCAATGTTGTAGCCTTGAGTCTGAAGTCGACAGGACAAGCCAGCAGGTGCACAACTCACGCAGAGTTTCTGTGTTGCAGTGTTGAGGCTGCCTCAGTCTTTCTACAAACTTCAATCTTTGCTGTGAGGAGGCCGGGGTGGCTGACAGCAGTGAATAAAGGGGAGAGTGATACAAGATGAGTCCAGAAAGGACCTAGGGTGCCCTGCAGATCACTGTTGTGTGGGAAAATGAGGATTAAATCAGAGACACGTGTGTGTCAAGTAACGAGCATGGTATTTGGCAGAAAGTGGCAGCCTTCATTCCTCTTAGTGACCTAAGCCCAGAGCACAGGCTGGTGGATTCTCGTTCAGGCCTCCTTCCTCCCTGCTGCCTGGATCCCAAGTCCTGGACTCCAGCTTTATTCACTTCATCCCCAAGCAGGGATGTGTGGAGCCTGTGGACCATCATGACAGCCTGGAAATCCAACAGTGCCTGCTGCATAAGTGAGAGAGCCAGGATCCACGGAGAGAGGAGCCCAGGGCCACCCTGAGTGGGCCAGACTGAGGAGGGGGCGGGGGCTGATACACGCGGAGCCGCGCCCCCACTGGCATCTCAGCCCTGACCCGCCTGCCCAGGCTGGGCTGTAGCCTTGTCCAGCTCCGTCCCAGGCTTTGTTCCTGAGTCTTCGAGGCCCCTCTTCCTGCCAAACAAAGCCCCCAGCCTCCGCCTGCCGCCCAACAGGCACCTGGGGCCTCCGGGCCTGGGAATCAAAGCCTGTTTTGCAAAGGAGGCCCTGTGTTTGGAGAAACACCCAACCCCTGCTGCCCTGCCCTTCAAAGAGCCGGCAATTGTTCTGCACTGAGAAGGCGCCTCCTGACGCGAGCAGGGGCCGGGCTGACGCGGGTGGACCTCTGATCTCAGGCCAGGCCCCCACCCCACTTGGAGTAGGGCCGGGGAGGGGGGACCCAGGGGCCAGGGCGGGAGCAGTCTGTCCTGTGGCATTGTGCCCCTTTCCCGTCCTCTGCCCACCTGGGCCTCCGTCCGTGTGTCCTCACCGAGGCCTGGACCTGGAAACCTGGAGAACCAGGCAGGCCCAGAGGGGCATGAGGAGAAGAACTGAGGTAGAGACAGGGCTTAGTGATCACAGAGGTGTTCAGGGCAAGTATGTTGAAAGACTCTGTAAAAAAATACCTTCAGCTTACAGATTACAGAACTGAGGCCAGAGGAGAAATGGAACTGGGTCCAGAGACCAACTCAAGCTGGGGTCAGGCTGAGCCTTGACTTATGCCCTTGGTAATCACAATCGTATGTCCAGACGAAGGCCTGGGTCTTCGGAGCTGGATTTCAGTACTCTTTTTGTTTCCTAAAGAAATATTTCAAGGCCAGGTGCGGTGGCTCCTGCCTGTAATCCCAGCACTTTGGGAGGCCAAGACAGGTGGATCACCTGAGGTTGGGAGTTTGAGACCAGCCTGGCCAACATGGTGAAACCCCGTCTCTACTAGAAATACAAAAAAATAGCTGAGCATGGTGATGTGCACCTGTAATCCCAGCTACTCGGGAGGCTGAGGTGGGAGGATTGCTTGAGCTGAGGAGGTCAAGGCTGCAGTCAGCCAAGACTGCACCACTGCCCTCCAGCCCGGGTGACAGAGTGAGACCCCATCTGAAAAAGAAAAAGAAAAAAATAAATATTTCATATATACTTTTTTCCCTTGGTGGTGTTTTTATTGCAACTTAACTTTGGTAGAGATGACCTTCCCTTTAGATAAATGCTCTTAACGGAGAGTTAAGGCCACAGAACTATCAGCAGGGCCCAGGTGGGTCCTGAGAGCTCCCTCAGTACTCAGAGCCCCTACCCTGCTGCCTGTTTTCCTCCTGCTGCCATCCTCACGCCTCGCATGGCCCAGAGTCGGCTGTGGGGCCTCTTAGCCTCATCCCTGTTGCACAAACGAAGTCTCTCAAGGCACAGAGAGGTGAAGTAATCTGCCCAAAGTCATACAGGAAACCAGGGACAAGACACAACCCAGAATCACATCTCAGATGCGACTTCCATACTCTTTTTTCCCTCCAACTACACTCCTCCCGAAGCCGTGTCATTCCAGGTCCCTCTTCCCACGGTGTTCCTGGTACTAACATTTACTTTGCAGTCTGTGATAATGATTAAGATCAAGGGCTCTTTAATCAGACAGACTGGGGTCCAGTTTAGTTCCCCTTCTCTGTAAGACTTTCAGTAAACTACTCATCCATTCTGAACCTCAGTCTCTTCTTCTGTAGAACAGGGACAAGAGTAGCTGCCAACCTTAAAGGCTGTTGTGAAGATTCACTTGGGGGACAACCTATGAAAAGTCCTTAGCACATAATAATAAACACTCAGGAAGTACTGTCCTGATTAATCATTATTCCTCCTACTTTCACTATGTGGAAGGGAGGGGAAAGGAGGGGCCGTGGTAAGGTGTGGAATTGTCTCTTTGTATGAGCTGCTTCCTGAAGCAAACAGCAACGACTCCTTCCTGTTGGGCTAAAGGAAGAAGGAAAGGGAAGGGAGGGAAGCGGGGCGGGGTGGGGGGAGGACGGGCAGAGAGAGACTTCTGAGCTCCAGTTTGGGATTCTTGCATTTTACCTACTTGGCCTTCTGGGTACTCAGTGTGACCTTCTGACAGTCAGGATGTTGCTGTCCTGGTCATCTTTGTCAAACATCTAATGACCATAGAGGTGGCTTCCAGCCCCAGAATCCTGGAAAATTCCACAAGACTGTTTGATGAGGTGGGATAGCAGAGTAGAAGCTGTGGCAACACCTTAACAAGCCACTTCGCTTCTCTGAGGCTTGCTCGAGAGACAGGTGACCACAATGGTCCAAGGTTCCACTCCCAGCCCTGTTGTTTGCCAATTGTATGAACTTGGGCAAGTCTCTTAGCTTTTGTGGATCTCAATTTTTTTCCACTAAACGAGAATAATAAAATTCATGCAATATTATGATTTAGGATATTCTATGTGCCATGTTACCAGACCCTAAATGATGCCAAAGATGACATTATCCAAAAACGTGTAAAATGCCTATACATATGCAATATACAATGTATGTTATATTATAGATACTTAACAAATTCTAGTTTCCTTTGGAGCCAGAGTTTAGACTCCCTTAAATTTGTGTCAATGGACAAGTCACAATCATATAATAAATAGCTATTTGTTATATGATTCTTCATCTGTAAACTGGGGCTTAAAATACCTTCCTTACAATAATAATAATAACATTAGCTTGTGTTTGTTGATTATGTATGACATTTGGGCATTCTCTGTGCTCAGGGTTTTTTTTTTTTTTTTTTGAGACAGGATCTCACCCTGTTGCCTAAGCTTCAGTTCATAATCATGTTCATGCGGGCGGTGGCCACGCTGTAATCAGACTTGGAGCGAGGCGGATCAGAGTAGGAATCGAGACTCGGTAACCGTCTCTACAATACAAAAAAATAGCCGTGGTCCGCTTATCCAGCTCTCGAGAGCTGGCGGGTGGCGCCGGGGGGGCTGCAGTGAGCCAGATCGCCACTCACTCCACCTGCAAAAGCGAACTCCTCAAAAAAAAAAAAAAAAAAAAAAAAAAAAAAAAAAAAAAAAACATAAGCTCATCCCTGGCTCAAGCAATCTTCCTACCTCAGCCTCCTGAATAGCTGGTACTACAGGTGCGTACTACCACTCCTGTCTAATTTTTTATTTTTTTATAGAGACAGAGTCTTGCTTTGTTGCCCAGGTTGGTTTCGAACTCCTGGGCTCAAGGAATCCTCCCACCTCAGCCTCCCAAAGTGCTGGGATTAGAGGTGTGAGCCACCATGCCTAGTCAGGATTTTAAATATATTAACTTATATAATCTCAAAAACTCCATAAAGAGGTTTTTGTTGTTTTAGAGACAGGGTCTCACTCTGTAGTCCACGCCGGAATGCAGTGGTGTGATCACAGCTCACTGTAATCTTGAGCACCTGGGCTCAAGTGATCCTCCTGCCTCAGCCTCCTGAGTAGCTGGGACTACAGGCATGCACCACCACACGTGGTACATTTCTTAATATTTTTGTAGAAATGGGGGGTGTTGCTTTGCTGTCCAGGCTGGTCTTGAACTCCTGGTCTTAAACAATCCTCCTGCCTTGGCCTCCCAAAGTGCTGAGATTACAGGCATGAGCCACTGTAACCAGCTCCTGCTGTCTTGAACGAGAAAAGCAGGCCAAGTAGAATTAGCAGTAGGATGGCGGTTCTGCTTTTAAAATGTGCATCTGAGGCTGGATGCAGTGGCTCACGCTTATAATCCCAGCATTTTGGGAGGCTGAGGCAGGAGGATTGCTTGAGCCCAGAAGTTTGAGACCAGCCTGGGCAACACAGCAAGACTCCATCTCTACTTTTTATTTTTATTTTTATTTTTTTAATTTATTTTTGAGATGGAGTTTTGCTCTTGTTGCCCAGGCTGGAGTGCAGTGGCATGATCTCGGCTCACTGCAACCTCCGCCTCCCGGGTTCAAGCGATTCTCCTGCCTCAGCCTCCCGAGTAGCTGGGATTACAGGCACCCGCCACCACACTCAGCTAATTTTTGCATTTTTAGTAGAGACGGGGTTTCACCATGTTGGCTGGACTGGTCTCGAACTCCTGACCTCGTGATCCACCCACCTCGGCCTCCCAAAGTGCTGGGATTACAAGCATGAACCACCATGCCCGGTCAATACTTCATCTCTTAAAAAGAAAAAAAACGTGCGTCTGTTTTTATGAACAGAGTAAAGCCAGGGAGAATGTCTGTCAAAATGTTTCTGTGATTATTGATGAGTGGTTGAATTGGATGCATTTTGTTTTTTTCTTCATACTTTTTTATATTTTCCAATTTTTTTAAATAAGAAAAATGGTGGAACATAGGTACTAGAGGAAGAATAAAAGTAGGCTTCTAAGCACTCCTTCATTCAATAAGTGCTTATTTGTGCACTCCATCAAATTATATTTTTGAGTGCATATTATGATGGGCCAGGTACCAGATGGAGTGTTAGGGATAAAACAGTGACCTGGTGGCCGGGCGTGGTGGCTCACACCTGTAATCCCAGCACTTTGAGAGGCTGAGGCGGGTGGATCACCTGATGTCAGAAGTTCAAGACCAGCCTGGTCAACGTGGTGAAACCCTGTCTGTACTAAATATGCAAAAATTAGCCGGGCGTGGTGGCAGGCGCCTGTAATCCCAGCTACTCAGGAGGCTGAGGCAGGAGAATCACTTGAACCCGGGAGGCAGAGGTTGCAGCGAGCCGAGATCACACCATTGTGCTCCAGCCTGGGCAACAAGAGCGAAACTTTGTTCCAAAAAAAAACCAAAAAACAGTGGCCTGGAATGCTGAGAACCATTCCAATGTCAGATGCTCTGTACCCATTGTCCCCACATGTACACTCCACTCATTCGTGTACTTAACAGAGGTGACCAGACACTGCCGCCAGGCACACCAAGTCCCACACTGGGCACTGAGTACACAAATGGCCTCAGTCAAAGGCCCCACCTCCAGGAACTCACAGAGCTCAACACACACTGCCGCAGTCCAGCACAGTCAGGGCCATAAAAGGGGACACGAGCATTAAAGGAGGGAGCTGCTGACTTGGGGACCATGAAGACCTCCCCGAGGAGAAGACAGACAGGAGGACACGCCCTCAGAGGGTTTGGAGAATTTTGCCACATTCCTAAATTGCCAGACCAGGAAGCTATGACCATTGAGGGTAGGAGACAGTCAGAGTTGACACATTCAAAACCCAGCAACACAGTTTGGAACAGCTTGCATTAAAAACTGTAAAATATGCATACCCATTGGCCCAGTCATTTCACATCTAGGCACTTATAGCAAAGAAACAACTAAAAATATGTACAGAGATTTAGCTGCTGGTATGTTCATTTGAGCATTGAGAAACAGTAGAGTGTAAGGATTAAGCCCACAGACTTGGAATCCTTGTCTGCCTGGATGTTAATCAGGCCCCACCACTTAACTCACTAGCTGTGTGGCCTTTGACAAGTCACGTACTACTTTTCTGTGTTGAAATTTCCCAATTTTGCTGGGTGCGGTGGCTCACGCCTGTAATCCCAGCACTTTGAGAGGCCGAGGTGGGCGGATCATGAGGTCAGGAGATCAAGACCATCCTGGCTAACACGGTGAAACCCCCTCTCTACTCAAAATACAAAAAATTAGCCAGGCATGGTGGTGGGCACCTGTAGTCCCAGCTACTCAGGAGGCTGAGGTAGGAGAATGGTGTGAACCCGGGAGGCGGAGCTTGCAGTGAGCAGAGATCGCGCCACTGCACTCCAGCCTGGGGGACAGAGCGAGCCCCTGTCTTTAAAAAAAAAAAAAAAGAAGAAGAAGAAGCTGGGCGTGGTGGCTCACATCTGTAATTCCAGCACTTTGGGAGGCTGAGGTGGGCAGATCACAAGGTCAGGAGTTAGAGACCAGCCTGGCCAACATAGTGAAACCCTGTCTTTACTAAAAATACAAAAATTAGCCGGGCGTGGTGGCACGTGCCTGTAGTCCCAGCTACTTGGGAGGCTGAGGCAGGAGAATCACTTGAACCCTGGAGGCGGAGGTTGCAGCGAACCGAGATCGCACCACCGCACACCAGCCCGGGCGACAGTGCGAGACTCTGTCTCAAAAAAAAAGAAAAGAAAAGAAAAAACATTTGAAGAAAATTGGAAATAACCTAAATGTCCAACATTAGAGATTTGCTCATTTGACATTCATATGATAGGATGCCATACAAATATTAAAAATCTAAAAATGATTTAGAGGAATATTCAATGAACAAAGAGGCATTCAGAATATGACTAAGTGAAAAGAAAAATAAAGCCAGTTACCAAACAACATGTTTGATTAATATTTAAATGTATTTGCACAGAAGAATGCCTGGAAGGACCTGTATAGCAAATTAACACCAGTGGTGAAGGCTGGACAATAGGATTGCATGGAACTGTTATTTTTTCTTTTTGATCAACTCTATTTTCTAATTATTTTTCTAGAATCAATATAAATTTATTTTGTAATTTTAAAATATTCACAAATGCAGGAAATAATGACTTACCTCCACCAGTTAAAAAAAGGACTGAGTTTTACTCTATAACATTTATTTATTCACTTAATAAATATTCAAGTATCTACTGTGTACCAGGCATCAGGGCACCATTCTAAGTGCTGTCCAGCAGCAGGTTCAGCGGGTCCAGAACAAGATCACTATGAAGAAGAAAAAGGAGGATGAGGACAGGGAGGAGGGGCAGGAGGGAGGGAGGCATTTCAAACGGGTTCAGATCGGGGGCTGGACTCGAGCATGAATACACACAGGCCTTCTTTCCAACAGTCCTCGGTGAGGACTTCTCCTCAGTAATGAGCTATGCGTCTATTCAAAGTAACCAGCCTTTCCTTCCAAATGACTCGTTGACAGGGAGACACAGGAGTTCATGCCACACGTGAAGGGACAGCGCAGAAACATCTGCTGAGGGGAATGTCACCGTGCTGGGGACTTTCATGCCACCCATTCAGTGAATCCCCCCAACCACTTTGTGGGGAGGGTATCATTGTCTCTATTTTCCCTGATGAGGAGTGAGAGGCTTGGAGAAGTAAAGTTACTTGTCTAAGGGGACCCAGCCAGACAGGGGGTGGGCTAGGACTTGAACCCAGCTCCTTCTGGCTGAGATGCCTTCACCCTTCTACTGTAGGACCCACCACCTCCCTCCACCCCTTCATCATCACCATCAATGCTCCAGGGTGTTCTGTGGGAGGCACATTGCTAAGGGCAGTGTCTCAGGGTTACTCTTCACCTGTGAGGTGGAGGGATGAGGGGGTGAGGAGACTGAGGCTCAGAGATGTTGCTACCTGTGCCAGGTCACACGGCTCTGGCATGGTGGAACTGAGATAGGCACACGGTCCTGCTGGGTTCTGGCGCTCCTATCCTGAACACCCACACCACCTTGCCTCTCCTCCGGTCCTCGGTTAGCCTCCTCTGAACACCACGGTGCATCTTTAGGGTAGCATTTGTGAACGCAAAAAGTGTCAGCTTTTCTTTCCTTTTTTTTTTTTTTTTTTTTTTTTTTTAAGAGATGGAATTTCACTCTTGTCGCCCAGGTTGGAGTGCAATGGCGAGATCTCAGCTCACTGCAACCACTGCCTCCAGGGTTCAAGCGATTCTGCTGCCTCAGCCTCCCGAGTAGCTGGGATTACAGATACCTGCCACCATACTGGACTAATTTTTTGTATTTTTAGTAGAGATGGGGTTTCGCCATGTTGGCCAGGCTGGTCTCAAACTCCTGACCTCAGGTGATCCACGTGCCTCGGCCTCCCAAAGTGCTGGGATTACAGGCGCCTGCTACTGCCCCTGGCCTTCTTTCCCTTTTTGTGCTTTTTATGACATTCTTTGTCTTCTAGCGGGGAGTCTGTATCACTGTGGAAAGACAAAGAAGGCAGAGCAGCAGAAAGGAAGACGTAGGAGGAGTGTTTGACAATCCATCAAGCCATAAGAATAAAAACTTCATTCTTTTGCAGGAGTAAAAATTCTATCTCTGAAGAATGAGCACAGAAATATGGGGGATAAGGAGAACGGAGAAAAGGCTCAAAACCAAAGTCTTGGAGGTACAGTTAAAGGAACTAGAAATATTTAACCCAGAGAAAAGTATTATAGTTGTGTTCATTCAACCAACAGACAAGTGCAAGGCTTCTCTTCTGGGCCAACTACTGTGCAAGGTGCCGGAGACTCGGAAATAAACCAAACGGACACGGCCTCTGTCCTCGTGGAACCTAAAATGGGTAGATGGTTGTGATCTCTGCCTGAAAACACCTGAAGGGGCACAGGGAAGGCAGCATAGTCTTGTTCTGTGTGAATCTCGAAGACAGCTGGGACTGTCGTGTGGAAGTTTCAGCAGGCAGGTTTCTGCCCCAAAGAAGGAAGAACTTGCTAACAGACAGAGCTCTTCTTCCAAAATGGACGGGCGCTTTGGGGAGTTTGTAAGCTTCCCATCATGAGGGAAAGGAGGTATGACCCCTTTGAGAAGTTACAGGCTGGGCACGGTGGCTCACGCCTGTAATCCCAGCACTTTGGGAGGCCGAGGTGGGTGGATCACTTGAAGTCAAGAGTTCAAGACCAGCCTGGCCAACATGTGAAACCTCATCTCTACTAATAAAAAAAAAATACAGCTGGGCATGGTGGTGCACACCTGTCATCCCAGCTACTCGGGAATTATACTGAGGCAGGGGAATCGCTTGAACTGGGGAGGCAGAGGTTTCAGCGAGCTGAGATCACATCACTGCACTGCAGCCTGGTTGACGAAGTGAGACTCTGTCTCAAAAAAAAAAAAAAAAGAAAAGAAAGAAAATACAGAAGAGGGGCTGTATTAGTTAGGAGCTGCCATGACAAGATACCGTAGCCTGGCCGACTTACACAACAGAAATTTATTTCTCACAGCTCTGAAGACTGGGAATTCCAAGATCAAGGCAGCAACTGATTCCATTTCTGGTGAGGGCTCTATTCTTGCTTGCAAACAGCCACCTTCTTACAATGTCCTCACATGTTTCCTTGGCGTGTGAGCACAGAAGGATAGAAAGCCAGCTCTCTGGTCTCCCTTTTTATTATCATTTATTTAGAGACAGCGTCTCACTCTGTCACCCAGGCTGGAGTGCAGTGGCACAATCTCTGCTCACTGCAACCTCCACTTCCTGGGTTCAGGTGGTTCTCCTGCTTCAGCCTCCCAGGTAGCTGGGATTACAGTCACACACCACCACACCTGGCTAATTTTTGTATTTTTATTTATTTATTTATTTATTTATTTATTTATTTATTATTATTTTGAGATGGAGTCTGGCTCTGTCGCCCAGGCTGGAGTGCAGTGGCGCAATCTCGGCTCACTGCAAGCTCCGCCTCCCAGGTTCACGCCATTCTCCTGCCTCAGCCTCCCGAGTAGCTGGGACTAGAGGTGCCCGCCACCACGCCCGGCTAATTTTTTTGTATTTTGAGTAGAGACAGGGTTTCACCGTGTTAGCCAGGATGGTCTCGATCTCCTGACCTCCTGATCCGCCCACCTCGGCCTCCCAAAGTGCTGGGATTACAAGCGTGAGCCACCGCGCCCGGCCAGGGTATGTCTTTCTTTGCTCACCATAGTAGCCTCAATGCCTGACCTAGTTGACCTAGTCCCTAGCATTAACAATAAATAGGTGTGAAATTAATGAGCATAGAGTGAGTATCTACTGTGTGCCACACTCTTCTGCATATTCGGTTGCATTTACTCCTACCGCCAGCCTTGCCACTTGGGTATTTTGTTCTTTATAAATGAGATGATCAAGGCTCAGGGAAGCTGAGAAACCTACCCATGGTCACACAGCTGGAAGTGACTGAGCCTGAGTCCTTGTCAGCTCCCAGCTTCCTGGAAGGGGTGAGGGAACATTCTCATATCCACTCCCATGCTCTATGGGTCTGTGCATAGGAGGTGCTTTACAGCATTACCTCAGTTCGCCCCCACAATTGGCTTGTGATGTGGGTGCACCAACTTTTTCCAAATGCAGTCATCTCATTGAAATACAGAAAGATTATGCGAGCAGCCTACAGTTACTCAGCAAAATTGCAGAGCTGGCCTTGTAATACAGAGTATTCGGGGTGTTTTCACTGCACTGGGCACGATAGAACAGGCAGGTGAAATCAGCATGGAGGAATCGTTAACTCCCAAACAAAGGTCTGAGCTGGCTGCTGAACCTCCCCTCTGGCCCTCTGGTCACACTCACCACTGAGTCATCTGGGCTTTGGAAAATGCGCTTTCTTGGAGCTGCTCTGTTGGTGCGTGACCATGGCATTGGAGAGTGTCCAACCAAAGGGGAAGCAAGGATGGGAGCCATGCTACATCCTCGTGCCAACTCGAGGAGGCCCATATCAAGACGGGAGGTGGCAGCGTGTCCCTGGAGCTGACCTTCCACCTCAGCTTAAAAATAAATTCTGGTTTTGGGGTGGCTTTTCCACCGAGTCTGTGTCAGCCATCATCTTCCCTCTAGGCACAGGGTGGAAGCACGGGGTGGGTGCAGCCCAGGCGGACGGTGCCAGATGTCTGCAGGCCCTGGGCAGGATCGGCCAGTATCCAGCTGGACTAGAACCAAGAGCCCTTGGGCGCTGGAGCTGCTTGGGCCTGAGCCTCCCTGCCTGCCTTTCTTGTGAAGTGGGAGAGGCTCATCAGCTGCAGCGGCCTATGGTAATAGTGGGGTTCCTAGGAAGACTTCTCTGGGCTGGCCAAGAGGAGACCACCATCTGACTGATAGGATGGGCAGTCTGCCCACCTGCCTCCCTGTGGTGGATCCATTGGAGGCCCCATGCTTTCCTCTGCAGGCCCACTGCTCATGCCTTCCTTCTAGGTATAACTGAATAGAGCAGTGTTTCTCGAGTTATCTACAATCAATCTCAGACCCATCTTTTCAGGTCACAGCCCTTGCATGCTGTGGCAATTCCAAATTACTATAAAACATTTCTAATTTTTTACTCAGGATTTTGGTACTTAACTCACTGTGGTCTAGGAACAAGGAGTTAGCTGATTTGCATGGTCCATGGACCACACTTTGAGGACCACTGGAATCGAGGACCCATTGTAGGCTAAGATCTTGGGGGCGTGAGTGAGGGGACCCAGAAATGAGAAAGACCCTATCTGTTGCCCTGGAAGAGCACAGGCTCTAGAGAAAGAGACCTGAATTCAATCCTGCCTTTTCACCTGCTAGTAATGTTTGGAAGGTACTTCCTTTTGTTGTGCCTCAGTTTCTTTATCTGGAAAACAAAGATACCTATTATAGAAAGTAGCTATTGTTTCTTTCTGCTCATTGTCTGGACAAAGAGAGATAGCATCTGATTTTCCTTTAAATTTGGGTAGATTGACCCCTTCCCATGGCTTCAGGGATGGGGATATAACCTAAGTGTGGCCAGTTAGCAAATTTGATCTCCCTGATTTTATGATTGGTCCAGAATTGTGCACACACCCAAGCTGATGCACTGAAGGTCTGTCGTGGACCCCTCGCTGGATGTGTTGAAGAAAAGATGCTCTTTTTCTGCTGGGGTTGCTAAGTACAGTGAGCATCTTTCTAAAAACAAAGCCAGTACAGAAGAAAGCCAAGCCAAAAGATGGAGAAAAAGCCTCCTTGAAACAGTGTTTGAGTGCCTGGTTCCAGACAAGCCTAAAGCTAGACTGATTCATGGAACTTTCGATTAGGTGCTATACATCTTTTTTATTTTTTCCTAAGTCAGTTTGAGTTTAATTTTGTTACCCACAACCAAAGAAGTTTTTTTGTTTTTGTTTTTGTTGTTTTTTGAGATGGAGACGCGCTTTGTCACCCAGGCTGGAGTGCAGTGGCATGATCTCGGCTCAGTGCAACCTCCACCTCCCAGGTTCAAGTGATTCTCCTGCCTCAGCCCCCTGAGCAGCTGGGATTACAGGCACCTGCAACCACACCCAGCTAATTTTTGTATTTTTAATAGAGATTGGGTTTCATCATGTTGGCCAGGCTGGCCTTGAACTCCTGACCTCAAGTGATCTGCCCACTTTGGCCTCCTGAAGCCATGTGCCTGGCCAAGAAGTTTTAATATACCAATCATGAGATGAAGTAATATCTGAAAAGGGCTCACCACAGTGTCTGACACAGATTAAACACCCAATAAATGGAAACTATCATCATTATTCTCATCATCCAGTATCCATTGAGGTGTATTATATGCTGTGTACTGGGGATATGAAGATAAATCAGATATAATCTGTCCTCAATAAGTTTCCAGTCTGTGGGGAGGTACGAATCAAAGAGACCCAATTCCTGTAACAAACAGGGAAAAAGTCCATCAAGGTCAACAGAGCTGGACTAACCAAGGGTCACGTGGCTGTAGGAAGAGAAAGACACTGACAGCTGGTGCGATGGCTCACGCCTGTAATTCCTGCACTTTGGGAGGGCAAGGCAGGTGGATCACTTGAGCTCAGGAGTTTGAGACCAGCCTGGCCAACATGGTGAAACCCCGTCTCTACTAAAAATACAAAAATCAGCCGGGCATGGTGGCACGTGCCTGTAGTTCCAGCTACGTGGGAAGCTGAGGCAGGAGAATTGCTTGAACCCAGTGAGCTGAGATTGTGCCAGTGTACTCCAGCCTGGGCAACAGAGTGAGACTCCATCTCAATCAATAAATAATAAAATAAATAAAAATGGACTTTATTATAATTTTTAAGGAAGCTAAAGGTAAGAGAAATCCAACTGACTAATGCTCAGAAAAGATTTCCTGGTCTGTTCAGCACATAGTGTTCCCTGCTAGCTTCACCCTTTTGATGCTTCCTAAATAAGACATGTCCTAGAGATGTTCATTCCTGCTGAGATGCACCATGCTCTTGGTATTCTGTCTTTCCCCTGCTCATTCACCCCACCCCTGCACCACACCCAATCAGTTGCCAAATCCTGTTCATTCAAACCCTGCAATGGTCTTTCACCAGGCCGTCCCCTCCCGTCCATCTTCCCGCTCCCCTGGCCCTGCTGCGTACACAGCCTCTGCCCAGGATCCACTGCATCCCATCTCACCTCCTCTTCCCACAGCACATTCCGGAGCTGGTGAGAGCTTCTCATTGCCTAAGAAATAAACAGCAAACCTCTAGTGGGACTGCAGGGCTTCCATGAACACTTCTCACTTTCCTTTCTAAAACAGGTGCTATTTGTACCCTGCCCATGCCCCTTAGCCCATCTGGAAAGTCACCTACAGATTTTGTGAAGGATTCTTGTACACACTGGTGGTTTCATGCCTCAAGCATCCACAGTCCTCTGCCCCAGGGCTTTCTCTGGTGGCTGGAGCTGGCTCACCCACCTGGGCAGGGTTGAATAGCCAGAGAGTTGATGTCCCGGGGAGCACCCCTCAACCACCGGAATTCTGGACCTACCAGAATAGACAGACAAATACTCCAACATCATTGCCTCTCTGTGGAACAATTCTAAAGTGTGTTGTACAGAGTCTCTCAGAGGGTCCTCAGTTACCCAACTTACTCATCTTTTATTGGCTTTCCTCTCTTCTCTGCCTCTCTTCGCCACTCCTTCACAGTGCTCCCTTCAACATCCTCTCAAATAAAATACTTGCCCACCCTATTAAATCTTTGATTCAGCATCTACTTTGTGAGGTGCCCAAATCAGGACACTTTCAAAGCCTAGGCATAATTCCCATCACACTGTGCCATGCACCCTTAAGTACAACCAACTTAAAACTATATGCCCCCTGCTTTCACCCTTCCATGACTTTGGCTGTACCTTCACCTTGAAAGGCTTCCCACTTTCACATCTGTCCTCTCCCATCTATTGTTCAAGAATCAACTCAGGTTTCAATGTTTTTCATGATAAGCACAAGGAGTGATTACTCAATGCTTTGAACTCCAGAGCAGTTTATCACTTCCTTCAGCAACACCTTTGTCCTCCAGGTTTCTCAACCTAGCGGAGTCTATTGACAAACTCTCCTTTACTTTTGTTCAACTGATGACCCCCATGGCCGGATCTAAACCCTATCATTACCCGGTTCTGGGATCTTAGATTCCAGTGTTTCCTGGATGACCACAGATACCTTTGGCTTTCCTGCTCCAGGGACACCTGCTCTATGAGGTTATCGAGGCCCCCAATCTCTTCCTCCCTATCTCTCAGCCCCTCTGGACCAGGCTTATCCTACCAATCTCATCCTGGTGAATCTTTTTCTCTAACTCACCAATCCCTTGGCCTCTTCCATCCTTCCAGTTGTACAGAACCCATGTCTCGGTCAGTTCACCCATCAGCCTTATTAGTTTCCTCTCACCAGTAGCCTCAGAAGAAGTGCAAATCATTTAAGAGCGTGAACAGGACTTACTAGGACTAAAACCCTAGCTCCACAGCTATTCACTGTATGACCTCGGGCAATGTAAGTTTTTGGACTGCAGCCTCCTTCTCTGTAAAAGAGAAGAATAATAAAACGTTCTTCTTCTACCCTCAGATAAAATTCAGTATTATTGAACCTTCAGTGTAAGATTCAATTTTTAAATACCAAAGACGGGACAAACCGTCAGTAACTAGTAATAGGTTGTGTTAATCTCGCTTCTATTACTGTGTGTCTACTTCATTTCGTTGGGGCGGGGGGGACTTAGAATTGTGCCTGGCACAGCGTAGGCACTTCATAAATGCTGGCTGCTCTTATTACTACTATACTAGTTTCCCACAGCTGCCATAACACACTGCCGCAAACTGAGTGGCTCAGAACGACGGAAGCGTATTTTCTTTTTCTTTTTTTTTTTTTGAGACGGAGTCTTGCTCTGTTGCCCACGCTGGAGTGCAGTGGCACAATCTCGGTTCATTGCAACCTCTGCCTCCTAGGTTCACGCCATTCTCCTGCCTCAGCCTCTTGAGTAGCTTGGATTACAGGTGTGTGCCACCATGTCCGGCTAATTTTTGTATTTTTAGTAGAGACAGCGTTTCACCATGTTGGTCAGGTTGGTCTCGAACTCCTGACCTCGTGATCCGCCCACCTCGGCCTCCCAAAGTGCTAGGATTACAGGTGTGAGCCACCGCGCCCAGCTCAGAAGCATATTTTCTTACAGCTCTGGAGGGCAGTGTCTCCAGGGATGGCTCTTTGGAGGCTCTGAAGGGGCGCTGACTAATGCCCCTCTCCTGGCTCCTGGTGACTGCCGGCAGTCCTTGGTGTTGTGGTTTAGAACTGTACTGCTCTAATCTCTGCCTCTATGTCCACATGGCCGTCCTGCTCTGTGTCTCTGTCTCCAGTCTCCCTCTGATTTGCTCTTATAAGGACACTTGTTATTGCATTTAGGGCCCACCCTAAATCCAGGATGATCTCATCTTGAGATTCGTTTTTGTTTTGTTTTGTTTGTTTGTTTGTTTTGAGACAGAGTTTCGCTTTTGTTGCCCAGGCTGGAGTGCAATGGTGCGATCTCGGCTCGCTGCAACCTCTGCCTCCCAGGTTCAAGCATTTCCCCTGACTCAGCCTCCGGAGTAGCTGGGATTACAGTGATGCGCCGCCACGCCCGGCTAATTTTGTATTTTTAGTAGAGACAGGGTTTCTCCATATTGGTCAGGCTGGTCTCGAACTCCAACCTCAGGTGATCCGCCCACCTTGGCCTTCCAAAGTGCTAGGATTATAGGCGTGAGCCACTGTGCCTGGCCTCATCTTGAGATTCTTAATTACACTGGCAAATACCTATTTTGTCCAACTAGGGTCACATTCACAGGTTCCAGGGATTAGGACTTGGACACGTCTTTTGGGGGGTCACTATTCAACCCACTGCAATTTTCTTTACAAAGAGTTTCAGTGGAGAGGTGGAAGTGGAAGCCAGATTGCAGAGGATCAACAAAGAGGAGGTAAAGAAACGTAGGTGATTATTTTACATATATATTTTTTTGAGACAAGGTCTTTTTTTTTTTTTTTTTTTTTTTTTTGAGAAGGAGTCTTGCTCCGTTGCCCAGGCTGGAGTGCAGTGGCACGATCTCACCTCACTGCAACCTCTGCCTCCTGGGTTCAAGCAGTTCTCCTGCCTCAGCCTCCCAAGTAGCTGGGATTACAGGCGTGTGCCACCATGCCCGGCTAATTTTTGTAATTTTAGTAGAGATGGGGTTTCACCATGTTGGTCAGGCTGATCTCGAACTCCTGACCTTGTGATCCGCCTGCCTCAGCCTCCTAAAGTGCTGGAATTACAGGCGTGAGCCACCGCGCCCAGCCTTGAGACAGTCTCCAGACTGGAGTGCAGTGGCACAATCTCAGCTCACCGCAACCTCCACCACCTAGGCTCAAGTGATCCTCCCACCTCGGCCTCCTGTATAGTGAGTAGCTGGGACTACAGGCACACACCACCACGCCCAGCTAAATTTTTAAAAGTTTTTTGTAGACACACGGTTTCCCTGTATTGCCCAGGATGGTCTAGTATTTCTGGGCTCAAACAATCCTCCCACCTCGGCCTCCCAAAGTGCTGGGATTACAGGCGTGAGCCACCAGGACTACCCTCGATGATTATTTTAGACACTTGGTTAAGAGGGGATGCAGATGAAGGGAGAGCTGGAGGAGGGCTAGAAGCAGAAGAGGGATTTTTTTCCTGTTTTAAAATATGGTGTATCTTTGAGTCTCTTAGGGGAAAAAAGATGAGAAAGACAGGAGAAGATCTTAAAGATATAGGAGAGGGAGGAACAATGAAGCAAGGAGCTGGCCCCAGAACTGAGTTGCCATCAATAAATCAGGGCTGAATTGATGACTCAGTAAACCCCAGGATGGGCCAGCCACAGACCAGCCACCACCAAGCAGGTCGGAACAGAGACACGGCCAGAGGAGAGAAGTGTGAGCCAAGGAGCCTCCAAGAGAAGAGAAAACAAAACCAACCAAGCCTCTGGTGGAAGACCTGAGATTTGCAAAGGGATGAAGCAGGATCATTCCCTGGGCAGTTTATAAACCACTTTCGTCAGTTTCTCCTCTGAAGCACTGATTCCTGCTGGAGGGCAGGCAGAGGAATCACAATGTTACTTGGACAGAGGAAGAAACCGAGACCCAGAAAGGCCTTGGGGCTAGTGAAGGACACATAGGTAGTTGGGGTATTCAGAGTTCCAGCTGAGGAGGCAGGGAGCCCAGGAAGTCCTGGGGAGGGGGTTCCTGTCTGACAGCAAGAAGAGGCAGTTATTGAGGCTTCCACTCAGAAATGGACACTTTTTATTTTAGTAGTTTTTGGGGTACGGGTGGTTTTTGGTTACATAGATAAGTTCTCTAGTGGGGATTTTGGACATTCTAGTTCCCCCAAGCTGTGTACATTGTACCCAATATGTAGTGTTTCATCCCACACCCCCTCCCAAGCTTCCCACCCGAGTCCCCAAAGTCCATTATATCATTCTTATGCCTTTGCATCCTCATAGCTTAGCTCCTGCTTTTTTTTTTTCCCCAAGATGGAGTCTTGCTCTGTCACCCAGGCTGGAATGCAGTGGCACAATCTCGGCTCACTGCAACCTCCGCCTCCCGGATTCAAGTGATTCTCCTGCCTAGGCCTCCTAAGTAGCTGGGATTACAGGCATGCGCCACCACACTCGGCTAATTTTTGTATTCTTAGTAGAGACGGGGTTTCACCATGTTGGCCAGGCTGGTCTTGAACTATTGACCTCGTGATCTGCCCACCTTGACCTCCCAAAGTGCTGGGATTACAGGCGTGAGCCACCATGCCCGGCTGCTTAGCTTCCACTTAAAAGTGAGAATGTACAATATTTGGTTTTCCATTTCTGGGTTACTTCACTTAGAATAATGGCCTCCAGCTCCAACCAAGTTGCTGCAAAAGACATTATTTCATTCCTTTTTATAGCTGAGTAGTATTCCATGGTGTATATATACCGCATTTTCTTTATCCATTTGTGGATGGGCACTTAGGTCAGTTCCATATCTTTGCAATTGCGAATTGTGCTGCTAAAAACATGTATGTGCAGGTGTCGTTTTCAAATAATGACTTTTTTTCCTTTGGGTACATACCTAGTAGTGGGATTTCTGGATCACGTAGTAGATCTACTTTTAGTTCTTCAAGGAATCTCCATACTGTTTTCCAGAGTGATTGTACTAATTTACATTCCCACCAGCAGTGTAAAAGTATTCCCTTTTCACCATATCCACACCAACAGCTATTGTCTTTTGACTTTTTAATTATGGTCATTCTTGCATTAAGGCAAAGTGGTATCTCATTGTGGTTTTAATTTGCAAAAACTGAACACTTAAAATACTGTTGCTCTTGTTCCCCTTTTGCACTCTCCTCCCTGGGCTTCTATGAGACACATCTTCCTGGTTTTTCACCTCTTGGATCTTTCTCAAGATCCTTTCCAGAGTGCCTGCTGCTCCTCCGACCCTTTACAGTGGGCGCTGTCCAGGTAATTCTCCCCTACTAAACTGTTTCCCAGGGTGGGCTCTGGTGGCCCTGGGCTCCAATTCGTACCTCTAGTCTATTCCTTCCAAACCTAATCTTCTGCCCAGTCCTCTCTCCTGAGCTCCAGATTCATATACCCAGCTGCCTGCTGCCCTGTCCATCTGGGCGTCCCACGGGTACTTTAAACCCAACAGATACCAAACTGGACTCATCCCTTTTCCCCCCAAACGGGCTCATCCTCTCATGTTCCCTGCTCAGTTGCTGGCACTACCTGCCACAATCCTGCCTCTGCCTCTCCCCCAGCATCCTGTCAGTCACCAAGAGTTATCTGTCACTTTTGGCTCATAAATATCTCATGACCTTGCCTCCCTCTCTCCATCCCCAGGCCTTGTCACCATGTCTTACCTGGACCCTACAACAGGCTCCCCCTGCCTGCTGGCCTTTCCAGTCCATCCTCCAAATGGCGACCCCATGATCTTCCTAAATCACAAAGATGATCCTCTTGCTCACCTCTTTAAAGATGTCTGTTGGCTTCTCCACTTCTGCTGGGTAAAGCACAAACTGGCATTCAAGGCCCTTGATGATCTGGCCTCTGGCCATATTCTCCAGCCTTATCAAGCCCGCATGTATTCCACCCTCCAGCCACACCTATGATTTGCCATTTCGCAAATGCCCCTTGCCTTCATCTAGGTTGTTTATTCTCCTTCCCACCACTGTCCACTTGAAGCCAGCTCAGATATCTCCCCCTGCAAGAAGCTCTCCTGATCCTCCTTCCCATGAGTTAACTCCTCCACATGTGCTCACCCCCACTCCTCTCCTCTGCTCACACTATATGGTGATACTCTATCTGCCTGTCTACCCACTAGTTGGTGCAGGGACCTGTCTGGGTTCCCAGAGTGGAATCCAGGACCTCACACACGCTCTGTACTCAGTTAATGTTTCCTGGACTGTGCTGAATTGTCACAGTGTGGACCAAGCTGCCATCGTTTGCAATTTACAAATTCATTGCACCATTATTTTTCCACTCTTCTTTATGATACATAGTCAGCTCAAAATATCTTTATACAGTAAGTTTTTTTTTTTTTCACCTTTGCATTAGATACTTGGAATATATTCCCCCAAACCGGTTTCTCTTGGTCAGGGGTTATACTTAAGTGTGTGGCTTTTATGAGAACTGCTAAATAGTTCTTCAGAAGGATTGTGTTTATTCACATCACCACTATGTATACAGGAATGGTATGATACCTTTCCTCATCCATCATAAGGTTATTCTTTTTTTTTGAGACGGAGTCTCACTCTGTCACCCAGGCTGGAGTGCAATGGTACGATCTCGGCTCACCGCAAACTCCATCCCCCAGGCTCAAGCGATTCTCCTGCCTCAGCCTCCCAAATAGCTGGGATTACAGGCATGCACCACCACGCCCGGCTAATTTTGTATTTTTAGTAGAGATGGGGTTTCTCCATGTTGGTCAGGCTAGTCTTGAACCCCCGACCTCAGGTGATTCGCCTGCCTCAGCCTCCCAAAGTGCTGGGATTACAGGCGTGAGCCACCACACCAAGCAAGGTTATTCTTATAATAAAAGACAGATTAACAAGAAAAAAGCACAACAAATTTATTGAATCAAAGTTTTACATGACATAGGAGCCTTCAGAAATAAAGACCCAAAAACCCAGAGAAAACTGTGTTTTGTGTTTAGTTTCAATGAAAAATGAACAGCCATGTGGAGATGTGATTGGACAAAGGGGCATGACCTCATGGTAACAGACTGAGCGCAGAGGTCCAGCAAAGCCTATCCAGATTCTTTTTGGTCTCTTTGCGCAGCATTCCTTCCTCCAGCATATGAGGCAGGACTGCTCTGGGATGAGGGTCTTCAAGGGGCAAGGGAAAAGGGAGAGTGTAGCCTTTCTAGATTTTATGGCTGGCTTAGGGGGAGAGAGGTTCTAGTTTCTATGACGTGCTTTGGGGAAGAGGAATTCTGTTTTCTGTGATTTGCTTCAAGGGAGAAAGAGGAGCGGGAGACACAGGGACTGGATATTTTGCTTCTCTTTGAGTTCAAGTACTCAGCATGCCAAAGTGCCATACATTGGGCTATCTTGTTCTGAGCCTCAACACCTGCAACATTGCCAGCAGTGGGTTTTACTATTTTTTCATTCATATTTGCTACTTTAACAGGCATGCACAGGTGATGGTCTCTTCCTTCAGGGAGCCTTCTATAATTCTAGAGAGACAGCTATGGTAGGGTGTGACAAGTGCCATAACAGAGGGGTGGGGTGTGGAGGGTAGCAGAGGAGACTATGGGAGCCCAGGATGGCAGGGAGAGTCTAATCCAAGTTGTGGGGTTCAAGGAAAACTTCCTAAAGGAGAGGCCAGCTACCTCAGACTAATCAGGCTGATGCCTCCCACCGTCTCCTGTCTTCTAGAACATTCTTACTGCCATTGGCTTTCCTCATCTTATCTTCTAGCTACAACTCAATAGATACTTTTCGCATCTCACAAATGAGGAAACAGAGGCTCACAGGGACCACACAGCTAGAGAAGGGGCTAGAACTCAAACCCAGCTCCATGCGATGTCCTCGGGCCAGTGCTCTTCCAGCCGTCCATGTTGATAAGGAACAAGGGACAGATAAGATACTTCCTAGGGATGACCAACCCGGGGAAGGGACTTTTTAGCAATTACCCTCATTCACTACAACCCTGGAGGGTTAGTAATGTCAGCCCCAGTTTATGAAGTCTAAAGACCCTCCCCAAGGTCACACAGTGGTGCAACATAGACTCTCACCCCTACAGAGGACTTCTCCTCCCTGCCACACCCATTTCAGAGGGAGCAAACTTTATGCCCCTCCCCTCTCAATTCATAAGTTGAAGTCCTAATCCCTTGTGCCATAGAATATGACCTTATTTAGAGACAGGGTCTTTACAGAGGTAATCAAGTTAAAATGAAGCCATTAGGGTAGACCGTAAACCAATATGATAGGTATCCTTATAAAAAGGGGACATTTGGGGACGAGGGCGGTGGCTCACGCCTGTAATCCCAGCACTTTGGGAGGCCGAGGCTGGCGGATCACCTGAGGTTGGCAGTTTGAGACCAGCCTGACCAACATGGTGAAACCCCGTCTCTACTAAAAATACAAAATTAGCCGGGCATGGTGGCATGCGCCTGTAGTCCCAGCTACTTGGGAGGCTGAGGCAGGAGAATCGCTTGAACCCAGGAGGCAGAGTTTGCAGTGAGCCGAGACAGCGCCTCTGCACTCTAGCCTGGGCAATAACAGCGAAACTCCATCTCAAAAAAAAAAAAAAAAAACTGGCTGGAGGGCACAGAAATTTGGACAAGGAGATGCACGAGCATAGAGGAAAAAAGTTGGGAAGAGACACAAGAAGAAACAAGACAAAGAACATGGGAAGCTACCAGAATTCACCTGGCATGTTCCATACCAGAGAGGCATGGAACAGATTCTCCCTTACAGCCCTCCGAAGGAACTAACCCCGCCAACACCTTAATGTAAGACTTCCAGCCTCCAGAACTGTGAGATAATACATTTTTGTTGTTTAAGCCCCTTAATTTGCAGTACTTTGTTATGGCAACCCCAGTAAATTAATAAAGAGAAAACTTCCACCCACCCCCCAAAACAGGGGATCCTGAAGATATTTTTGAACAAATGATTTTTGTGATTTCAAATTTTGTAATGTCTTCATTATATTTTTTATTGAAGAAAATTGGGGCCGGGTGTGGTGGCTCACCCCTGTAGTCCCAGCACTTTGGGAGGCTGAGGCGGGTGGATCACCTGAGATCAGGAGTTCGAGACCAGCCTGACCAACATGGTGAAACCCCATCTCTACTAAAAACACAAAATTAGCTGGGCATGTTGGCGGGCACCTGTAATTCCAGCTACTTGGGAGGCTGAGGCAGGAGAATTGGACCTGGGAGACGGAGGCTGCAGTGAGTGAGCTGCGATCGTGCCACTGCACTCCAGACTGGGCAATGAGAATGAAACTCGTCTCAAAAAAAAAAAAAAAGAAAATTGGGAAAAGATTAGGAAGTATAAAGGAAAAAAGTAAAAACACATGCCCTCTCCCCTTGCTGTTAACATTTTGTTGAATTTCCTCACATATATATTTTTTGAATATATATATTCAATATATACATAATATATATGCAAAATATATATTCAATATATATAATATGTATATTCAATATATATCTATATATTTTTTCTTTTTTTTTTTTTTTTTTTTTTTTGAGACGGAGTCTCGCTCTGTCGCCCAGGCTGGAGTGCAGTGGCGCAATCTAGGCTCACTGCAAGCTCCACCTCCCCGGTTCAAGCCATTCTCCTGCCTCAGCCTCCCGAGTACCTGGGACTACAGGCGCCCACCACCAAGCCCGGCTAATTTTTTGTATTTTTAGTAGAGACGGGGTTTCACCGTGTTGGCCAGGATGGTCTCGATCTCCTGACCTCGTGATCCGCCCGCCTCGGCCTCCCAAAGTGCTGGGATTACAGGCGTGAGCCACCGCGCCCGGCCATATATATTTTTTTCATGCAGTTACTAGAATCATCTTTCCAGGGCTGCTGTGATGCTCGAATGGGAGATTGGGATTGGCTCCCAGTCCAGCACCATGCATGGTAGATATTATTTATACAGTCACTGTATAAAATTGGAGTCATGCTGTTTTACAGCTTCCTCTTTTCACTTCCCAGCTTATCTTCAGTGTTTCCCATGTCTTTCATATTCTTCAAGAACGTGACAGTTAATTTCTGCAGTCTTCAGTCTGCGAATAAGGCATAACCTACTTACCCAATTCCCTGTCATTGAACATTTAGAGAATTTCCAGTTTTTCCCAGTTATAAATAAGGCTGGGATAAATAATCTTTTATTTTAGGATATGGCCCAGAAACAGAATTGCTAAGGCAAATTCCAATTCTTTTAAAGGCTTTTGTACATACTGTGACATGGTCCTGCAGAAAAGTGGTACAATTTACCTCCTTAGCAGTGAAAAAAGCACTCCCTTTCCCACACCTCACCAACATCTGGTGTTTTCACTTCTATTATCTTGACCAGTTCTATAGATAGGAAAAAGCAGACTCTTTTTTTCATTTGTACTTTGGGATTTCTAGCGTTTTCACAGGTTTTTGTATTTCTTCAGTGAACTACGTTAATCATCCTTTGCGTGTGTCCACTGGTCAGTTCCTCTTATTGTTAAGGGTTTAGCAGGACTTGAAAGGGCCGCTGCAGATGGGAGCCCACGGGGCAGCTTCCTCCCCACCCTTCTGACCCTCCTCCTCCCACATTCCCATCCTCTAGAGCTTTCCTTTGCTCTCCAGGGAACCTTTGTCATTCAAACAGGCCGCTGCTTCCCAGGGCCCTGGGAAAGCCACCTCCGGAGGCCCTCTCCACTTTTGACTGCTTTCCCTCCCGAGCCCCACATTCCTGCCTCACCTCTCCCCACGCCCTGCACATCCTCCCTCGAAATTCTTCAAGGAGGCCCAAAGCCACAGGGGACCCAGCCCCTGGCCTAGCCCTAGAGCAAGAATCCCAACCCTGCCCTGCTCCAGCTTGAAAGCAGCAGCGATGGGGCTAGGTGGGGAGGAACAGCTGTCCTTGGGGGAAGGCCTGGGAGAGAAAGGCCACAGCACGCGGTGGAAGAAAGAACCCGTCTTTGATGTCTTGTGAAGTCTGACGTCATTCTAGAACCAAGGTCAAATCCCAGGCCAGCCACTTTCGGGCCATATCGCATCACTGCTTTGCAGGGTTGCAGTGAAGGGCAAATGTAACTTACATGTAAAGCTTCTGGAACAAAAAGGTGAACTGATTACCACAAAGCCCCAAGGATCAGGCACGGCTTCTCCAGGAGAGATGGCCCTTGGAGTGGCCGGCTTTGCTCTCGTGGCTGGAGATTGTATCCGGCAGAAGGCACAGCCTAGGAAAAGACTGGGAGGCCTGAAGTACCGGGTGTGCAGTGTGGCTGAGCATGGACCCGCGAATGAAGGGCCTCAGGGCACACACGGAGTCCCGAGAGGGAAGCTCAGACATCAGCCCAGGCAGTGGACGGGACTCCACGCTGGACTTGGGAGACCTCGGTTTCCATTCCTATCGGTCTCCAGCTTCACTCATCCTATCACCCACGGAAGACTTTCCTGGGCGGCCAGGCAGTAATGCCGGCCTCTCCCAGGACCTAGAGGGGTTCAAAAACAAGCGATCAGGGCAAAGCGGGTGCCCCAGGGAGAGTGATTAAAACTGGGAATCAGCGGAGGCTTCTGAGAAGCAGCCTTTGAACTGGGCCTTAGGGTGCGACTGAGGGTGGGGAAGGCGGCCATTGCAAGAGGGGGGGTCGCAGGGGATGGGAAGGCGAAGTGTGGCTTCTTTGAGGGGGGCCGAGCAGGGAAAGGGGCGAGATGAAGTGGGCGAAGGGCGCTAAGGCCCCGACCCCAACAGCCCACGCAGGCGAGGGGTGCCAGAGTCCCGCTTCACAAAGACCCAGCTGGAGCTGCCGCAGCCCCAGGCCCGGGAATGTGGGGCGGGGACGGGGAGGGGAGGGGAGGGAGGGGGCCGCGGGCCGGCAGCACGTAGCGCTCGTAGGCCGGGCGCGCTGGGGCAGGTAACAAAGCTGCCAGTGTGTCCCGGCAGCAGGGCGGGGCTGCCCGATACCTGTCTGGCGGGGTGCCGGGGCCCCAAAGGGGAGGGCAGCGGGGGCTGCTCGGGACAGTAGGCCGCGGCCTGCGCACTGCCGAGCCTTCCCCTGCCGCAACCTCCCCAGCGGAGCCGCGGCCCGAGAAAAGCGGCACAGTCGGTTTTGCAGACCAGATGCCCGAAGCCCAGACCCTAATAGGGCCTAGCCCGGGGTCGCGCAGGGAGTCGTGAGATGCACAGCTCTGTGCTAAGGAGGGCTGGCGAGGAAATCCTCGCCCATGTCCCGGGCGCATGCCCGCTCGCTGGGTGGGACGGGGAGTCCGCCCCAGGCTTCTGAGCGGAGTTGGAATTCGGATGCGTGGATATTCGGGTGCGCGGCTCTGCGCCCCGGAATTTCTTCTCTAAGAGGCGAGAAGAGTCCCCCTAGACGGGCTGATCTCCAAGTGGTTCTTTCCAACAAGGTTAAAAAGCAGTCTTGTCGGCCGGGCATGGTGGCTCACGCCTGTAATCCCAGCACTTTGGGAGGCGTAGGCGGGCGGATCACGAAGTCAGGAGATCGAGACCATCCTGGCTAGCACGGTGAAACCCTGTCTCTACTAAAAATACAAAAAATTAGCCGGGCGTGGTGGTGGGCGCCTGTAGTGCCAGCTACTCAGGAGGCTGAGGCGAGAGAATGGCGTGAACCCGGGAGGCGGAGCTTGCAGTGAGCCGAGATTGCGCCACTGCACTCCAGCCTGGGCAACAGAGCGAGACTCCGTCTCGAAAAACAAACAAACAAAAAAAAACAAAAAAAAAGCAGTCTTGTCCACATCAAAGGAAGCGAGGAGGGCTGGCCTGATGGAGGTTGGAGGCCACCAGAGCCTCCGCACACCATCTGTGGCGTCACCGTCGCGGGTTCCCTACCACAGGATGCCTCCATGGAACTCACTATCCCCGTGCGCATGCCCGTACGTGTGGTCCCACAGACCTGTCCACGCCTGACCTCACACACGTGCACAGGTCGGCTTGTGCTCCCCACACGCAAGAGATCCTGTCAAGGGGTGCTGGAGAGTGAACCCTAGAATGACCCCTTGAGATCCTCCTTGCTCTTCCCCCACCCCTTTCGCCGGGGCCCTTTGTCCTCTGTGCAGGGCAATCCAGGGGCAGATGGAAGAAAAGAATTGGGTCAGACTCTTAGGGAACAAAGGCACTTTGGGAGGGAAGTGTCCTCTCTACTGGAATCAGCTGCCCTCCCCCGGGGCCCCCACAGTTCAATCTTTTGCAAAAGAATCCCCCATCCCCCCACCAAAGCTAACAAATGGGCAAGACCACCCAGAATAGAGAGGGAGAACAGAGAGCTAAGAGGCCAGGCCCCCCCATCCCAGCGCTGGGGCGTGGAGGTGGCTGCCTCATTAGTACCGTGGGGCACGGGGTGGCTGATGGCTGTGCTCCGAGGCCCTCCGTTCCGACTGCTTTGGAGCTTATCAGCTGACCTGGGGAGAAGGGCCGACCTGGGGAGAGGGGCCGACATGGTCACGCCCTCTCCTCTACCCGGGCAGCCTGCCTGGAGCCCCCATTCCTGGAAAGGGAGCCTTGAGAGCAGCAGAGAGAGGCTCTGAGGCGCCGAATAGTCTGGCCCAGTCTCCTCTATGTTAGCTAAAGAGGAGTGAGACCAGGCCCCTGCCCTGGAGGTGTCGAGGCGGATGAGCAACAGGCACGAACACAGATGCAGACAGGCTACAGCCCCAGGTGCTCAGTGCTCAGACCAGTGTTCAGAAAGATTAGATGGATAAGTGGATGAGTGAATGCACGTCCATGAATTCATTTGGATAGAAAACCCTAGGCACGCCCAGGCTGGGGCTTCTTGCAGCTTGTCACTGCTCTGACCCTAATGTGGTCAGACTGCAGCTCCCCTGGGCCAGGAAACCCTCTGATTCGACTCGCAGCCCAAGTCCTGACATTTACAAGGTGGTCAAGCTGTGCTTCCTGAAAATCCAGAGTAGCATGCTGATGTGTCCACCTCCCCACCAAACAGTATTCCTTGCACGTATCTTCAGGTATGGCTCAGATTCCTTCCCCCGTCTTCCATCCCAATATCCCCTATAGGGTAAGCAAACTGTGCCAAAAGACAAATACCAGAGTGAAGGCAGGCCTGGTCACTTCTTGGCTATGTGCATCTGAGCAGTCATTTCTCTCTCTGACCCTTAGTTTCCTTATCGGTAAAATGGAGGCAAAGATGCCTTTCCCACTTGATGGGATTGGGGTCACGTGCAGCACTACCCCTCCCCCTCAGCTCCCTCCTCAGCACCCAGGGCTCTTTGTTCAACCTATGCATGCTCTTACCTACTTCTCCCTTTTTATCTGCATCTATACCTGAACTAGTGGCTCCCCGAGGGCAATGGTCTCCATCTCTCTGTGCCACTACTGCCCAGCATTGCCCAACATATGCTTAAGCACATGCCCATGGAAGTCAGTGTTGGTGGAATGGTAAGCAATGAGTGAAAACATTTTGCTAACCAGAGAAGGCTGTGCGAATACGAGGGCTTGTGTCATGATAATATTTTAAATCATAGTAGTTCAGGACTTGAACATAATCTTACAGATTAACTGAGTTCTCCCATTTGACAGATGAGGAAACTGAGGCCCAGAATGTGAAACAGACTGCCAGCGATCACTCACAGAGGTTGTCCAGCTTGGACCTTGATATGCTTTGACTGTGACCCCGCTCAAATCTCATCTTGAATTGCAGTACTCATAATCCCCACGTTTCATGGGAGGGACTAAGTAGAGATAATTGAATCATGAGGGTGGTTTCTCCCATCCTGTTCTCATGATAGCACGATAGTGAGTTAGTTCTTATGAGATATGATGGTTTCATAAGAGGCTTCCCCCTTCACTGGGCACCCACATCTCTCGCCAGACAGCATATAAGACGTGACTGTTTTGCCTTCTGCCATGATTGTAAGTTTCCTGAGGCCTCCCTAGCGATGCAGAACTGTGAATCAATTAAACTTCTTTTCTTTTTTTTTTTTTTGAGATGGAGTCTCACTCTGTTGCCTAGGCTGGAGTGCAGTGGCACGATCTTTGCTCACTGCAACCTCTGCCTCCCTGGTTCAAGCAATTCTCCTGCCTCAGGCTCTTGAGTAGCTGAGATTACAGGTGAGCACCACCATGCCCGGCTAATTTTTGTATTTTTAGTAGAGACGGGGTTTCACCATGTTGGCCAGTCTGGTCTCGAACGCCTGACCTTGTGATCCGCCTGCGTTGGCCTCCCAAAGTGCTGGGATTACAAGCTTGAGCCACCGCGCCCGGCCACTTTTTTTCTTTATAAATTACCCAGTCTTGAGTATGTCTTCATAGCAGCATGAAAACAGACTAATACAGACCTCAACTGAAATATCTTAACTCCTCTCTGCATGGCTTCAGCCAGTGCAGACAAGGGTAAGCCAGTACTTGGAACCCTGTCTCCCAGTGACTGCCTTCCCCAAGAGATCTGACAGCCATGAATGCATCCGGGGTTCTTGAGGGCCAAAGACAGGGTGCTGTTTTAAAGAGGCTGTGAACGCTCAGTGTGCACTTAGAGTAGAAGGCAGAGGCAGTGATAGCAGCAAGGCAGAGCTGGAACCTTCACTGTAGGTTTCCCATTGTCATTCCCAGGACAGTGGAGTCAGTATGGATTTCAGAGTCAGACCAACTTGGCTTTGAATCCTGACTCTGAAACCCATTAGCTGGGCGAGTTTCTTGGGCAAGTTATTTCATCTATGAGCCTCAGTTTCTTCACCCATAATACCATAATATTGGAATATGAATTCTTATCTGATAATCCAGTTGAGACGACTCAGTAAGAACATAAGCAAACGCATCTGAGTCCAGAGTAAGAAGAGCATCTCTTCCCTTCCTACCTTCAGTTTCCCCTCTACTTCTGGGATGGAATAAGGAAAGATTCCTGGCTGCTGCCCCTTCCCCCACAGTCTAGAAGCCATCGTAAGGAGGATAGTAGTGTGGGGTGGTGAGGTTTGGGGGAAGCCAAATGTGGTACCTCAAAAGATATCCACATCATTATGTTGGGCATGGTGGCTCACGCCTATAATCCCAGCACTTTGGGAGGCTGAGGTGGGAGGATCACTTGAGCATATGAGGTCAAGACCAGCCTGAACAACACAGTGGGCAGCATAGTGAGATGCTGTCTCTACAAAAAATTCAATAATTAGCTGGGTGTGCTGACGGTGCCTGTTGTCCTAGCTACTCAGGAAGTTGAGGCAGGAGGATCACTTGAACCCAGAAGTTCGAGGCTGCAGTAAGCTACGATCGTGCCACTGGACTCCAGCCTGTGTGACAGAGTGAGGCCCTGTCTCAAAAATAAATAAAAAAAAAAAGATACCAACAGGAATCCCTGACACCTGTGAGCAATATCTTATATGGCAAAAGATGTGATTAAGTTAAGGTTCTTAAGAGGAGGTGCTTAACCTGAATTGTCCAAGTAGGCCCTAAATGACATTACAGGTGTTCGTATGAGAGAGGAGAGAGAGAGGAGAAGACATACCCAAATAGAGGAGAAGGCCATGTGAAGACAGAGTCTAAGACGAGAGTGATAAGTCACATTCCAAGGAACACCTGCAGCCACCAGAAGCTGGAACAGATAAGGAATGGATTCTCCCCAAGAGTCTGGGGAGGGACTGGAGCCTTGCTGATACCCTGCTTTCAGACTTTTAGCTTCCTGAACTGTGACAGAATACACTTCTGTTGTTTGAACACACCCAATTTATCATAATTTATGACAGCAGCCACAGGAAAGTAATACAGGTCTACTGATTCTGGCTCCAAATCAGCCAGTCTCCTGCCTCTGCACTTCTCATCTTCTAGCCAAATCTGGACCTAGGCCTTCATGCATTCACCCACCGAACCCCAAAGCCTGATCTTGGTGGGGTGGGATTCCTGCTACCCACCACCTGGTCTGGGTCATAGCTATCACCTGCTTCTTGGCCCTGCCTGCCTCCATCGGGCTGCAGCACCAGTTTTTCTGCCCCATTAGACCCTAGTGGAAGTCGGGGGGAGGCATGCCTACTGGGGCCAACTACTGGCTAGTGGGGAGAAAACACTCATAGTAAAAATCAGGAGGCCTATACTTACATTTAGCCTACGCATTAACTTGGGCAAGTCACTTCACCTCTCTGGGTCACACTGTTCTCACCTGCCACGTGCCCAGATTGGACTGTGTGATTTTTCCATGTCCTTTCAGTTCTGACTGTGAATGAGCAGAGGAAGAAGGAGTGGGAAGCTTACGAGGAAGGAAGAAGATAATCAATGCTCAAGAGTAAAAACATTCAGTCCTATAAATGGGGTTTCAGTTTCTCTTAGAGGCTAGATGAAGAGCAGTGTTAGGTAACAGTGAACCTCACGGCTTGGGAGGAATGCGGGTTTAGGACTGGCGGTCTGCAAGACAGGTGTCCACCTGCAACAGAGGCGACTATCTGCAAGACAGGTGATCTTCTATATGGGAAGTGTCCATCATAGGGCCTGCCCCATCACATTCCTTTCTAGGAAGATGGTTCTGTCCAGAACCCCCATAGCCCAAGTGGGTATATTTGGACCATTAAACCTTGTCCTCTGCTATGGTCTGAATATTTGTGTCTTCCCAAAATTCATATGTTGAAATCCTAACCCCCAGGTGATAATATTAAGAGGTGATTATGTCATGAGGGCAAAGCCTTCGTGAATGGGATGAGTGCCTTTTTAAAAAAAAAAAGGGTGCAGAGAGCCGCCTTGCCCCTTCTACCATGTAAGAACAGTGAGAAGGTACCATCTATGAACCACGAAGAGGGCCCTAACCAGATACCACATCTTCCAGTGTCTTGATCTTGGACTTCCCTGGCTTCAGAACTGTGAGAAATACAAATTTGTGTTGTTTATAAACCCCTTAGTCTATGGCATTTTGTTATAGCAGCTTAAATGGACTAAGACATCCTCTGTGGATGGAGCCAACTGGAAGAAGAAGGAATCTGACTCAAGGGCTGCCTGACAATCAGTGACATGGAGGGAAAAGATGGGATGAGCCAAACTAGATTCTCACCTTGCGAACCTGAATTGGGAAAACATAGTGGGAAAATGGAGGCAAAGAAATCATGATATGGAGAGGTCCAGAGATCTGAGCCTGTTCAAGCCAGTGACTGAGCAGAGAAATCAAAAGGATTGAGTTAGTGAGTTGAAGCAGGTGTGGATGGTAGTCGAGTTGTTGTGTTAATGTCGAACTGTGAAAGTAAAAGTTCGTGCCCTCCTGCTACAGGTGGTCCTAAAGGTTCTTAGCATTGGAGGGGAAAGACCACAGACCTAGAATTTGTGAGTACTCTGTTTCTAAAAATGCATTCCGGGAAAGGAGGAGGAGAGTATTCACAGCCAGGCGTTGAGGAGCATCACACTAGGTTCTTAACATGTCAAAATTATAGACTTCTTAGCTACTGGAACTAATAATAAGTGAGAACTAAGTGAGTTTAGCAAGGTGGCAGAACACAAAGTCAATATTTTAAAATCAATTATATTTCTATATACAAGCAACCAACAATTGGAAACTGGAATTTTACAAACACTTCTTAAAATTACATTAAAACATCAAATACTTAGGCCGGATGCAGTGGCTCACGCCTGTAATCCCAGCACTTTGAGAAGCCGAGCGGGTGGATCAACTGATGTCAGGAGTTCGAGGCCAGCCTGACCAACATGGAGAAACCCTGTCTCTACTAAAAACACAAAAATTAGCCAGGTGTGGTGGTGCATCCTGTAATCCCAGCTACTCAGGAGGCTGACGCGGGAGAATCGCTTGAGCCCGGGAGGCGGAGGTGTTGGTGAGCCAAGATCGCACCATTGCACTCCAGCCTGGGCAACAAGAGCAAAAATCTGTCTCAAACGAAACAAAACAAAAAAGCCACATCAAATACTTAGTGATACACTTAATTAAATATGTGCAAGATGTATGTGTTAGTTATCTATTGCTGTGTAACAAATTATCCTAAACTTAGTGGTTTAAAATGAGCATTGACTATCTCAGTTTCCACAAGAATTCAGGAGCAGCTCAGCTGGGTGGTTCTGGTTCTGGGTCTCTCATGAGGTTGGAATCCAGGTGTTGACCAGCACTGCAGTCATCTGGGGGCTGGACATGGTTGTTAACAGAGGCCTCAGTTAGTTCCTCATCACATGGAACTCTCCATAGAGCTGCTCATGACCTTGCAGTTGGTTTCTCCTAGCTGAGATGGTGCTACACACTCTACAGTATACAGACTAGCCTCTTACAGCAAGGAATTATCTGGGCCAACATCCCAATAGTGCTGAGGCCGAGAAACCCTGGGCTAAGCAAAGACTTAGAGAGAACATAAAAGACAGAAATCATTAAAAAAAAAAAGATCCACAAAATCAACATTTTGTGTTAAGATGGTGTTTATTTAGGTTAAGATTTCATTTTGACTTTATCAAAATGAAAAACTTTTGCTCTTTGAAAGACACCATTCTTAGCCCGGGTGTGGTGGCTCACGCCTGTAATCCCAGCACTTTGGGAGGCCAAGGTGGGTGGATCATTTGAGGTCAGGGGTTTGAGACCAGCCTGGCCAATATAGTGAAACCCCATCTCTACTAAAAATACAAAAATTAGCCAGGTGTGGTGGCGGGTGCCTGTAGTCCCAGCTACTTGGGCGCTGAGGCAGGATAATTGCTTGAACCCAGGAGGCGGAGGTTGCAGTGAGCCGAGATCGCGCCACTGCACTCCAGCCTGGGCGACAGAGTATAAGATTCAGTCAAAAAAAAAAAAAAAAAAATCTGTCCAGGGGAGATTCCTATTAAAGATCTATATAGGTGGTCATGGAGTTTGTCCAGGGAATGAATCATTTAAGGATCTCTTTATTAGTTGGGGTCTTTGACATTTAGAATCTTTGAAGACACAGGTAGTAGGGAGGGACTGAATTCCTCATCAGTTAGGGCCCTCATGGGGCCCATTGCTGGTAAAATCTTTGTAATATTCCTGGAATTTCACTTAGTGATTCATGCATATTCTTACACCAATGCCCCTTTGACTGGGTCAGTGTGAGTGGTCCAGGCTTTTGTTTCTTGCCACTAAAAGCTCTTCACTAGAAAAGAGTCAGAGTTCTAGTTTATGACTAAGGGTTAGGTTAAGATTAGATTTAGAATTATGCTCATGGAAAACCTAGCTCAAATGGTTCCTAGAAGTTGTCTACATAGTAAGTGATCAGTATATATTGGTCAAAGAAATGAATGAATGGAAACTGGTTTAAGCAAATGGAATTTGTTAGCTGGCTTCAAGTGAATCAAACAACATAATCAAGAATGGAGAGGGGGTCTCTCTCTCTCTCAACCTGCTCTGATCTCTGCAACGTCATGCTCAGATGACCCACTATCCACGACATACCACCACTGTGCTAAAGAATTCCTTGTCCCTCCCTACACTGTCCCAGAAAAGGAGGCCTCCCTGGTAGCACCCACGGGTGTGGGGGGAAGCCACTTCTCTTTCTCAAGAATGCCAAAGGCTGGGTGCGGTGGCTCGCGCCTGTAATCCCGGCACTTTGGGAGGCCGAGGCGGGTGGATCACGAGGTCAAGAGTTCAAGACCAGCCTGGTCAACATGGCAAAACCCCGTCTCTACTAAAAATACAAAAAAATTAGCCAGGTGTGGTGGTACGTGCCTGTAGTCTCAGCTACTTGAGAGGCTGAGGCAGGAGAATCACTTGAACCCGGGAGGCAGAGGTTGCAGTGAGCCGAGGCGGCACCATTACACTCCAGCCTGGGCGACAGAGCAAAAAAAAAAAAAAGAATGCCAAAAAAGTCTCTTGCTTTCCTTGGCTCTGATTTGGTTTAGAGCCAGCCCTGAACAAATGGCTGCAGACGGCGGGTGGGACATGGGGATTGGCTAAGACCCATCAAAACCTATTCCTGGTCCTGGGGCATGAGCTACTTCCTTCAGGCATGGGTAGAACAGATGCTTAGTGGCCAAACTTACAAATGTTACAGGAATTTCAGGGTCTGGATTAGAGTGCCAGGAAGGTTCCAATCTAGACTAAGCAATAAAAAGGTTCAGTTGTGTTTTTCCAGATGAGAGAAAAATGCATAAACACTTTGAGCCCTGCATTCCACTCCCAGGGCTTTTCTTAAAAACAACAAAAAAAATCACCTTCCCTAAAAGCTGTTGTTCATGGTGTTCTTTATGTAGAACAGTATAAGACCACATGGAAGGCCGGGCGCCGTGGCTCATGCCTGTAATCCCAGCACTTTAGGAGGCTGAGGCTGGTGGATCACGAGGTCAGGAGTTCGAGACCAGCCTGACCAACATGGTGAATGAAACCCTGTCTCTACTAAAAATACAAAAATTAGACAGGCATGGTGGGGTGCGCTTATAATCCCAGCTACTCAGGAGGCTGAGGCAGGAGAATCAATTGAACCCGAGAGGCAGAGGTTGCAGTGAGCCGAGATTGTGCCATTGCACTCCAGCCTGGGCAACAAGAGTGAAACTCCATCTCAAAAACAAAAACAACAACAACAAAAACCACATGGAAAGAGATAAGGTTGGGGTAGGAAGGGTGGGGCAAACAAAATGCTGTGTACATTATTGAATGATAGTGATAAAAAAAAAACTGGCTAGGCTGGGTGTGGTAGCTCATGCCTGTAATCCAGCACTTTGAGAGGCTGAGGCAGGAGGATCGCTTGAGCCCAGGAGTTCAAGACTAGTCTGGGCAACATAGTGAGACCCGGTCTCTCCAAAAAAAAAAAAAAAGAAAAGAAAATTAAGAATTAGCTGAGTATGATAACATGCACTTGTAGTCCCAGCTACTACTTGGGAGGCTGAGCTGGGAGGATAACTTGAGCCCAGGAGATCAAGGCTGCAGTGGGCTATGATTGTGCCACTGCACTCCAGACTGGGCAGCCAGAGTGAGAGTCCATCTCAAAAAACAAACAAAAAAAAAATCACTACACATATAGGGAGTCAATGATGTACAGGGGTTGACTGAAAGCAATTGAAACATGTTTTCTTTTGCTTTCCATACTGATTACAATGCTTGTATAATCATAAAAACAAATTAGAACACGGCGTGAATTAGGTTAGGGGTAAAGCTGGGGCTGGAATTCAGTCAGGTGACATTTCCTTGGTGAAGTGATTTAACCTTTCTGAGCTTTCCTTTCTGCCTATGTAAACAGAGGTATTAATAATAGTGCCAATTAATACCTCATTAATAACAGAGGTATTAATAATAATAGTGCCTAAGGCTATTGTGAGGATTAAAGGAAAAATCTCATAGAGTGCTCAGCACACAGTACCTCATACACAGTAATCATTCAGTGTGGCCTTGGGATTGTCACTGGCTGTGAGTGCACAGAACTGGCATCAGATTTTTATAACAGCTTTATTGAGATATAATTGACATACAATAAGCAGCACATATTTAAATTATACGATTTGATATGCTTTGACACATGTATACATCCCTGAAACCTTTGCCCCAAACAAGATCATGAACATAATCACATCCAAAAGTTTCCTTATCTGTATCTGTAGCTCATTTCTTTTTATTGCTGAGTAGTAGTTCATTGTATGAACATATCACAACTTGTGTTTCCATTCACCTGCTGATGAACGTTTGGATTATTTCTAATTTTGGCTATTACATATAGAGTTGCATTCATTTACGAGTCTTTGGGTAGACATATGCTTTCAGGTATCTTGGGTAAATACCTACTAGTGGGTTGTCTAATGTGAGTGTAGATCTTTACGAGAAACTACCTGGCACCAGATGTGGCCATCAGAGTGCGGGACTCCCCTGGAGAGGAATGAGAGGGTGGAGGTCAGAGTCAGGGGTCTCCTACACCCTCTCCTTACCTTCTGAGGCTCGATGGTCAACTCCTAGAGGTCTATGGCTGGCATCTCAATAGGGCCTATTCCTTCTTAGAGACGCCCTCCTCCCCATGGCAGGAGTTCCCATATCCCAGTGGGCATCAAAATTTCCTGGAGAGTGAAACCCCGTTTCTACTAAAAATACAAAAAAAAAATTAGCCGGGCGTGGTGGCGGGTGCCTGTAGTCCCAGCTACTCAGAGAGGCTGAGGCAGGAGAATGGCGTGGACCCAGGAGGTGGAGCTTGCAGTGAGCCGAGATTGCGCAACTGCACTCCAGCCTGGGTGACACAGCGAGACTCCATCTCAAAAAAAAAAAAAAAAAAAATTCCTGGAGAGCCTTTTATTTATTTATTTATTTATTTATTTTGAGATGGAGTCTCTGTCTTGCTCTGTTGCCCAGGCTGGAATACAGTGGCGTGATCTTGGTTCACTGCAACCTCTGCCTCCCAGGTTCAGGCCATTCTCGTGCCTCAGCCTCCCTAGTAGCTGGGACTACAGGTGCATGCCACCATGCCCAGCTTTTTTTTGTATTATTAGTAGAGATGGGGTTTCACCATGTCAGCCAGGCTGGTCTTGAACTCCTGATCCCAGGTGATCCGCCTGCCTCAGCCTCCCAAAGTGCTGGGATTACAGTTGTGAACCACCACGCCTGGCCCTGGGGAGCTTTAAACACTATAGATTCCTTAGGCATGAGCTGAGATTAAATAAAATAATAAAGTAAATAAATAAACAGCATAGGCCAGGTGCGGTGGCTCCCACATATAATCCCAGCATTTTGGGAGGTTGAGGCCTGAGTGTCGCTTGAGCCCGGGAGTTCGAGACCAGCCTGGGGCAAAACCCCATCTCTACTAAACGCACAAAAATTAGCTGGCCGTGGTAGCTCACACCTGTAATCCCAGCTACTTGGGAGGCTAAGGCAGGAGAATTGCTTGAACCCAGGAGGCAGTGGTTGCAGTGAGCTGAGATCGTGTCACTGCACTCCAGCCTGGGCGACAGAGTGAGACTCCGTCTCAAAATAAATAAAAAAATAAAAATACAAAAAAATTAGCCTGGCATGGTGGCACGCACCTGTGGTCCCAGCTACTCAGGAGGCTCAGGTGAGAGGATCACTTAACCTTGGGAAGTTGAGGCTCAGTGAGCCGAGATTGTGCCACTGCACGCCAGCCTGAGTGACAAGAGTGAGACTCTGTCTCCAAAAAAAAACCAAATAAATAAAAATAAACACTGTAGATTTCTGGGTCCCATCTGAGACCCGCTGACTTAGAATGTTGCTGGGTAGGACCACAGAATTTGTTCTTTTAAGTGCCCTTTGTGATTCTGCCATATTAACAGGACCTCACCTGCCAGGTCAAGTTTAAAACCTCAGGCAAGGCATTTCCAGCCTTTTGCCATCCGGCCCCCATGTCCTGTGCAGGCTCGCACCTTGCCCTCACCCGGACACGCAGTCTCATGAAACCACTCCATGTTCCCGACATGCTTAGGCTCTCTAACATCTGAGTCTTCACACAAGTTCATCTTTCTATATCCCCCTTGTCTACCTGGGAAACTTCCACACATGTCCTCTGAGGCCAGCTAAAACACTATTTCCTCTGGGAAGCCTTCCACATCCTTCTTCCAACCAGCCAGTCAGAAGTCTTTTCTCTTTGCTGTGAGTCTCCCAGCACCTCCCACCATTCTATATCCCAGCACGCATCACTCTGCCCCATAATTATTTAGTGATGCCTGTGTCAAACAGTTTGTATAGCTTGCCTTGTTTCAGGTCCCCAGGAACCCTCTGAGGCAGATGATGATGATGACGATAGCAGGAAAGGTTTAGCAGGTGAAAAGTTTGCTCAAAGAATTCTACATATGGGCCAGGCGCGGTGGCTCATGCCTGTAATCCCAGCACTTTGGGAGGCAGAGGCAGGCAGATCACCTGAGGTCAGGAGTTCGAAACCACACTGGCCAACATGGTAAAACCCCGTCTCTACTAAAAATATAAAAACTAGCGGCCGGGCGCGGTGGCTCACGCCTGTAATCCCAGCACTTTGGGAGGCCGAGGCGGGCGAATCACGAGGTCAGGAGATCGAGACCATCCTGGCTAACACGGTGAAACCCCGTCTCTACTAAAAATACAAAAAATTAGCCGGGTGAAGTAGCGGGCGCCTGTAGTCCCAGCTACGCGGGAGGCTGAGGCAGGAGAATGGCGTGAACCCCGGGGGGCGGAGCCTGCAGTGAGCCGAGATCGCGCCACTGCACTCAAGCCTGGGTGAAAGAGCGAGACTCCTTCTCAAAAAAAAAAAAAAAAAAAAAAAAAAAACTAGCTGGGCATGGTGGTGGGCGCCTGTAATTCCAGCTACTCAGGAGCCTGAGGCAGGAGAATCGCTTGAACCCGGGGGGTGGAGGTTGCAGTGAGCCGAGATCGCGCCACTTCACTCCAGCCTGGGTGGAAGAGTAAGACTCCATCTAAAAAAAAAAAAAAAGAATTCTACATATGCTGCTAGACCCTTTCATCCTCACCAAAGCCCTGTGAGGCAGGTACTTTTATTATCAGGCCATCTTGCAGATGAGGATACTGAGGCTCAGATAAATTATTTGCCTAAACTCATCCATTCTCATAAGTAGCGTCACAACTTGCACCCAACAGCCTCTGATCCCAAGGCTTCACACTCCCACATGACCCACGTTTAAACCTTCTGCTAAGTAATCGCTGGGCCAAGCTCTTCGTTTTTTTCCTTTGCCCTGAGATCTGGATTATTTCCATTGTTTAGCTATTACAAATAACGTTTCTATGAATATTCACATACAAGTACTTGTAATGCTTTCGTTTCTCCTGGGTAAGTAATTAGGAGTGGAATAACTTGGTCATATGGTAGGCATATGTTTAACTTTTCGAGAAATTACCAAACTGTTTTTCCAGAGTAGTTATACCATTTCACTCCTACCAGCATGTATGAGAATTCCAGTTGCTCCACATCTTCCCCAACATTTAATATGATCAGTCTTTTTAATCTTGGCCATCCTAATAGATGTGTAGTGGTATCACACTGCAGTTTTAATTTGCATTCCCCTAATGCCCATAATATTGAGGTTCATTTCATGTCCTTATTACCATCCATTTTATTTGATGGAATGTCTGTTCAAATCTTTGCCCATATTTTAATTGGGTTGTTTGTTTTCTTAATACTGAGTTGTAGCCAGGCACGGTGACTCATGCCTGTAATCCCAGCACTTTGGGAGGCCAAGGTGGGCGGATGACCTGAGGTCAGGGGTTTGAGACCAGCCTGGCCAATGTGGTAAAACCTTGTTTCTACTAAAAATACAAAATTAGCTGGGCGTGGTGCTGCGAACCTGTAATCCCAGCTACTTGAGAGGCTGAGGCAGGAGAACTGCTTGAACCTGGGAGGCAGAGGTTGCAGTGAGCTGAGATTATGCCATTGCACTCCAGCCTGGGCAAAAACAGTAAAGCTCTGTCTCAAAAAAAAAAAAAAAAAAAAAAAAAAAAAGCAAAAAAAACAGAGTTGTAAGAGTTCTTTTTTTTTCTTTTTTTTTTTTTTTGTAAGAGTTCTTTATGTATTCTGGAAACAAGTTTCTTGTCAGACAGTGATTCTTTTTTTCTCCCATCCTATGGCTTGTCTTTTCTTAGCAATGCCTTTCTAAAAGCAGTTAAGTTTTAATTTTAATAAAATCAAATTTATCAATTTTTTCTTTTATAAACCATGCTAATCTATGTCAACAATATTTTATCGTTTGAATGTGTAGGTCTTACATATATTTTAGCAGATTTACCTTAAATATTTCATTTTTTAATGCCATTGAAATTTAAATTTTAGATCGTTGCTAGTGTATAGAAACATAATTTTTTTATATTGATCTTGTGGCCTGTATCCTTGCTAACTCATTTATTAGTTCTAGTAGCTTCTTTCATAGATTCCATAGGATTTTCTACATAGGCAACCATGTTGTCTGTGAATAAAGATAGCGTCACTTCTTTCTTTCCAATCTTAGCTTTTTATTTCTTTTTCTTGCTTTATTGCACTAGCAATTTGGTTGTTGGAAGTTGTAGTTCGCTAAAATATTGCGGTTTTTAAAGGTCTTTTTTTTCTGTGTGCTTCATTTTGCCCAAGCTCACCATAGTTTCTACACTGTGCCTTCGAGTTCACTGATATTCTCTTCTGCAATGTCAAATCTTCCACTATTTCCATCCGCTGTGTTTTACATCTCAGGCATTGTAGTTTCCATCTCTGAAAGTTTTCTTTGGTCTTTTAAAATATTTTCATGCCCCTATATAGTCAATATTTCTTCTAGCTTAACAACATGACATACATTTAATAACTGGTTTAATGTTATTGTCTACTAATTTTATGGTCAGTGTCATTTCTAGGTCAGTGTCAATCAATTGATTACCTCTCCATTACGGGAAGTGTTTTCTTGTTTCTTTGCATGCCTGGTAACCACTGACTGGATGCCAAACATTTGTGAATTTTACCTTGTTGTGTACTATATATTTTTGTATTTCGAGAAGAATTAGAGAATTCTAGAAGAATTAGAGAACCTTGATCTCTAGCAGAGTGGTGGGCCAAAGGAAAAAAAAAAGAAAAAGAAAATGAATGTATAAATAATCTCAAGTTTTGCTTTGAAAAGTAATTACGTTACTCGGAAACAGTTTAGTCCTTTGGTTAGGTGGGCCCAGAGCTGTATTTATGTAGGGTTACTTTTTCCCCACTACTCAGCTAATACCCTGAGGCCCCTTGAATTAATCCACTCTGGCTATCAGGAACAGACTCTGTCTCCTAGCTTTCTGTGAGCTCTGAGCACTATTCTCTCTTACCTTTTTGGGTGGTTTCTTACTCCAGCCTCAGGTAATTTCCACTTGATTAATACTCAACTGAAGTCCTGGCGTGGTGGCTCACACCTGTAATCCCAGCACTTTGGGAGGCCAAGGTGGGCGGATCACCTGAGGTCGGGAGTTCAAGACCAGCCTGACCAACATGGAGAAACCCCGTCTCTACTAAAAATACAAAATTAGCCGGAGTGGTGGCACATGCCTGTAATCCCAGCTACTCGGGAGGCTGAGGCAGGAGAATCGCTTGAATCTGGGAGGCGGAGATTGTAGTGAGCCGAGATCGCACCACTGCACTCCAGCCTGGCAACAAGAGCGAAACTCCGTCTCAAAAAAAAAAAAAATACTCAACTGAATAGTTAACGGGGACCCTCTGAGTATCTCCAGCACTCTTTCTCTGTAGTTCTCCTCTCTCCAGTGCTCTGCCTTACAAACTTCAGCCTCTTTGGCTTCCCCCAGGCCCCTGGACATGTCTTGTTAATGAGGGGAGCCATGGCATGGGAATTTTCTCCAGCTGACAAGTCAGTAGGACTAACCTGTATTTCTTCGTTTCTCTCATTGATCACTGTTTGCCATTGTCTAATGTATAGATAGTGTCTTGAGTGCCATTTTGTGTGTGTGTGTGTGTGTGTGTGTTTGGTTTTGTATTTTAAGGCATTTCAGAAGGGAGGGTAAATCTAGTCTCTGTGACTCTGTTCTGAAAAAGCAGAAGTTTGTGGCGTCAGAGTTGGCATTGGAGTTGGTCAGGAAGTGTCAGAGCTGGCTCTGCACTGGAGCAGGGAGGCTCTTCTTCCTTTATACCAGCCGGCACACCTGCCCCCAGAGAAAGACTGATCCTACTGTGCCGTCAAGTTCTCAGGCACTGGGTGCCAACTGGGTCAGTTACCAGGGAGAGGAGGTAACTGGTGTGCCCATGGGAAACTAGAGCTGGCATATCTCGTTATAACTGTCAACAGAATGCTTCTTCACCGAGGTTCCAGTGCTGCCACCTCTCCAGCCAACCCAGCTGGGGTCAGGGTGCCTTCCTCTAAGAGCTCTGGCCTCATCTGCAGTTACTGACCTCACCTGGCCAGAGCTGGAGGGGATTAGCACTTACAGCCTCCCAGCTGGCAACATTAGCCACTACCTGGCAACAACAATGACAAACCTCCATTTTTTTGAGCAGTTACTATTTGCCAGGCCCTGAGCTACCTACCAAAAAATTGAGGCTAGAAGAGGTAAAGCTGCTTACCCAAGTGACGCAGCTGGAAAGGGGAAAAAGGGAGATCCAACATTTACCTCTGGAGACCTGGGGGATGGTCTGTCAAACATACATCCTGGGAACTTTCGGAGGCTCTGGGTCCCATCCTCTATTTTGGCCTGGGCTCCTGTCTCTGTTTCTGGCTTTTGTCTGCCTCTGGGTCTAAAGACCTAATCCGAATCTTCTTAGTTCTGGGGCATGGCATGGTGCGCAAGACATGCTCTGACTTTGTTAACAGACAGACTGAGGTTCAAATCCTACTTTCCTTTTTTTTTTTTTTGAGACGGAGTCTCACTCTGTCGCCCAGGATGGAGTGCAGTGGCGTGATCTCAACTTGCTGCAAGCTCTGCCTCCCAGGTTCACGCCATTCTCCTGTCTCAGCCTCCCCAGTAGCTGGGACTACAGGTGCCCACCAACACACCTGGCTAATTTTTTGTATTTTTAGTAGAGACGGGGTCTCACTGTGTTAGCCAGGATGGTCTCGATCTCCTGACCTCGTGATCCACCTGCCTCAGCCTCCCAAAGTGCTGGCATTACAGGCATGAGCCACCACACCCGGCTCAAATCCTACTGTCTAACTGTGTGACCTTGAGGGAGTCACTAAATTCTTGCTGAGCCGTAAGAATCACCTCTACAACATGGGGTAGTGGTATTACTTCACAGGGTGGATGTGAGGATTAAATGAGATAATATGTAAGAAGTGCTTATTCTACCTGGGTGTTCAATACATGGTAGTGAGAAGTCTGGTGTCCAGTCAGGCATGTAAGGGGCTTGGACGTTGTCTCTCTGTCCTGATAATAAGTAAAAAGTTGAGCAAACTGGAAAATCAACAATTCTTCTTAGATCCTTTAGAGGAGTGAGGTCACAGGGCAAACCACTGCCCTCAAAATTGAAGAGACAGAGAAGCAGAAACCCCCAAGTAGAAACCTGCTCTAGAACCGGTACCAGGGCAGGACAACCTAACCTGTAATTGAAGAATTGCTGGAGGCTCAGCATGGGCAAATCTGAACATTAAACATTCCAGCAAGATCCAGCCATAGGGGCGTCCCCACATGTTTGTGAGTTTAATCTTCAGGATCTCTATCGAGTCCTCCCAGTGACTGTCAGAGAAAAATCTCCTCTGCTTTCAGCAGGGGGATGGGAAAGCAACCATTTTGAAATATGCCAGAGCATTCTGTTCTTAACAAGGCCTGCTCTCATGAGAAACTATTTTAGCCCAGCCCAATCTTCTGGAGCTTTATCAGAGCCTAGCTGACCTGAGGGAGGGGAAATAGCCAACTCCACTGCCATCTCTGTCCCACCTAAGGGGAGAAAAAAATGGAGAAGCCCTGGTGAACTTCACAGCCCAGGAGGGTTCCCGGGCTCATGAAAAGAGTGAGAGCTAATCACAGGACCGTGGAACGCCACCCCTGCCCCACACCTCCTCCACCACATAACTAAAGGCCTATTTTACGGGAATTCCTTTTTCCCAGTGTAGGAGCCATGGGAAAACTTTCCCTTCACTCTCTGAAGTTTCACTAAAAAGTCAATTTACAGGCCGGACTTGGTGGCTCACACCTGTAATCCCAGCACTTTGGGAGGCCAAGGTGGGTGAATCACCTGAGGTCAGGAGTTTGAGACCAGTCCGGCCAGCATGGAGAAACCCCGTCTCTACTGAAAACACAAAAATTACCTGGGCATGGTGGCGGGCTCCTATAATCTCAGCTACTTGGGAGGCAGAGGCAGGAGAATCATTTAAACCCAGGAGGCGGAGGTTGCAGTGAGCCAAGATTGTGCCATTGCACTCCAGCCTGGGCAACAAGAGCAAGACTCTGTCTTTAAAAAAAAAAATCAACTTACAAAAGGCAAATTAGTAGGAGAAATGGCGTACACATTTATTAGCACGCACAGGGGAGAATCACAGAGTGATTACCCAATATCCCAATGCAGTAAGATGGTACTCTTCTTTTTTTGAAAACTTTTATAAATTTTTTAAGTTAAAAAAATGGAATGCTTTACGAATTTGCATATCTTCCTTGCTCAGGGGCCAGACTAATCTTCTCTGTATCATTCCAATTTTAGTATATGTGCTGCCAAAGCGAGCACTATATACCCTTCTTCTTAGGGGAAAGGAAGATGGGAAAGTATACATGATTTTAGGGGCTAGGAAATGAGTTTTAGGCGAATTCGATGGGCTTGAAGAACATACAATTTCCTTGGACAAAGTCTGTTGGGCCTGCAGAGCAGACAATGGTTTGTGACAAAAGTCTGTCTAACCATCCTGGCCAACATGGTGAAAGCCCATCTCTACTAAAAATACAAAAATTAGCTGGGCGTGGTAGTGAGAGCCTATAGTCCCAGCTACTGAGGAGGCTGAGGCAGAACCGCTTGAACCCGGGAGGCAGAGGTTGCAATGAGCCGAGATCACGCCATTGCACTCCAGCCTGGACGACAGAGTAAGACTCTGTCTCAAAAAAAAAAAAGTCTGTCTAGATTTGTTGACAGACTTGGGTCTTTCTTCCTGTGATATGAATTCAGTTAATGAAAACTCAAAGAAGGGACTAGAGGTAATTGTTTTCTTCTTTGGTGGAACTGGACTTTAGGCTGATAGGGGAACTTCAGAAAACAACTTTATCATGTGCTTTGGGAGGGACGGAGGATTGAGAGACAGGAGATGAGGGAAGGTCAGAGAGACCTTGAGGCTTCTTCTTCAGTTTGGCATGTCAAAGCACCGTATTTTGTTGTATCGGTTTCTGAGCCCCAACACCAGTATACCATGTGTGGCTTTTAACGGGAAATTACAACACATATTAAAGGCAAAACACACACTTTGAAGAAAAAGAGCAAGCGTCAGAACCAGGCTGGGATACGACAGGAATGTTGAGATTATCAGACTAAAAATTTAAAACAACTATAATTAATGTTAGGGGCTCTGATGGAAAAAGTAGATAACATGCAAGCACATATAGACAGTGTAACCATAGAGACAAAAATTCTAAGAAAGAATTTTTTTTTAATGATAGAGATAATAAATACTGTAATAGAAATGAAGAATGCTTTTAATGGGCTCATTAGTACATTGGACACAGATGAGGAAAGAATCTCCGAGACTGAGGATATATTAGTAGAAACTTTCAAAACTGAAAAGCAAAGAGAGAAAAGACTGAAAAAACATGAGAAAGAATATCCAAGTACTGTGACACAACTATAAAAGCTATATTATATGCATAATGGGAATATCTGAAGGAGAAAAGAGGACAAAAGAAATATTTGAAGCAAGGATAACTGAACATTTCACCATTTTTTTTTTTTTTTTTTTGAGCTAGAGTCTCAATCTGTCACCCAGGCTGGAGTGCAGTGGCGCGATCTCCGCTCACTGCAACCTCTGCCTCCCGGGTTCAAGCGATTCTCCTGTCTCAGCCTCCCGAGTTGCTGGGACTACAGGCGCCTGCCACCATGCCCAGCTAACTTTTTTGTATTTTTAGTAGAGAGGAGGTTTCACCATGTTGGTCAGGCTGGTCTCAAACTACTGACCTCAGGTGATCCACCTGCCTCGGCCTCCCAAAGTGTTGGGATTACAGGCATGAGCCACCACACCCTGCAACTTCACCAAATTAATGTCAGACACCAAGCCACAGATCCAGGAAACTTAGAGAGATTTCTCTCTCTCTCTCTCATACACACACACATGCGCACACACACACACACACACACACACAGCCCCAAATGCTACACCTAGGCATATCATATTTAAACTGCATAAAATCTAAAATCAATGATAAAGAAAAAATCTTGGAATGAAAGCAGAGGGGTAGCCAACAGTACTCTGGCCAAAAAAAAAAAAAAAAGGAATAATTTTTTAAAAAAGAAACCACAGTGGGGAAAAACTTGCCTATAGAGGAGCAAAGACATTACATCTGAGTTCTCAGAAACCAAGCAAGCTAAAAGAGAATGAAGGGAATATTTTAAATGTTGGGAGAAAAAACCCACCAACCTAGTATTCTGTATCCTGAAAACTTTCCTTCAAAAGTGAAGGAACTGGGTAAGGTGGCATGTGCCTATAATCACAGCTACCTGGGAGGCTAGTGTGGGAGTAGGCCTTCAGCCTAGGAGTTCCAGGCCAGCCTGAGGCAACATAGCAAGACCCTGTCCCTAAAAGAAAAAAAGTTGGCCAAGCACAGTGGCTCACTCCTGTTAATCTCAGCACTCTGGGAGGCCGAGGCAGGCAGATCACTTGAGGTCAGGAGTTTGGGATCAGCCTGGCCACATAGTGAAACCCCATCTCTACTGAAAATACAAAAATTAGCCAGGCATTGCAGCATGCGCCTGTAATCCCAGCTACTCGGAAGGCTGAGGCAGGAGAATCACTTGAACTCAGGAGGCGGAAGTTGCAGTGAGCCAAGATGGCACCACCACACTCCAGCCTGGGCAACACAGCAAGACCCCATTTCAAAAAACAAAAGTTAACAAATCTAGCCATATATATAAAGTTTAATAAATCTAGTCCGAATAGAGTTTAATCTCAGGAATGCAAGGCTGTTTTAGCATTTGAAAATCAATTTGTGGCCTGGCACAGTGGCTCACGCCTATAATCCCAGCACTTTGGGAAGCTGAGGTGGGCAGATCACCTGAGGTCAGGAGTTCGAGACCAGCCTGGCCAACATGGTGAAACCCCATTTGTACTAAAAATACAAAAATTAGCCAGGTGTGGTGGCATGTGGCTGTAATCCCAGCTACTCAGGAGGCTGAGGCAGGAGAATTGCTTGAACCCAGGAGGTACAGGTTGTGGTGAGCCGAGATCGTGCCACTGCACTCCAGCCTGGGAGACAGAGCGAGACTCCACGTTTAAAAAAAAAAAAAAAAAAAGGGCCCAAACCCTCTGGGCTGCCAAGACCAAAGGCAGATGGCGAACCACATCTCAGCTTCTCTTTTGGGCTTTCCATTAGTCTCTTCCATATTTGTCTTCATGAGACAACCAAACAGTACAGGCTCAGTCTGGGGAATGAGACGCTTGCAGCCATGCTTTGGACTGGGATTCCTTGGTAGCAGCTCTGTGGTAGGAGAGTGAGCCTAGAAGATGACCCCACGCAGCCTGGTGGCCCTCGGAGGGCAGAATCCAGACATAGGCCTGCTGCCTCCATGCCCACAGGCGCTCCTGCAGCATGCACAGCTTAGAAGCACCAGGTATGATATGAGGAGAGGGATCCTTATCCACATCTCCTTGAAGCACACAACAGTCAGAAAACCGTGTAGGCAAGGCTCAAGGCCTTGTGCAGGGACAGGGCAGGGTCTTCCCCAGGCCCCGTGTCTTGGGAAGGAGGAAAGCCGGGGCTGGGTGAGATGAGGCTCGGCCTGAGGGAGTTCATCTGGACCAGAGGGCTGCTTGCAGCCCATCTCAACAAGGACTCGCTGCTCCTCACTGCTCGGTGTCCTGCAGGTGTGCCACTGTGAGCCGGGTGGGCAGCCCAGCCCCATAGGTGGTGGGCAGAGAGTATGCATCACCCACACACAGTACCTTCTCATATGACACAACAGCCCTGTGGTGGTGCCATTTCCATTTTTTTGGATGAAGAAACTGAGGCTCAGAGACACTAAGTCCTATGCCAGGGTCATGTAGCTAGTAAGTGGCAAAGCCGGGTCAGTCAGCCTAATCCCTAAGCACTAAACTCACTCTGCGGTTCTGTCTCCTGAGACACCTGTCTCCCTCTCCCCGCTCCTCCTCCTTCTTCCCCCAGCCCCATCTCCAGGCTCTGCTGCCACTTCAGGCTTTTCCTTGTGGGTGTCTCAGCCTCCTAGCCAGCCATGGTGGGACGCCCATGGGGTGGAAGAACCTGCGCCTTCCACCCACAAGGGTTTTATTTCTGCCCCTGCCACCTGCCTGTGCTGTGTCCCCTATACAAGCTACTGTCCCTCTCAGAGCCTTGCTTTCTCATCTGCAGAATGGGGAGGGCCCGTCTCCCACCTCCTGGGGCCATGGAAGGGACTGGAATGGTTTTCCCTTGAGCTGTTCTCTCACGTCCTGCCGAGTTCGCCAGACTTTGGGGCTCTCCACTTCCTCCCAGAGCTGCTGAGTGTTGGTCTGGGGGGAAGCCTGGCAGGTGCTGGGATCCTTGCCTCAGGGATGGACCAGTCACCTGTCCCCCCCCTCTCCTGGCTGACCCCACAGAAAAAAAAATTTAAAAAGAATAAAAAATAAATACAAAGACACACATAGATTAAAAGTAAAGAGACGGAGAAAGATATAACAGGTTAACACTAATGAAAAGAATATGAGAGTATCTATATTCATTTCAGAGCAGACTTCTGAGCAAGGAAAATTATCAGGGATAAAGAGAGACATTACATAATGATAAATGGGTCAATCCTCCAATAAGACATAGTTAAATCCTTAATGGGTATGTGCCTAACAACACAGCCGCAAAGTATGGAGGCAAGAACTGACAGACCTACAAGGAGAAATAGATGAATCCACTAGTATAGCTGAAGACTTCAGCATCCCTCTGAGAAATGGACAGATTCAGCAGGCAGAAAATCAGTAAGAACACAGCTGAACTCAACAACATCATCAATCAACTGGATATAATTGGTGTCTATAGAATACTTCATCCAGCAACAGCAGAAAACACATTCGTCTCAAGCTCCCACAGAACATTCACTAAGACAGGCTGCATTCTGGGCCATAAAGCACAGCTTAACCGATCTAAAATAATAGTAACCATACAATGTCTGCTCTCAGACCACATTGGAATTAAATTAAGATAGCACGGTAATCATTCTCCTTCAGTTCTCCTGTGCTATGTACCTTAAAATAAAATGGTTATGCCTTTTCTTCTATTAATCTGCCTCTTGTGTCAGCTGATTACAGTGGACCTTCAGAGGATAAAGGGAAAGTTTTTCCTTGGCCCCTATAATAAGATGGGCCAGTATTAAGCTAATTTTCAATGCTGTCGCTAATCACATTATATTGAGGTTGAAATGCAGGGGAAAATTGAAATGTATCTTCCACATATCCCCTCTTGGAAGACCTTAGAGATGGTTTTCAATATTTTATCAGAGAACATGAGAGATAGCTTGCCAGACCCAGAACCCAGAAGCTTTATACATTAGCACTTGAAATCAAGCCAAATGGAATGTACATACTCTCGTGGGAGGTCTGGGTGTCTGGGAAAGATGAGTCTAGCAATACACTGGCAGAGGACGAAAACAAAGCTTAGGAAGGAAGCAATCCTTTAAAATTTTGTTGTCATCGTTTTGCATTTAGACTTACCAATTAAAACATGCCATTTTTTACCCTTTAGTTCAGATGTATTTCCCTTCTTAGAGATAAAGACTCTAATAGATTATTCAGGTTGGGCGCAGTGGCTCATGCCTGTAATCCCAGCACTTTAGGAGGCCGAGGCAGGTGGATCACCTGAGGGCGGGAGTTCGAGGCCAGCCTGGCCAACATGGAGAAACTAAAAATACAAAGAATACTAAAAATACAAACTTAGCTGGGTGTGGTGGTGCATGCCTGTAATTCCAGCTACTCAGGAGGCTGAGGCAGGAGAATCGCTTAAACCTGGGAGGCGGAGGTTGCAGTGAGCTGAGATCACACCTTTGCACTCCAGCCTGGGCAACAAGAGCGAAACTCCATCTCAAAAAAAACAAAAATAGATTATTCAAGTCTATGCACAGTTCAGATAACAAGCTGTCTTCCAATTTTTCTCAGAAGTATGCTTTTTTGGTGTTGTTGTTGCAGAGGCAGTATCAGCACCTGCCAGCAATGTTGCAGAGGAGATGCCTGTGTTGAATAAGGTGTGGACTCAATGACCCCTTAAGGCCTCTTCTAATTGTTAAGATTTTTGGGATTCTGAAATTCTCCACAATTCTTAGAACTTGTGGTCCTTAGGCTGGGTTATTCCAAAATTTTTGTTTCTTAGATTATTTGCTATTAAAATTCTGTGAGTCTCAGTTTTTGTAAGTGGCACTAAATATGATAAGGCATACAAAAATTACTACCTAAACATGTGGCCCAAATTCCTGTTAGGAAAAGGAATGACTTTTGTTGAGGAAAATGCTTTGATAAGGGCTTTGAGTTAAGACCCCACCAAGAGCCTGGGATGGCTTATGCCTGGGCTCCTGAGGAGCAAATTGGGAGGGAGAGAAGTGAGCAGAAAGATGACAGGTCAGGGAGGAACAGCTCACATCTCATTGTACATCTGGGTAGCAATAAGCTATGCTTCGCAAGATGTGATCCCTCTCCAGAACATTCTGGACCTCTGTATAATCTGCTCTCGGGAATGCTTAAGGAGAGTGATTTTATTTTTATATGGAATCCAAGTTGCAGTTTCATCACATTCAGGTCAGTGTGGCTCAGGACAAAGCCAGCATGTTTTGCTGGAGGCAGAGATTATGGTAGTAAGTGTAAGCCCCCTGGGACTTAGCCGACTTCTCTGGGAGAAATGTGGGCTTTCTCACGCAATGGTGCATGCCATGCTGCGTCTAAGGAACTCCATTCACATCAAAGTCTATGTGAATGGCCTTCTTTAGAGGTTTATTGTGTACCACCTGAGCAACTGAATGTGACAGCCCTGGAACTCAGGCATTAGAGGACATTTCGCCTCCATCTGAAGGAATGGGGAGATCTCCCTTCTTCACCCTCCTAGCTAATATTCTGGTGCATGTTATATTTATATAGATTTATAAACCTCTATGTTTAAGGTTCTAAGGTCCCAGGGTTCTGTGATTCTACAGTTCTCTGACTCCAAGAACCTAAGAGTATAATCAGGTTCTATAAATCTACAGCAACAACAACCACACAGCTAATGCTATTGTGCTTGCTATACCTTCTAGGCACTGTGCGTGTATTATTTCAATTAATCCTTGAGCCCTATTACATACACACTATTATTCTCTCCATTTTGTAGATGTGGAAACTAAGGCACAGAGAGTTCTGTCATCCATCCAAGATTATGGTGCCAGGACTGAAGCAGCTAGTCTGACTTAGAGTCTCTTCCCCTCTGCCTTCCACTGCTGACATTGCAATAAGCTCCCTCCCTAATTAATAAGCCTCCTTTCACTGGGAGCTGCCCTTTTCTCAGCTGAGGCCCCAGAAGTTAGAAACCAGACCTGAGCCCTCGTATCCTGTGTTGGGATGTGTGAAGCTGTCATGTCACGTTGTGTTGTAATAGGCTGTGTTGTGTTTCACGTGTTTGGCTCCACTGTATTATGGACTCTTCTATCACAAGGACTGAATCTGATTTGACCTTGTAAATCCAGCTTTCAGTCCAAGGACTGGTACACTTTGGGGGCTTAAAAAAAAATGTTTATCATATGAGTGACTAATTGCCCAAATGGGCTGTTGGGAGTGAGCTCTGGTGTCTATTAGACACCAGGTGTCTGGCAGTCCCAGAGCATCACTGCAGGGGAGGGAAGATTTCCCCTTTACCCTCTGAGGGTTCAGTAATTGAGTCTATGAAATAAACTAACAGCAGAAGAAAGGGTTACAGAAGAACAGGTACACAAATATCCTACATGCATGGGGGCATCACATGAAAGAAAAGCAAATGTCCTAAACCTCAGTGAGCATATATACCTCTTACAGGGGGTGAGCGGAGGGAGGGTTCAGGCAACTTAGGAGAGAGTAAATGATTTGGAGGAAAGATGTATGGGCCCTCAGAAGAATAGGTGATATGTGATAACGTCTGTCTGGGGGTGGTGTTGACCCCCAGTCTCCTGTCCTGTGACCTCAGTTTACTCTTCTCTGGTTGATGAGGTTCCTGGGGAGGGGATTTATAACCATTGAATTCCTTTTGGAGGATTTATCTTGAAGCAGATAAGGGAAGTTCAGAGGAAGTCCCTCCCTGCATTTGCTGTTCCTCAAATGCTCTCAGTTTGAAGTCCAAAGTGACGTACCTTGGGGTGGCATTTCCTGAACTCTTTCGTCATCCTGAGATTGCATTCTGACGAGGCTGGCAAGGTGGGCACACTTCCGAAGGCACTTGAGCAGGTGGAGCCAAACCAAAGTTCATCCTCACCAGGAGCTTGGAGCCAGGAGCAGGACACCCTTGGATCCCAGCTCAGGATCAGGTTGTAACTGAGTCGAGATGCAGAGCCTGGAGGGAGCCTCATCTGAGCGGGGCAGGTATGAGGAAGAAACTAGCCCCAGGTGCCTCCCAGGTGTCCATATCTCATTGTCACAGGGAGCCGTAAAAGAGAAGTGGCCAGAGACGTGAATGTGCCGGAGGCAGGTGTGCTTGGGGCTCCACCTTGGAGTCTCTTCTCCTTTCAGGACAAGGGCCCCACCTGACACCCAGCCTGGCTCCTCGGGGCTCTTCCCTAGGCTGGGCTTTGCCCTGACTCCCAGGTATGGGCTGGAGTCCTGCTGTGGACCTTCCCAATCGCTAGACACAGACCCAACTGCATCTGTTGACTTCGAGCCTGCTCAAGCCAAAAGCCCAGGAGCGCCTTCCTGGCTCAGCCTCCCTTTGGTCCTGAGCCCTGAAAACACACAGCTGCCTTCAGTGTGGCCAGCTCCACAGCCCATCTGCCCCTCTCTCACCTCAGCTCTTACACTGAGAGGTGTTCACACTTGCTGAGCCACCTGCCCTGTCCTAGGCTAGGCATCGGCTTCTCCTACCTGGCCTGTGTCTGATCCTCTTTATTGAACACTGCCTGACCTCTCCCTCTTCCACCCATTCCCCAAAACCAACTTCCATAGCATTGTTCTAAGAGGCAGACCTGGCTGGGCGTGGTGGCTCACACCTGTAATCCCAGCACTTTGGGAGGCCGAGGCGGGCGGTCAGGAGTTGGAGACCAGCCTGGCCAACATGGTGAAACCCCGTCTCTACTAAAGATACAAAAAATGAGCCAGGCGTGGTGGCAGGCACCTGTAATCCCAGCTACTTGGGAGGCAGGAGAATCGCTTGAACTCGGGAGGTGGAGGTTGCAGTGAGCCGAGATCGCACCATGGCACTCCAGCCTGGGCGACAGGGTGAGACTCCATTTCAAAAAAAAAAAAAAAAGATGCAGATCTGACCATGTCCCTTCTCTCCCTAAAATCCTCCAATGGCTGCCCACTGCCTAAGGCAGAAAGTTCTAGTTCCTCAGCCCAGCTTTCCAGGCCCTTCATGGATGCCCCTGCTCATGTCCCAGCCTCCACTCCCTCCGCTCCCCTGAACCTGCCATGCTTTAGCCATCGCAAACTTTGTGCCTTTGCATTTGCTATTCTCACTGCTTGGTATGTGCTGCATAAATTCCTACTCATTCTTCAAGAATCAGCCTTCCCTGGGTTACTCCTTGGTTGTATAACACCCTATGCACAACTCCACAGTGTCAATTGTCATGTTATATTAGAGCTGTCTGATTGTGTTGGTGACCCCATCCAACTGGGAATGCCACAGGAGGCTGTATATTGCCTATGGCTTTATCCTGTGCCTGGCACATGGTACCCATGTGTTGAATGAGAAAGGAAGAAGTAAATGAATGGCAGTGAGTGAGTGAAACAGTGACATCAGTGATGGTGTGGGTGGGGTTGGAGTGGGCAAGGGATCCTGATGAAAGGAAACAACAGAACACAGCATGAAGACACAAGAGCCGACACCAAGACGGAGGTGAGGAAGCTGCCCCGGGAGCGTTCCCCCCATCTCTCTGTGGGAGTCCGTCCTGGACCGGAGCTGTGTGCTCTGAAATCCTCGGCATCCCTGTCATTTCCTTGTGTTTGTTGTTTCTGCTACCCCTGTGAGGAAATGATCCTTAACCCTGCCCCTGGGAAGGGTTGCTCAGACCTTACCCAACGCTGTTGCCTCCTGTGTAAGATGAGGGTGGGAAGGCGGCTGCACAGCTCACTCCTACCCCAGGCACCAGGACCTCCCTGGTAGGGGGCACCGAGGGCAGGGCCTGGGAGTTTGGCCCACAAGGCTAGAGCCAGGACAAGAGACTGGGCCTGTGAGAAGGGGGAACCAAGAAGCCACAGGGCCTGGAGGCTGGACCACTGAGCCCTGCGGCCACTGCTTGAGCCCCCAGGGTGGACTCCTGTCCCAGCTCTCTTGTGCTTAGCCACATGCCTGATGACACAGCACTTCACGCTTAGCTGAGCCAAAACTGCAGGAATCACCCAAAGCTTTGGGTCAGGAGGTTGGGGGAAGAAACTACCTATTTCATTCACTTTCAGTACCAACAGCTTGCCTAGCACATCGTGGAGAAGCTCAAAAACTGTTGGGAAGAAGGAAGGAAGGAGGGAAGGCTGTCTGTCCTTGCTGGAGCCAGAGGGCTATAGGGAAGAGGCACTTCCAGGGGTCGGCCCTGGTGGTAAATGGCCATCAGAGTGTGGGACTGCTTTAGAGAGGGGTGGAAGGCTGGGGGTCAGAGTCTTCTACACCCACTTCCCACCTTCTCAAGCTCTCTGCCCAAATCTTGGAGGTCTGGGGTGGGCATCTCAATGGACCCTATTCCTGTTTAAAGATATCCCCCCACCCTCTTCCATGGCAAGGGTTCCCAATTCTGGGTGGGCATCAGAATTTCCTGAGAAGCTTTAAAAAGTGAAGATTCTTCAATCTAAATGCCCATCTATGATAGAGTAGATAAAGAAAATGTGGTAAATATACACTATGGAATACTATGCAGCCATAAAAAGGAACAAGATAATGCCCTTTGTGGGGACATGGATGGAGTTGGAAACCATTATCCTCAGCAAACTAATGCAGGAACAGAAAACCAAACACTGCAGGTGCTCACTTATAAGCTGAATGATGAAAACACATGAACACATTGGCGGGGGGGGAACAACACACACTGGGGCCTGTTAGGGGTAGGATGGGGGGAGGGAAAGCATCAGGAAGAATAGCTAATGGATGCTGGGTTTAATACCTAGGTGACGGAATGATCAGTGCGGCAAATCATCATGGCACCCGTTTACCTATGTGACAAACCTGCACATCCTGCACATGTAACCCTGAACTTAAAATACAAGTTGAAGGAAAAATGTGAAGATTTTTGAGTCCCACTTGAGACCTACTGACTTAGAATACTGTTGGGGAAGACCATAAAACAGTATTTTTTTTTAGTGCCCTGGGTGATTATGTCATTTAGACGGATAAGAACTCACCAAGGCCAGGCACGGTGGCTCATGCCCGTAATCCCAGCACTTTGGGAGGCCGAGGCGGGCAGATCACGAGGTCAGGAGTTCAAGACCAGCCTGACCAACATGATGAAACCCTGTCTCTAGTAAAAAATACAAAAATTAGCCAGGTGTGGTGGCGTGTGCCTGTAATCCCAGCTACTGAGGAGGCTGAGGCAGGAGAATCAGTTGAACCAGGGAGGCAGAGGTTGCAGTGAGCCGAGAATGCGCCATTGTTCTCCAGTCTGGGTGACAGAGCAAGACTCTGTCTCAAAAAAAAAAAAAAAAAATTAAGAGAACTCCTCACCTACCAGGTCAAGTTTAAACCCCCCAGCAAGGTATTCCCAGCCCTTTGCAATCTGGCCCCAGTGCTCCCGTGCAGCCTCACGCCCTTCACTCCAAGCACGCAGCCATGAAACTGCTCCATGTTCCTCATCTTTGGTTGCTCTCTCACAACCAAAGATGATACAAGTTCATCTTTCTGTCTTTCCCTCATCTACACAGGGAACTTCTACACGTCCTTTGAGCAAGGCTTTGCAGCAAATACAAATATTTCACCCCAAAATATACTTCTTTGACATATTTTGAGATGGCTGTTCAGAGAGCCTGGGAACAGAAGTAGGCCTGCAAAGCTGTCTTTTGTAGGGGAGACCTGCATCTATAGGGACATCTGCATTGATGCAGGCAGGCTTCCTCTGCGGACCTTCCCTTGTCAGATCTAGGACAGACTAACTGATGAGAGTCTGGTACCTTCAAAGGTCTACTCTCTGACAGCTGCTATCTGTGAGGTTTCATCTACATAACAAGACCACCTTTCCTAGGGAGGCCTCCTCTTCTCCCCATCTCATAAACTGTTTTGCCAGGATCCAAGCCCCACTTTCTTTCCTCTTTCCTTCCTTCCTCCCTCCCTCCTTTCTTTCTTTCCTTTTTTTTTTTTTTTTTTTTGGAGTTTTGCTCCTGTTGCCCAGGCTGGAGGGCAGCGCGGTGCGATCTCAGCTCATGCAACCTCAGCCTCCCTGGTTCAAGTGATTCTCCTGCCTCAGTCCTCCCGAGTAGCTGGGATTACAGGCACCTGCCACTATGTCGGGCTAATTTTTTGTACTTTTAGTAGAGATAGGGTTTCATTATGTTGGCCAGGTTTGTCTCAAACTCCTGACCTCAGGTGATCCACCTGCCTCAGCCTCCCAAAGTGCTGGAATTACAGGCGTGAGCCACTGTGCCCGGACTGTTTTTGTTTTTGTGACAGAGTTTCACTCTCGTTTCCCAGGTGGGAGTGCAGTGGCGCGATCTCGGCTCACTGCAACCTCCGCCTCCTGGGTTCAAGCGATTCTCCTGCCTCAGCCTCCCAAGTAGCTGGAATTATAGGTGCGCACCACAACACCCGGCTAATTTTTTGTATTTTTAGTAGAGATGGGGTTTCATGTTGGTCAGGGTGGTCTCAAACTCCTGACCTCAGGTGATCTACCCGCCTTGGCCTCCCAAAGTGGTGGGAATACAGGCATGAGCCACTGCGCTCAGGCCCCAAGCCCCCATTCTTTCTGTAACCTCAAGATGGCATATAAGCTTCTGCACCCCATTGCAGGGTGAGGAGTAATCAGTCACTCTGTGGTTCTCCCTGTGTGCACATTAATAAATTTGCATGCCATTTCTGCTATTCATCTGCCTTTTGTCAGTTGACTTTTCAGTGAACCTTCAGAGGGCAAAGGGAGAGTTTTCCCTTGGCTTCCATACCTTCCACACCCTTCTTCCACCCAGCCAGACAGAAGTCTTTTCTCTTTCCTGTGTCTCTCCCAGCACTTCCCTGTATCACAGCACCCGTCACTCTGCCCTGTTATTATTTAATGACGTCTGTGCCAGATAATTTGTACAACCTGCCTTGTTTGAGCCCCCCAAGAATCCCTGGAGGTAGATGATGATGAGGATGAGGATGAGGATGAGGATGATGATGATGGCAACAAAGACTCTGCAGGAAAAAAGCCTGCTCTAAGAATTCTACATGTGCTGCCAGACCCCTTCATCCTCACCACAGCCCTGTGAGGGGCAGGTTTCATTATTATCAAGTCCATCTTAGAGACAAGGACACTGATGCCCAGAGAGGTGAACTCATTTGCCCTAGGTCACACTGGTAAGTGGTGGAGCCAGGATCTAACCCAGGCAGTGCTCCAGTTACCCACTGAGCTTCAGCCCTTTTATACGTGAAGACCCTGAGGCCCAGGGAAATCATTTGTCCAAACTCACCATTCCCGTAAGTGGCAGAGTCATAATTTGCATCCAGTAACCTCTGACCCCGGGGCTCCACGCTCCCACATGGCCCCTGTTTAAACCTGCTGCAAAGTAATCTCCAGGTCAAGCTCCTATTCCTGGCCTGTTCTATGGTGTTCCCTTCCTCTATCCCACAAACCCCCAGAGACTTGCTTTCCCATCTTCCCAACATGGCCTTCCCTCTGATCTCACTCCCTACCCATCCTGCCCCACCTCGAGTTCCCTGGAAGGAACACCCTGCCCTCACTGAGGTCACAGCTTCCCTGGCAGGCAGAGATCCAGCAACACTTGGGAGCTTTTCCCATTATTTCTCTATCCTGCATTCTGGACTAAGCAGGCAGAGGCAATGGAGGTGTTGGGGGGGCACCCTCTTCCCCTCCCTGGGCTTCGTCAGTAAGGTGGAGAATGGCCCTGCCCTGGCTGCCTGCCAGGGCCAAGAAGATGTTCTGATGGGATAATGGGGCACAAAGCTTCACAAACGCTGGTGGTCCAGCCCTGAATGCCTCACTCCTGGGCCATGATAGGAGGGTGGGGTCCCAACAAGCTGGAGACCCAGCCCCACCATGCTGACAAGGTACCTACCCACCCTGCGCCCCAGCAGCCTCCTCTAAAGTACCTTCTGCATAGAATCACTGTAAGAATCGACTGCAGCACAGACTGTACACATATAAAGGGCATCCCGACAGAGGAATATCTCCATAAATAAAGGGTAGCAATTACGTGAAGGGCCCGGCCTCCCTCTGTAGAATCAGAGCTGTGAAATCAGGCACCTTTTCAGAGAACTCCAGTGGGAAACCAGCTCTCCACAGTGAGCCCCCAGTTCAGCCATCCCACCACTGAGAATAACTCTAGCTGTCCAGCTGGACAACAGCAGGCTTTCAAAATTGCATTGTAATCTTGTAATCACAGATATCCTTTTTTTTTTTTTTTAATAAGGTCTGGCTCTGTCACCCAAGCTGAAGTGCAGTGGCACAATCTTAGCTCACTGCAACCTCTGCCTCCTGGGCCAAGGATCCTTCCGCTTCAGCCTCCAAAGTAGCTGGGACTACAAGCACACAACACCACACTCGGCTAATTTTTTTTTTTTTTTTAGAGAGACAGAGTTTTACCATGTTGCCCAGGCTGGTCTCGAACTCCTGGACTCAAGCAATCCACCCACTTTGGCCTCCCAAAGTGCTAAGATTACAGGCAAGAGCTGCCACGTCCAGCCCTGCAGATATTCTTTACCTCACAGAAGTTGTAGCGCTCTTAACCGTCTGCTTTTCTCATCAATCCTTTACAAAGCCTACAGAAGGAGTTTGCGTGGTTCCGTGCTGACCTGAGCTCATCTCCAGCTCTGTTTCTTACTTGCTGGGTGATCTTGGGCAAGTAATTTCCCTTCTCTGGGCCTCAGTTTGCTTCATCTGTGAAGTGGGTGGGATACTCTCAACCTTTGAGGGTTTCTGTGAGAATCACAAGTATCAGGCACAGAGGAAGAAGATAATAGTCCTTAAATCACCATCACCCTCATTCTCTAGATGAAGAAATTGAGGTTTGGAAAAGCTCCCCTACTTGCTCCACAGCTAGGAAGAAGCAGGGTCGGCTCTGAGTCCAGGAGCTCTGCTTCCACACAAGAAGGATCCCCCAGTTTTAATACTTCGGACACTATGAGGTATGGCTTTGGCTGCTCAAAAACAAAGACCAATCTCAGGGTCCTGTTTTAGATGCCCCTTGTTACAACTCTTATTAGTTACAGCCAGCCTGGCCCAGATGCAGCACCAGGTCCTCCAGACTGGGTCAGAGGGAACAAGGTGAAAGCCAACACGGGCGTGGAGGGTGAGGCCACCAGCCCTGTGTCTGCCGGAAGGCCCACAGACACGGGACAGGAAAGCCATGGGCTTGTCCCAGTCGACCGCACAGTGAGGACACAGTGACCTCATCCCCACAGCCATGAGCACTGTTGTCAGCACCATGCTCCAATTTTACAGCCTGAGTCAGCGGGCAGAGGGACACTGTGCATTTAATAGCCTGACATTGTGCAGAGAGACACTTTGCATTGCCCTGGCCTCGACCCTGCTGATTTATTCGGGCTACCTCAGAGTGAAAGACAAGAACTCTTCTTGAGCATCTGGCTCTGGGTAACTTACTTCTAATCTTCTCCCTTTTGAAGACAATGATAAAACACCATTTTTCAGTTGACAAAGACTGAAAAGACAAACCACACCCAGTATTGACCGGAGGATTTCGAAAGAGCAGGTCTCTTTACAGCTGATAAAAGTGCAAAATGTACCATTTTTTCTGAAGGGAAATTTGGCAGAGCTTTAAAAATTCACCTGTCCTTTGGCCCTGTAATCCTTCTACTACAATGATATGTACTGAGTTCTTGGCACAAAGTTGTCCCTCCTAGAGTTGTTTATAACTGCCCCCAAATGAAAACTGCCTAATTACTCATCAAGAGGAGATTGGTTCAATCAATGATGGGCTGTCAGTCAACCATTCAAAATCATGTTGGCGCTGGGCGCAGTGGGTCACACCTGTAATCCCAGCACTTTGGGAGGCCAAGGCGGGCGGATCACCTGAAGTCCAGAGTTCAAGACCAGCCTGACCAACATGCAGAAACCCCATCTGTATTAAAAATACAAAATTAGCCGGGTGTGGTGGCGCATGCCTGTAATCCCAGCTACTCAGGAGGCTGAGGCAGGAGAATCGCTTGAATCCAGAAGGCGGAGGTTTTGGTGAGCCAAGATCACACCATTGCACTCCAGCCTGGGCAGCAACAGTGAAACTCCATCTCAGAAAAAAAAAAAAAAAATCTTGTTGGGGGAAGGGTGCAGTGGCTCACACCTGTAATCCTAGAACTTTGGGAGGCCGAGGAAGGTGGATCACTTCAGGCCGGGAATTTGAGACCAGCCTGGGCAACACAGCAAGACCCCATCTCTCAAAAAATTTTTTTTAAATTAGTGTATTGGCACATGCCTGTGGTCCCAGCTACTAGGGAGGCTGAGGTGAAAGGATCACTTGAGCCAAGGAGTTGGAGACCAGCCTAGGCAACAAGACTCTATCTCTTTAAAAAAAAAAAAAAAAAAAAAGATTGACTGGGCATGGTAGTGTGCACCTGTAGTCTCAGCTACGTGGGAGGCTGAGGCAGAAGGATTGTTCGAGCCCTGGAGTTCAAGGCTGCAGTGAGCTATGATTATACTATGATTATGCCACTGCACTCCAGCCTGGGCGGTAGAACCGCTCAGAGCCTGTCTTTAACAAGAAAAAAATCGCATTGGGAAGAATATTTACTCACAGTGGAATGTTCATGAGAGATCAAGAGACAAAGCAACTTAAATCCAGAATGATTTGCATTGATATAACCAGGCTTGATAAGCTTTTCCACATGAGGATTGTCCCCTTGGAACACTCCCCATTGGAACCCAGCCACCACGCTATAAGGAAGTCCAAGCCATCCTTCAGGAGACAGAGGAGGATGCGACACCATATGGAGAGAATGGCCCAGCCATGTGTCCGGCTGAATGCCGCTGCATGAGTCACCCCAGCTGCCATCACGTGGGGCAGAACTGCCTAGTCAATTCACAAAATCATAAGAAATAATAAGTTGTTGCTGTTTAAAGCCACTAAGTTTTGAGATGGTTACTCTTTTTTTCTCTTTTCTTTTTTTTGAGATAGAGTCTCACTCTGTCGCCCAGGCTAGAGTGCAGTGGCGCGATCTTGGCTCACTGCAACTTCTCCCTCTTGGGTTCAAATGATTCTTGTACATCAGCCTCCCACATAGCTGCGATTACAGGCATGTGCCATCACACCCAGCTCATTTGTTTTTTTTTTTTTGCGGGGGTGGGTGGGGGCTCTGTCACCAGGCTGGAGTGCAGTGGCACAACCTCGGCTCACTGCAACCTCTGCCTCCCGGGTTCAAGCGATTCTTCCGCTTCAGCCTCCTGAGTAGCTGGGACTACAGGCGTGTGCCACCATGCCCGGCTAATTTTTGTATTGTTAGTAGAGATGGGGTTTTACCACATTGGCCAGGATGGTCTTAATCTCTTGACCTTGTGATACGCCCACCTCGGCCTCCCAGAGTGCTGGGATTACAAGCATAAGCCACTGAGCGGGGCCCCTTTTTGTATTTTTAGTAGAGACAGGGTTTCGCTATGTTGGCCAGGCTGGTCTTGAACTGCTGGCCTCAGGTGATCCACCCGCCTTGACCTCCCAAAGTGCTGGGATTACAAGCATGAGCCACCACACCCAGCCTGACATGGTTAATCTACAGCAATAGATAGCTGCGGCACCTTGTTTGCGTTCCTAGATTTTCAGAATGCACACAGACCACAAGAGCAGAAGCACCTGTGTGGAGCATCAACTTAGTTGTGCACACCTGGAAGGCAGAGCTTTAAGTGACTCCAACTTACTAAGCCTCCACCACTGGCCAGTCATTGAGCAGCTTCCACAAATACCATCACGTACTAGGTACTTAATAAGTATTTATGGAATAAGTGAATAAATGTCTTAGTTAACACACACTGTATCCCTGGGAGGTAGGACCTGTTTTATTATTATTATTACTATATATTTTTTGAGAGGGAGTTTCGCTCTTGTTGCCCAGGCTGGAGTGCAATGGCATAATCTCGGCTCACTGCACCCTCCACCTCCCGGGTTCAAGCGATTCGCCTGCCTCAGCCTTCTGAGTAGCTGGGATTACAGGCATGTGCCACCACGCCCGGCTAATTTTGTATTTTTAGTAGAGACGGGGTTTCTCCATATTGGTCAGGCTGGTCTCAAACTCCCAACCTCAGGTGATCCACCCACCTCAGCCTCCCAAAGTGCTGGGATTACAGGCGTGAGCCACTGAGCCCGGCCCAAAAACATTTTTAATGAATCCATGTGTGCCTGTGTGACAACATCAGGAGGAACACATGCTTCCACCATCCCATAGTCACACAGAGTGGGGCTCTGCCAGCCTTGTTTGTGCTCTGTGACCGTATCACCTGACCATAACCAAATGGACTCAGGACAGACATCTCACCCAAATTGTTCCTATCAGCTCCTCTCATCTTAGAAAAGTCAGGGCCAGGAGACAGCTGAGTCAGCTTCTAAGGGTTGTTGAAATGGTCCCATGCAGACTCTGGTACTGCATCATGGTCATTTTCTGCCATGTGGGGCAGAATAGCCCTGTTTGTGTTGAAAGAGAGAAATAACACAGATGAGAAAGGTAGAGCATCCTAGTGGCAGCCTACTCACTGAATCCAGATCTTCGTCAGCGTCTTGTTGCATCCCTGGGCCTGGTTTATGAGACACCTCTGTATCCTTTATCTTTTTTATTTTAAAATATATTTTAAAGATTTTAAAAAATTATTTATTTATTTATTTAGAGACGGAGTCTCACTCTGTTGCCCAAGCTGGAGTACAGTGGCGCGATCTCGGCTCACGGCAACCTCCCCCTCCCGGGTTCAAGTGATTCTCCTGCCTCAGCCTCCAGAGTAGCTGGGATTACAGGCACGCACCACTTCACCTGGCTAATTTTTGTATTTTTAGTAGAGATGGGGTTTTGCCATGCTGGCCAGGCTGGTCTTGAACTCCTGACCTCAGGTGATCTGCCCGCCTTGGCCTCTCAAAGTGCTGGGATTACAGGCGTCAGCCACCATGCCCAGCCTTTTTTTTTTTTTTTAACTTTTTTTATATTTTTAAAGACAGGATATTGCTGTGTCACCTAGTTTGGAGTGTGATGGTACAATCACGGCTTAGTGTATTCTCGAATTTCTAGGCTCAAACCCTCTTCCTGCCTCAGCCTCCTAAGTAGATGGGACTGTGGGCACATGCCACCATGCCTGGCTAATTTTTAAATTTTTTTTTGAGATACAATGTCTGGCTATATTGTCCAGGCTGGTCTGGAACTCCTGGGATCAAGCAATCCTCTCGCCTTGGCAAACCCAAAGTGCTAGGATTACAGGTGTGGGCCACTGCATCCAATCTCTATATCCTTTCTTAAATTCTCCCTTTTTCCCATAATCCCAGCACTTTGGGAGGCTGAGGCAGGTGGATCACCTGAGGTCAGGAGTTTGGGACCAGCCCGGCCAACATGGTGAAACCCCATCTCTACTAAAAATACAAAAATTAACCAGGCATGGTGGCAGGCACCTGTAATCCCAGCTACTCTGGAGGCTGAGGCAGGAGAATTGCTTGAACCCGGGAGGCAGAGGTTGCAGTGAGCCAAGATCACACCATTGCACGCCAGCCTGGGTGACAAGAGCTGAAACTCCATCTCAAAAAAACAAAACAAAAAAAAAAAAACTCCCTTTTTGGTGACAGCTGGTTTAAATGCATTGAAATATCCTAACAATCATCACTTTAAGGAAATAGGGAAGCTAGGACTCTCAGCCACAAGACCAGGCCTCTGGGAAGCAGTTAAAAGAACCATGCAGGACAGACTACTGCCTGAGCACTCTCTGTAAGTAAAGACTATACCAGCCACTTTACAATACCAGGTGTACAGGCTGGAATGTAAGCTCCTTGAGGGGAGGGCTCTATAGCCAAGCAGTCAAAGCCCTCCTTGATGTGGCTTCTACCTCCCAGCCTCAGCCCCAAATGTCGGGTTGGGCACTGGCCAGGTTGCAAAGTGCCATTCTAAAGCCTCCCCAGCTGTCACACCTATAAATCTAAGCCAGGGTTCCAGCCCGCCAGGAAGATGGTATAACAAGTTCTAGAAGTGGCATTGGGCTTTCCAAGTACCTTCATCCCCACTGTCTCCTGTGATCGTCCCATCAGGGTCCACCAGCCCAACTTTAGGGACATGTGAATGAGGGAGGCAAAGGGGTTAAGCAACCTGCCTGAGGGGTAGGTGAATAGAACTGGGACTTAAATTCAAGTCTGAGCCAAGCGCGCTACTGGGAGAAGGATCGAATAACACTTGATCTTTATTATTGTAGTTTTAAAGATGAGGAAACTTTAAATGAGATACCTAGAGTAGTCAAATTCACAGAGAAAGTAGAACGGGGGTTGCCAGGGATTAGGGGTAACAGGGAATGGGGAATTATTATTTGGTGGGTTCAGATGGATGATGGCAATGGTTGCACAACAGTGTGAATGCACTTAATGACACTGAACGGTAATCTTAAAATAGGTAAAATGGTAAATTTTATGTCATGTAGTTTAATTTTAAGTGAGGAAACTGAGGTCTAACAGGATAAAGGTGTAGAGCAGATTTTTTTTTTTTCTGGGATGGAGTCTTGCTTTGTCACCCAGGCTGGAGTGCAGTGGTACAAACTCGGCTAACTGCAAACTCTGCCTCCTGGGTTCAAGCAATTCTCCTGCTTCAGCCTCCTGAGTAGCTGGGATTACAGGCGCCTGCCACCACGCCTGGCTAATTTTTGTATTTTTAGTAGAGACGGGGTTTCACCATGTTGGCCAGGCTGGTCTCCAACTCCTGACCTTGTGATCCACCCACCTCGGCCTCCCAAAGTGCTGGGATTACAGGCGTGGGCCACCACGCCCGGCCTTAGACTAGATTTTATACAACGTCTGGAGACAAACCAGGTTCAATTTTTAGCTCGGCCACTTGCTGACCTACTCAACCTTGGGCAAATCACTTTGAAACTGTGCTTCAGTTTCCTCCTTTGAGAAATAGGATAAAAAATAGTAAATCTAGAATTCGTTATGAGAATTAAATGAGATATTAATAAATCCATACCAATCACTTACTGGCACATAGTAAATTAGCAACACACACAACATTATTATGACAAGGTTTCTCAACCCAGAGCAACAACAGCCTTTCAGACACTTGAAGAGTCTCGGCGCTTATCTGTTGCAACCCCTTTGTTACAAAGCTGAAGAGACTGAGGGACAATGACTTGCCCGAAGTCAGCCAGTTCAACTCAGGCCTACCTAGGAAGGGTTTGTTATATCTATTTTACAGATGTGGGTCTTCAGGCTCAGAAAAGAGAAGGCATTGTTTGCCCATGAATGTTTGCAAGTAAATAGCAGAGCTGGGACTCAGAGTCCGGATCTGGGGCTCCATCATCAATCTCTAAGAGTGGCCCAGAGATTCTCAAGTTCCCTAGGTAATCATTCTGGCAGTCTGCTGCCTTTGCACATGCTCTTCTCTCTGTTGAGAATGGCCTTCCCTTGATCCAACTGGTGAACTCCTATTCAGCCTTCCAAACCCTGCTTAGCATGACCTCCTCCTTCCCAGATGCTCTCTCTACTCACTCTCCTTCCCCTGTGGTACAAGTTCTGCTCCTGTACAGATTCTTAATCCTCTACGCTTGACTTGGTATTGTTGCTGCTCATTTCCCCTCTTGCTCCTCCTCCAGCTTGGGGCCTCCCTGAGGCTAACAACGGGGTCACATATCTCTGTCCCTGGGAAAGTGGCCAGCATGGGGCTGGCCCAGAGAAGGACAAGGTGGCTGTTTGGTGACTGTGACCCATGGGCTGAGTAAGGCAGACCCGCAACTGGGAAAAGGCTGGATGTGCTAAGAAACAAGGAGCTGTGGAGAGACTTTGAGCAGGGAAGCAGCAAAACCCAACAGGTGCTTAAGGAAAGACTGGAAGTATCAGCAGGACGGACTGGAGTGGAAGGAACATTCAACACAGGTAGATTAGCTGTTCACTCATTCGTGCATTCCTTCCCTCCTTCAGTCATTCACCCACGTGCCTCAGCTGCAGAACCTGTCCTCAAGGTGCTCACAGGCTGAGGGAAGGCAGACAGAGGACAAGTGGCAACTTACAAAACACCAAATGGTAAAGGAGAGAAAGATTTCCACTTGGGAGAACCAGGGACACTTCCCGGAGGAGGACCCGTGGTGCTTTTTGGCATGGTGAGGTGGGGGAGGGCTTCCCAGGCAGAGGAGACAAGCTGAGCAAATGTGTGGATGTGAGTTGCTGGTGTGAGGGGCGAGGCTGAGCATGTAAACTGGTGCCCCGAAGAAGGACCGTGATGGCCAGGCTTGGCCCTTACTCCCTCCATGACAATTCCAGACAGATGAGCAGGAGAGTGGCAGGGTGCAGGACTGCAGGACGAAAGACCAGAGGAGACGGAGGCCCTGCAGACAGCAAGGGAGGGAAGGAGGATGAGGTGGTGTAGACAGTGGAGTCAGCAGGACTTGGTCTGTCCTGGGGTGAGGAGAGAGGTGGCCCAAGCTTTCCAGGCTGAGCACAGAGAGACCATAGGAATTGAAGCCTTGGGCAGGGGGGTGCCCAGAATGCACCTGCCTTCTGTTTCAGGGCTCCATACTCAACCAAGGTGCCCCTCAGCCAGAACTGGACACATTGCCAGAGAACTCCAGGGGTCATCTGGTCAGCTCAGCCTCCCGGTTTCCAACAGACAGTAAGCCCACCATGACTCCCTCCATCGGGAAAGGGACCCTCAAGACTTTGATCAGACTTTTGGACTGGGGGTCCTTCCCTTCACTGTGTCTCAAGTAAGGCACTGGTCTAGAGGAAATAAGGTGAAGTCAGATGATAACAATATCACTACCAGTGCAGTGGCACATGCCTGCACTCCCAGCTACTACGGAGGCTAAGGTGGGAGGATCACTTGAGCCCAGGAGTTTGAGACCAGCATTTATTTATTTACTAACAAAATAAATAAATAAACCAACAATACCACCAACCAGTAAATGAGAACTTCCATGCTAAACACTTCATGAGCTTATCTGGAAATTGCACCTCTCATGATAGCAATGAGATTGGTGTGAGAATTCCATTTACTCATAAGACAGCCTCGGCCGGGCTCAGTGGCTCACGCCTGTAATCCCAGCACTTTGGGAGGTGAGGCGGGTGGATCACGAGGTCAGGAGTTCAAGACCAGCCTGGCCAAAATGGTGAAACCCCGTGTCTACTAAAAATACAAAAAAATAGCCAGGCGTGATAGCAGGCGCCTGTAATCCCAGCTACTCGGGGGGCTGAGGCAGAGAACTGCTTGAACCCGGGAGGCGGAGGTTGCAGTGAGCCGAGATCGTGCCACTGCACTCCAGCCTGGGCGACAGAGCGAGACTCCGTCTGAGAAAAAAAAAAATTAAAGAAAAAAACGAAAACAGCCTCACTGGCCAGGAACTTGCCCAGGATCGCGGCCGGGCCGGTATACAGTTGAGCTGGTTCAAACCCGAGGTCTATCATGTCCTTAATGTCCTATCATGTCAGTCAGTTAGCCTGCCTTTTATATTTTCCACACTTACAGGTCACCATAGACTCACCTGAACTGTGAGAAGTAGAGGAAGGCGTCCCAGAGGAGGTGATTTTAAAGCCCAGGTTTGAGATGGGCATGCATTTCCAGGCAAGAGAGCCCGGCCGGTGCAAAAGCAAGGCTTGGCTCACAAAAGGGAATGTGGGGGGTGGAGACGGGGAAGGGAGAAGTCAATCACTGGGCAAGACCTCCTGGAGTCTCTCTAACAAATAAATACTACTTTCCATGCAGTAGACGCTGTTCTAAACACTTTACAAATATTAACTCACTTGGTCTTTCTACAACCCTACGAGGTGGTACTGTTACTATCCCTAGTGCACCGAAGTCACCCAGCGGCCGAGTGAGAACTCCAGTCCAGCTTTCCACCCGCTACTCCGCGCATCCCAGCTTGCCTTACAGCCGGGTACCGGCTCCACCATTTTGCTAGAGAATGCCGCGGAGGCTCAGAGAGTTGCGCACACTTGCCCTGAGTCACATAGCGAATGCCCTCCGCGGTTCCAACGCACAGAGAGCGAGCCGATCGGCAGCCTGAGCGAGGCAGTGGTTAGGGGGGGCCCCGGCCCCGGCCACTCCCCTCACCCCCTCCCCGCGGAGCGCCGCCCAAGACAGGCTGGGCCCCAGGCCCCGCCCCGAGGTCCTGCCCACACACCCCTGACACACCGGCGTCGCCAGCCAATGGCCGGGGTCCTATAAACGCTACGGTCCGCGCGCTCTCTGGCAAGAGGCAAGAGGTAGTAACAGCGAGCGTGCCGGTCGCTAGTCGCGGGTCCCCGAGTGAGCGCGCCAGGGAGCAGGAGACCAAGCGACGGGAGTCGGAGTCGCAGTCGGAGTCCCCGGACCGGAGCACGAGCCTGAGCGGGAGAGCGCCGCTCGCACGCCCGTCGCCACCCGCGTACCCGGCGCAGCCAGAGCCACCAGCGCAGCGCTGCCATGGAGCCCAGCAGCAAGGTGAGTCGCGCGCCCGCGGGCCCTCCCGCCAGGAACAAAGGCGCGGACTCCTGCCCGCCTTCCGCCGGCCAGGGCCTCCCCCGCCGCCCCGCCGCGCTGTGAGCCCGGGCCGGGCCGCGCGCCTCTCCGAGCCTGGCTCGGTGCGGGACCCGAGCGCAGCGCCCCGCCGGGCCGCTGGCCTCAGTGGGGATGGGCTTCGGATCTAGCGGGCCGGAGGGCGCCGCGTGCGTAGTTGGCGCCGGCACTGAGCACATGGCCTCCTTCCGGGGGCGCCGCGCCGTCCACGCGGCCCTGGTGGGGCTGGGGACACAGGGCCCGGGCGCGGCACGTCGCACACGACCTCGGCAGCGGCAGCCCAGCGTCGGCCCCTCCCGGTGCGGGGGAGGGGGCCCGAGCGCGGCGCCCATTGGCTGAGCGGGCCGAGCCCCCGGCCCGGCCCAGGCCGCGCGCGGAGGAGGCAGGAGCCGCCCCCGCTCTTCGTCTGCTCCCTTAGCCCGGGCGCCCCAGTAGGTGGGCGGCCTGGTGCGAGGTGTCCCACCGGCCTCCCCTACTCCTGCCGCCAGTCCCCCGCGGTGCCGAGGCCGAGGCTGAGGGGAGGGCACTTTTCTCCAGGCCCGGGCTCGAACGCGGGGGTTGAGATGAACCTCCGGTCTCGGAGGCTCTCCTTTCCGAGGAGTGCAGGCCCCAGAGCTTTGGCCCAGTCTCGCGGAGATGTGTTCCCCGGAGGCAGGTTTACCCTCGGGGCCCGGCGGGGAGCGCAACCAGAGGGGCGGGGGATCCGGGGGCCAGGAAAGAGCGCCAGGCTGAAGTCTAGCGGGAAGCGCGCACGCCACGGGGTTGGGGAATGAGGGATGGGGACTCTGGGGACCAACAACTCCCTAGATAGGATTTCTGTTTTCCTGTGTAAATGGGCTTGTCCTGCGGGGCATCTTTGTAGCGTCCGCAGAGCGATTTCTTCTCAACAAATGTTTGTGGAGCCCCTCCTGTGTGTAGGGCATTGTTTCTTTCCACCTCCCTTCCTCCCCCAGTCTACAATATTTTCAAGTCCCTTTTTTCTTTTGAAACGGCCCCTCTTTATCTATTATACTTTGATTTTTCCATCTCCTCAGCTGGGAGGGCACCTGGATGGCTCTTGTTTTCTTAGCTGGGACGCGGGGGTAGCACTGAATTCTGAACTGCCCTTCCTACTGGCTGTGGAGGTGTCCGGGTGGGACTGAGCGGGATGACGCTGGGCCGCACCGTCGGCAGGAAAAGGCCTTCCACCCCACACCTGTTGAATCCATGAATCCAGACGACTTGCTTCACCCTTCCTGGGCCCTCACTTGAGGTGAGACCCCGGGGAAGTTCCCGGGGAAGGCTCCCAGAATCCTAGGTGAGCCATAAGGGTGGGATATAACTAAACAAAAGTTCGGCGAGAAGCTCTTCTAGCTAGTAGCAAGGAAGTCCAAATATCTCAGGGTTCTCGCAGGCCACTTAACTTCTGGGCCTCAGTTTTTCCGTCTGAAAGAGATCACTTTTGTCACTTCCTCTAGGGAAGGAACTATCTATTCAGCATACTATGCCAGACATGGGTATTTATTTGTTGAGTGGATAAGTGAATATTCTACCTGGAGACAGAAAAGTGGAGGAGAAAATCAGCAGGTTCTTAGCCAAACTACATTCAGCGTCACGGACCTTATAGCCCTGCTGGTTACTCACTAGCCTGGAGCTCAGAGAAGGGAAATAAGTTTGCCAAAGTCACACAGCTAGTAAGTGGTTGAACTGGATTTGAGCCCAGGCCCATCAGATTTAATTTCATTTCTGTCTCCACTGTCTCTCTTCACCACAACATTTCTTGAATTTTGGGCAGAAGGGAGAGAGTTTGCCTATCTTCAAAGGTGGCCCCTTGTGCCAGCTGGTTCTAAATAGTGTAGCAGGTGGATGCTCTTCATGGAGTGTTCTCCAAATTTTCCACTGTCTACCTCGTCAGTAATTAATGTTGGAACACTTCTTTCACAGTGGTGTATCTGTATTTTTATTTATTTACTTATTTTATTTATTTATTTTTTTGAGATGGAGTTTCGCTTTTGTTGCCCAGGCTGGAGTGCAATGGCACAATCTCAGCTCCCTGCAACCTCCGCCTCCCGGGTTCAAGCGATTCTTCTGCCTCAGCCTCCCAAGTAGCTGGAATTACAGGCATGCACCACCACACCCAGCTAATGTTTTGTTTTGTTTTGTTTTGTTTTTGTAGTTTTAGTAAAGACGGGGTTTCTCCATGTTGGTCAGGCTGGTCTCGAACTCCCGACCTCAGATGATCTGCCCGCCTCGGCCTCCCAAAGTGCTGGGATTACAGGCGTGAGCCACCACGCCCGGCTGTATTTTTAAATTCATGCACATGCACTTTGATACTAACAGATTATATGCCTTCATAAAATAGAAATTTCAAAAGACAAATAGATACAAGACAGCAGTTATAGTCATTTTCCCCTCCAAATCTTGTGTAGATCATTCCATATACATTCTGGAATAAAGCCCTTCCCTTTGGAGACTGCTGATTTGACCTGCAAGCACAGCCTTTTTGTGCATGATGTTAAACTGAGGCCTGGAGAGGTCATATCGCTTGCCTTTCACGCAAGATCTGAAAACCAGGTGTGTCTGGCTCCAATGCCTTGGTTCTGCTATGTTCCTCTTTGTCTCCTAGGAAATGGGAACTGAGTTAACTAACTTCCCCGTGTTCCATTGTACTCCTCTGTAACTCACAGTAATGAGCTTAGCTGAATAGGAAGTAGGGGACAGATGGAATCGCCTTGCCTCCAAGCCAGGGGTTCGCCCACGATCTCTCCTGGGCAGCACGCAAGGGTGAGCCCTGCCCCAGATGTCTCACCCCACCCTTCGTGAAGAACTTGTAACTAGCCTTGCCTATGCCCATCACTCATCACTTTTCTGGCCAGTCTCTACCTTCCAGAAAAGGAAAAATCAGAAATCTGCAGGCTTCCTCAGCCCCTCTGTGGTGCAGAGAGCATAGTTTTTTGTTTTTTGTCTCTTTGAAACGAGGTCTCACTCTGTCACCCAGTGCAATGGCACGATCTTGGCTTACTGCAACCTCTACCTCCCAGGGTTTCGCCATGTTGGTCAAGCTGGTCTCGAACTCCAGACCTCAGGTGATCCACCCACCTCGGCCTCCCAAAGTGCTGGGATTACAGGTGTGAGCCACCGCGCTCGGCCTAGCTGTGTTTTTTTTTAAAAGGTGCTTTCTTCTCCACACGCCTGTCTGTGCCATCCTCCACCCACTCCAAATGAGCAGGAATCCCCAGACACAGGACTTGCCATGTTCTTGCTGCGTGCCATACGAGCCTGAAAGTTGAATTAGACGTAACTTGACAACTGAAACTCTACTGTGAATGGAAACAAAACACTAGATGTTCCCACTAAACTCTGACCTTGAAGAAGTGGCTTTCCTTAGAGCCTTGGTTTCCTTCTCAGTAAACAGAGACTTGGCTACCCCCAGTGGATGTGGTGAGACTGGCCCCGTGCCCTAAATTAGGGCAGTGGCTATTTTAAGTGGAAAGACCCTTTGTAAGGCCAGTCTGGGTGTACAAATGATGTAAACAGCCCCAAGATGATCCTTGTCTAGTACCGAGCCATCCAGGGATTCGACCCTATTTGCCCCGGAGCTGGGCCAGCCTCAAATCCCCCGTAATCAGCTTGTGACTTCAAGGAGCTCAGCTTTGCCCAGTGCCTCCTGGTCACGGGGTGTCGGCCCAGAGCTCTGCTCAAGTACCAAGGGTACAGGCATCCAGCTCCCTGCTTCCCCAAGACTGGCAGAGCTGGGGAGGCCTGGAACAAAGAGGAAAGTGTGCAGTGTTGGCTTGGGGCCTGCAACGTCACCCCTTCCCCCACTTCACTCCTGGGCATAGAGGTGATAAAGCTGCTCACTCAGTCTGGTAACCGACATCCCCACGATGGCGGAGGCTGGGAGGCCTCCTGACCAGATTCATGGGCTCAGAGAGGCTGTGTCCAGGCCTGCGGGCCCAGCCCTGGCTACCCAAACAAGCCTCCAATTGTTACCTCCCTCCACGGGAGGGGTGGACTGGAGCCTGAGGCTCTGTCTTCCAGCCACCAGGCCTGGCAGTAGCTGATGCATAAACATTAGGGTTTTGCAGTAACTGAGCAGGGCTCCCAGGCCTTGAACCTGGGCAGAAAGAAGACAGCATCTCTTCTCTTTGTGACCACGCTGACTTGCCTCCCTGGGGCTTCTGCACCCTGGAATGGGAGAGAGCTCTTGCCAGGCCTCAGCTGATGGAGCTTTTGGCCACTGAGGCCTCTGCTGGACAGGAAGTCTGCCTATGCCTCCTAGCCCAGTTTATCTCCCCCTGCCCTGGCATTTGGGAGTGGGGAGGAAACGGCTCCATCAGAAACAGCTCTACCATTCGACCTTAGGCCAGCCACACTTCTTGTTGGAGCTTATGTCCTCAGCTGTACCGGGGATGAGACCTAGCTGTCTGGGTCAGCGGCACGGAGGCTCCAGGGGAGCATGTGGTCTGTGCAGCAGGCTTGGGAAGTGCTGAGCAGCACAGATTGAGTTTCATAGCACAGTGGGGGCCCAGACAGGCCAGCTAGCCATAAGCACCTCTGCTGAGGAAGAGGTGGACTCTCTTGGGCTGGGGGGCCCAGTTCGCGGAAAGAAACAAACAGCTACACTGGGCTTCTTGAGCATCCAGCTGTGGCAGTTCTTCTTGAGGACTTTCTGCCCCTAGCTGGGTGTCTTCTTCAGCTCCCTGCTGCGTGTGATAACTTGTGTGTGGCCCTTACAGCTGTGCAGAAGCTATTCCCAGAGGGTTCTGGCCCCAGGTAAACAGAGTCTGCTCTGGGCTCGCCTTGCCTCCATCCCACAGCCTTGTGTGCTGTCTGTGGCACAGCCTAGAGCAGCACTGCATTGTGGCCCTGGCCCTTACACGGCTGGAGCTGATGCTGAAGTCCGGTGTCCCAGCGGTCATGGCTGGCATCATCACCGTCTACAACCTGGTGGTGGAAGTCCTTATCCCCAACTCCCTGATTGACTGCATCTCCTTGTCTCCCTGATGCTGTGTCATCAGCACTGTGGGGGACACAGTGCTGCCTAGAAGCCCGGGCTATTTGTGGGCCTGATCCTGATCCTCATCTTCACTGCATGGTCTCATTCTCTCCACAAAGTAGCCTTTGAGCCCACCAGCCACAGAATATGATATAAAGATCACTCCTGCTTGTTCCAGAATGAACAGCCTGACACACATGTCCCTTCAGTAGTTGGTCTTGTGAATGCAGTGTCCTAGGGCAAATGCCCATCATCTGTTGACCCCATCCTTGCCCCTGCCTGCCCCATGCTGTGGACATCTGGGCCCCCTCGTCACCCATCCTGGCCCCCGACCAGTGAGGATGCCCCCTCCCATCTAGGGTACTCTGTGTCTAAGGATGAATTCCAGTGTCATTTTCCTCTCCACTGTAGGTTTATTTATGGAAGATTGGACCTGTTCATACATCTGTGGGGCAGCCCTCCATCTCCCAGCTATATAAAGTCTCTAACCACAGTGTTGCATTGTGGGGTTACCATGTGGTCTGACACTTCCTTGAATGAACTACCCTTACTCCAGCCCTGGACAGTCCAGGGCCTAGCAGGCAGTGTGTGGGGCCTACCAGGTCCTGGCATCCAAGCTGTGTCCAATAAAGTTCTTAGATGTGACTGGAAAAAAAATTGGATTAAAAAAATTGCAGAAGTTACAGAGCCAACTACAGAGAAGCATAATAAATGAAAGAGTGTCTTCTAGTTTTGACAGTTTGGTGTTTACCCTAAAGACTTTTTGTGCATGTGTAGCTACATGCCTATAAATAAAATATTTGTGTAGTTGGATCCCACTTTCTACATAGTTCTTTGCAAACCACTCTGTTCACCAACCCAACCCTTAGAGGTAAATACTGGCAGTGTTTCTCTCTGCACATACAACCACGTGCCACTATACAAGTTCACTAACTCCCTGTTCCTTACACAATATGTACATCCTATTGCTTTTTTCCCCCTGAACAATCTACCCTGGTACTCTTCATAACACATACGTGTTATGTGAAACACAGATGTGTTTCGTTCTTTCCAATAGCTGCATAAGACTTCATTAAAGGCATGTCCCACCATGATTAAGAAATAGCACCCCCCATCACCTTCTTCATACCACTCACCACCTGATGTATTACATGTATTTATTTTCTGCCCCAGCCTTCAACTAATCTATCAAGTTCCATAGGCAGGGATTTGGTGTAGTTTTATCGCTGAATTTCCATTGACTAGAAGAGTGTTGGGAGCATGCATTCAGGCATAATCTTTCCTTAGCAGTATCACTTATTCATAGAAAATCCTCTCTTATGGAGAATTAACTGAAGCTTAGAGGAAAAGACTTTTTTTTTTTTTTTTTGAGATGGAGTTTCACTCTTGTTGCCCAAGCTGGAGTGCAATGGCACGATCTCGGCTCGCTGCAACCTCTGCCTCCCGGGTTCAAGTGATTCTTCTGCCTCAGCCTCCCGAGTAGCTGGGATTACAGGCGCGCGCCCCCCACGCCCAGCTTATTTTTCGTATTTTTAGTAGAGACGGGGGTTTCACCATGTTGGTCAGGCTGGTCTTGAACTCCTGACCTCAGGTGATCCGCCCATCTCAGCCTCCCAAAGTGCTGGAATTACGGACGTGAGCCACCGCGCCCAGCCAAGAAAGGACTTTTTTAAGGTCACACAAGTGGAGAAGCTGGGACTTAAACGTGTCTGCTGAGAGTGACAGTGAACTTTGCATGTGCCCAGTCTTACCAAATTAATGTTCTTTTAGTTGAATTATTGCCCGTCTCACCACCAAATGTGTATCTTCTCAGGGGTGTCAGTTTCCCCAGGGTCCAGATCCTGGCCCCACGCCCACACACGGCCAAGGAGCCATTTACATTTAACATTCCATAATAGGATGCATACCTTTTGGGTTATTTAAGGAGGATGTGGTTTTGCCTGGAAGGCTTTGAGAATGCTGGGCAGCTAGCTCAGGGGACGTGGGGCTTAAAGCAGAGGCCGATCAACTTTTTTCTAAAGGGCCAGATAGAGCGTAAATATTGTCAGCTTTGTCGGACATGTAGTTCTCGGCCTGCCACTCAGCTTTGCTGTTGCAGTACAAAAGCAGCCGTAGACAAATGAGTGTAGCTGTGTTCCAATAAAACTTTATTCATGGTCACTGAAATGTGAATTTAATATAATTCTTACATATCACAGAATATTAGTCGTCTGTTTTTTCTCCCCAGCTACTTAAAAATGTAAAACTCATTCTTAGCTGCCATAGTTTGCCAACTTTGGCTTACAGCAAATGCAGCAAAGTGGCCCAAAGGTTTCCGAGCTTGTGCCCGGGCTGTCTCGGCTCAGAGTGGGCAAGGCTCCGAGAGTTGCTTTTATGGAATTTGACCTACATAGAAAGCACCAGGTAGAAACCTTGTTTCCTTCAGAGACCAGTACCCGGAAACAAGGGGGAGGACCTGAGGAGGAAAGGCGTAGAATTTGGCATCAGAGACTCCCGATTGGAAGCTTCCCTGAAGCCTAGAGTCCCCTGGTTCTACGCTTTTCCCTCTCTCTCATTTGCCATCTGTGAAAAGGGAGCAATCTCTCCCCAAAAGCTTGTTCATGGTGGTTAAATCAGAATGCGTGAGCAGCCCCTGACAGGGTGCCTCAGCTTGCTGCTGCTGCTGATAAATGCACCAGCTCCCTCCCCTCAGTTCTACTTTGAAGACTGGCGAGTGCCTTCTGCCTCGAGGGCAACCAGGGGTGTCTGGGGGTTCAGTCATGCAGGGGTCTTGACATCACTGGAGGGCTTAAAGGAAGTGGCTTCAGGAGCACTTAATGCTTGAGGTCACCCTAAGGTCAGGCTTCGGACTGTTAGTCCATCACTCTTCTTTTTTAAAAGACTTGGCAGGATGGAACCGGTCAGAGGGTAGAATGCCAGGCTAGGAAACCAAACAACTCTAGTCCCAACCCTGGCTTTTGTTTGTATGCTAGGCTGGGCACCTGCCCTCTGACCTCAGGCACCTCCCGTCAAGTGCTGACGTTACAGCAGTCTGCAATTTCTTGAGCTTCTTTCTTTCTTACTGCAGCCAAGGCTGTCTTATTTTTTTTTTCTTTTGAGAGTGTCTCACTCTGTCACCCAGACTGGAATGCAGCAGTGTGACATCTGCTCACTACAACCTCTGCCTCCCAGGAGGTTAAAGTGATTCTATTCTCATGCCTCAGCCTCCCAAGTAGCTGAGATTATACACATGTGCCACCACACCCCACTAGTTTTTGTACATTTTTTTTTTTTTTTTTTGGAGACGTAGTCTTGCTCTGTCGCCCAGGCTGGAGTGCAGTGGCATGATCTCAGCTCACTGCAAGCTCTGCCTCCTGGGTTCACGCCATTCTCCTGCGTCAGCCTCCCGAGTAGCTGGGACTGCAGGCGCGTGCCACCACGCTGGGCTAATTTTTTTTTTTTTTATTAGTAGAAATGGGGTTTCACCGTGTTAGCCAGGATGGTCTCGATCTCCTGACCTCGTGATCTGCCCACCTCGGCCTCCCAAAGTGCTGGGATTATAGGCGTGAGCCACCGTGCCCGTCTCCAACTTTTGTATTTTTAGTAGACAGGGTTTTGCCGTGTTGGCCAAGCTGGTCTCGAACTCCTGGCATTAACCAATCCGCCTGCCTCGGCCTACCAGAGTGCTGGGATTATAGGTGTGAGCCACCGCACCCAGCCTTGAGGTTCTTTGTTTTAATGCCCAGAAGTTCGTTTAATTGAGTAAGAAACACAACAAAACAAATTAAAAGGGAGCTGTCATGGATTCAGGTAATCCCCTCCCACCCTCCTTTGAGCTGTGGACTAAGCAGTTGGAAAGCCCTGCATCCCCTGCTTCCCTGCACCTGGGGAACCCATGTGGGAGGCTGTGGGAAGAGGACAAGATGGAGCAACATATGGAGCCTGCCGGCCCTGGGACCCTCCTCTTGCCAGGAATACCCTGCTTCTGAGTGGCAGTAGCCATGTGCCCTCCCTGTGCCAATATAGATTGAGAACCTGCTGCAGGCCAACCCTGGGGCTGGAGCGCAATGCCGACACACTGACATGGGTCAAAAGGCCACAGTGTTTGGCAAGTTATACAATGTGGCCAGGGCCATCTGGCATCTGAGTGTTGGGGGAGAGGTCCTGAATCTTAACACCTCATCCATGGCTTCCTGGGAGAGGGAGGGCTCTCGTGGGTGTGGGTCGTGAGACTCCCAGCGGTGGGATAGGGAGGGTGAGGGGTGGGGACGTGAGAAATGCTTCTCTGTGCTGAACCCTGAGCCCAGTCGCTGGCCAAGCTGAGAGGCCATGACTCTCCTAGGAGAGTCAGGATTTGAACTCGGTCTGCCTGACTTCAGAGGTCCTTCCTCGACAGCCCTGTGGGCTTGGAGTGGAGGGTTTTGTGGGGTGCTGTATTTACCTCTCAGAGCTCTGATGTTCCAGCACTCGTCAGGGGTTTGATAAATGGCTAAGGATGAACATGGTCTGGCACAACAGATACACACAGAGCCAGCTTTGCCCAAAAGCCAAATTGAAAAGTGGCAGGTTTTCTTTGGCAATTAGTATGTGCTGTTGCCTACTCCGGTCACTCTGGCTGCAGACACGGTATGACCCAGGTTCCATTCTTTTTTTTTTTTTCTTGCTGTGTTGCCGAGGCTGGAGTGAAGTGGCATGATCTTGGCTCACTGCAACTTCTGTCTCGCAGGCTCAGGTGATCCTCCTACCTCAGCCTCCTGAGTAGCTGGGTACAGATGTGTGCCACCATATCTGGCTGTTTTTTGTTTTTTTGTTTTTTGTTTTGTAATTTTAGTAGAGACCTGGTTTCACCATATTGCCCAGGCTCGTCTTGAACTCCTGAGCTCAAATGATCCGCCCACCTTGGCCTCCCAAAGTTCTGGGATCGCTGCGTGCTGCCCCTGGTTCTATGCTTAAGGAGTTCCCAAACTGAGTGGCAGATGAGTAATAAGCTAGAGACTGCAGAGGACTTAGCAAGACCAAAGGCCTGGAAGAGAATGGAATGTTCTAGAAAGTAGTCTTATCCCCAGGGAGTGGTGATGGGCTGCTGGGGATCCCAGACTCTGGGCTGTACATTGCTCCCCACCAGTAAAAAAGGCTCCCACAAGAAAATCACAAGCTCTGTGGGGCTAGTACCCTTCTCTAAGTCATCACCAACTGTTCATCAGCTTGACACCAGAATAAATACACGTTGAGTGAATGGACTTCATTACCATGTTCCAGTTCCAGCCACTGGCTGGTGGGGGGGCAGATGGTGCTGGGGTTGCCTGATCGAGGGTAGCTTGCTATTCTTCCCCGATCCAGCAAACACTTGTGGAGGGAATTCTGCCAGGCTTCATGATGGATACTGATAGAAAACTTAACAGCAACCCTTTAAGGAAGGAACTTTCAACCCTGTTTTCTAGGTGAGGAAACCAAGGTCCAGAGCAGGGCTGCCTTATATCCAACTCCAAGGTGAAAGGAGGCAGCTTGCTGCATTTAAACATGGGTCTGCTTCTAAGCCCAGCAATGATCAAGCCGGCTATGGTGGGCGCAGCAGGGTGGCAGCATGAATCTGACATTGGTCGCAGTGTCTTGTGCCTACTGACGAGCAGGGACCATGTCTCTCCCCCTACACCTAGCACTGAGCCACACTGAGCACCCTGTTTCTTAATCTGACTGATCGGTCCCCATTTCTTACTGTTCTGTCCACCTGGAATGTAGCCTTGCCACTGCTTTCCCACTTGGCAGACTCTCTGTGTGTCCTTCACGGCCCAGCTCCAATGTCACCTCCTGGGAACTCATCTTTTTTGTTCCCAGGCAAAACTGGAAATCTTTGCCTCCAGGGTTCTCACAGTGCCTCATACCAGCCCCCTGTTGAAGCCCAGACCACACTAGCCTCTCATCTCCATCTGCCTCCCCACTACCCCCACCCCACTGGACTGGAAACTCCTTCCTTGGTGTCAGGACTGGGTCCAGTTTCATCCGGAGCCCCAGCTCTACTTAGCATGAGACCTAGAGCATGGGTCACTGGTATTTTAGTGAGTCCTAGTGCAGCAGCTGCCTGGGTGGATGTGGATATGACCCGGGGCATGGGTAGACAGGTTTTCTAAAGTCGAGTTTGACCTCGACCTGCCGATGACAAGGTCCAGTGGAGGGGTATATCCTTGGCCTCCAGCAGCCCCCATTGACAGAGGCTACAATCGAGCAGCTGCTCAGTGGGGCCCCAGGGATGACTTCAGAGGCTCCAGACCCCTGGAACATCAGATGCAGACCTCAGTAAAACAGGGCCTGTGATAATAGCACTTACCTCACACAGCCAGTGTCATTCACTCATGCTCTACCAACATAATTTTTGCCAGATTCGTGGATCCTTTGTATTCTTTTCCGCTTAATGTTTTTATTTAAATTGCTTTGTTCTAAGTACTGTGAAATCATAGGGCTTATAAAAATTATTTTGAATAGGTGATTCCATTCACACCATTCAGAATTCAAAAAAGTGCCAAAGGCTATAAAATGTTCATCTCCCACTTAAAGTGATTCTTGTCCCTCAGCCTCCCAAGTAGTTGGGACTACAGGCACGCACCACCATGCCCAGCTAATTTTTGTATTTTTAGTAGAGACAGGGTTTTGCCATGTTGGCCAGGCTGGTCTCGAACTCCTGGCCTCAAGCTGGGATTATAGATGTGAGCCACCGCGCCTAGCCTCTTGTGCATTCTTTTAAATAGATGTGTATATTCTCCCCCTGCCCCCAGCCAATTTTTTTTTAAAACACAAAAGGTAGCATACAATATACACACTGCTCTATTTTTGGTTTCGCTTTTGTTTTTTGGGACAGAGTCTCACTCTGTCACCCAGGCTGGAGTGCCATGGGGTGATCACAGCTCACCGCGGCCTCGAACTCCCAGGTTATGTATTCCATTATATAACTATGTCATGTTTTCTTAAATCATAGATCGATGTTGCTGCATTGCTTGTTTTTTAATCTATTCTAATGTGTTCCAGAAAAATACAGTATATACTTTGCATCCCATGAGCAAATGCAGGTAATTCCGCAGGCAGAAAGCCCAGCACGTGGCAGGCCTAGCAGTCACTGTTCAGTGAGCCCTCCTGGTGATGCTTAGTGCCTTGCCACAGCCTCTGAATTAGTGTCCACCCTATGAATTAGGCTTGACCTGGTGTGTCGCTGGGGTCCCCCAGAAATTTGTCAGCTGCTCACTACCCACTCAGAACAACAGCTCTGGGCCTGAAGGCTCCCCAGAGAATTGAGAGAAGGGAGATTCTGGGGGCAGTGCCAGGACATACGGGGGGTAGGGGCTGTCTTTCTAGTTGGGCAATGCAGAGGATTGAGGGGGAATGGAGTCCCTGTGGTATGAGGGAAGCCCCAGCATGTGGAATAAATGTGCAGAGGCAGGCTAAGGGGTCAGGTAGACAGACTAATGGGAAGGACGCAACGCACACACAGAGGGGGCTCTGAGCTGCACACTCTTCCTGGGCCAAAGCCTTCTTCCTCTTTTGCAGCCTCTGATGTGAGAGCCTTGGCTTTTGCAGTGGTTGCTCTGACTGACCACTTTCAGAGAATGAAAAGACCATACTGGGAATATGCCTGATAACAGCTACGCCCAGGGCTATCTGTCATGACCTTGAAGTAAAGGCTGCTTCTGGGTTCTGTGGAAACCGAGGCCCAGAGACCCACAGCCAGGCCATGGCCAGCTCCACCCACTTCCAGGGCCCAGCTTGGTGTAGTGTGCGTAGTGAATGGCAGTCGTTTCTTTGGCACGCCTCCCGCAGCCTTGTTCTCCCACAATCAGTTAAAGGCCTGCCTAATGTCATACTTCCTGACCTCCTCATTTTTATAGCTGAAAAGAGTACTTTTCTCCAGCAGGGCTGACACCCTGCTGGCCTCTCAGTCACCTGTGGCTAAGCAGGGCTCTTCACCTGCTGGCCTCTGCCCTTCCTGCTGCCTCAGGGCCTCGGCTTCCAGTGGACAGAAGCAAACTGCTCTTTTTCTCTCCCGTCCCTTTGCCCATTGGAAACACCTTAGCCCCACACTCTTACCTTGTGCACTTTTCAAAGTGGATTCCTGCCTAGCATGTCGTCTATGTCCATGTAACCTTGGGAGGCTTATGGTTTGGGGATTGTTGCCGCGAGGAGCACTGGGTAGGGAGTCCGGAGCCCTGAGTTCTGCTTCGGACTCCTGAGTGATCTGGAACTTTCCTCACCCTCTCAGGGCTCGGTTTCCTGCCCTGCGAACAGCAGGAAGGGTAGGGCAAGGTGGGATCACATCTCCAGTGTGACAAACGAAGCCGTTGCCATTTTGCTGACAAGCAAATAGAGGATAAGGGAGAAGTGGTACATGGGGGACTTAGCCTGCTGGAATTCACAGAGCAAACAGGCGGATGGGCTGGAATCAGAAGCCAGCACCTTCGGCTCCAAATCCAGGGTGCTTCTCCTATCTATATCTGTGCTATTCCTACCAAGTAATTTGGGCCCCCTTGCATAGGAGGGCTGGTTCCTGGGCCTCCCAGTCAGAGTCTAGAACCACCAGACCCTGGGCATGGCTCCACCAGGGAAATGAGACCCCCAAGAATCCAAAGCCTCTCCCTCTCTGAGACCTGGCTACAGAGAGAGAAGACCATAATTCCCCTCTCTCCCCAGGAAATGGCCCGGCCAGCCCAGTGTCTTGAAGTCAGCTAGGCTGGTTTGGGCACCTAAGGTCGGGAATTGGCCAAGTTTCCTGGGAGAAAGACTGGTGTGGTGCCAAGAGTCAGGCAAGATACCTGAACACAAGAACCTGCCAGTCCAGGCCCTGCCCTGTAGTAACCTGCTCCCAGACGCGCCTATAACTGTGGTTTGTTTCTCTGTAGAAACTGACGGGTCGCCTCATGCTGGCCGTGGGAGGAGCAGTGCTTGGCTCCCTGCAGTTTGGCTACAACACTGGAGTCATCAATGCCCCCCAGAAGGTGAGTACTGTGCCGTCGTTGGCTTATGGACACCAGCCTGCTCTGTTGCACATCACACATGCCCACAGTCACACACCACCACCTGAATTACAGTCATTTATATCAACGCCCCGTCTGCCTCTCCAGCCAGTTTTCTGGCCCTGACCATGTCAGAGACTCCTCTCTTGCTTTGGAATCTTAGGGTGGCAGAATTCCAGAATCTCAGGTCCCACAGAATCCTGGGGTCTTTTATAGGCCCTCTTGACCAACCCCCCACTCAACTCAGTCATATAATAATATGTTTGATGATATAATAAACTCAAAGCAAAGCTCAATACAATAATGCTGCATTTCCGTGGCATTCTGGGGCTGCAGAGGCATTCATGGGCTTGTCTCACTTGATGCTCACTGCAGCACTGTCAGGAGGCAACAGGCAGCACTCCCAGCCTGCAGGTGTGGGAAACGGCCAGCGAGAGGAAACCCGCCCAGTATCACCCAGCTAAGTCAGAGACAGAGCTGGTATCCAACACCTGCCTGCCAGGTGGTCCTTGAGCCTGCACTCATACCCATCCACAGGCAGCACACTTCCTTTTAAGGCATCCAACTGTAGGTTGAAACCGCGTCCTCTCCCTGAAGGCCCTGTGCCAGCCAAAGCAGAAAAGGCGTCATGCCCTAGGGAGCCACAGCGGGTGAAGGTCTGTGCTGGCTTCCTCCTGCCTGCCATGCATCTTAAATCTGTCCTCACTTGTTTACTTGAATGTCAGGTTGGGAAGGGACCTAGACCATCTCCTCCAGCCCAGCCTATTTGCAGTAAGGAGGAGAGAAGCGGAAAGGGGGGTAGGGGGTACGAGGCAGGGACAGGAAAGGAAATAGAGCCCTTCCTCTGTACCAGGCATTTTGCTTGTGTTTATGAGATTGGGTGGTGATTTCCATTTTGTAGACCCGGAAACTGAGGCCCAGGCAGATGAAATGACCGACAGGCCCAAGGTCACAAAGCTACTGAATGCTGGAGTCAGAAGCCAAGCTCTGTTATTTCCATGGCCTCAGGCTGTCTTCCTAACCAGCTGCCTTGCCAGTTTAAAAATCTGTACCTTCCCAGAGAGGACCAAATGAGAGTGGGCAGTCCTCACGTCAGGACCACATTTCTTGTCCAGACAGATGAGGCTAGAAAGTGAGTGCGGTGACTCCCAAAGATCAGGGGCCTGTTTGGGGGAACCAGGTAGTGTCTAGAGTTCGCTGGGCTTCTTCCAAATAGGCAGACAGTGGCTATGGGGCCACGCCCGATGCCGAGGAGCAAGTCACCAGGAAGGCTTGGCCTGCTGAGTCATGCTCAGCTGTAGCGGAGGTGATAGGACTTTTCCAAGTTTGCCGGGCATGGCAACCGTGGGCCCATGCTTGGACCAGCCCCAAGCCCTGCATTTGCTAAGTGCTCTTGACAGCTCTTGCCAAAGTGTGTGCTTCAGAACTGGCTCCCTTTGGGAATCCTTACAGATGGAGAGTCTATAAGACAGGCCGGGAGGAAGCAGAGGGAGGTTGAGCTCTCCGCTTGGTTGCACATTGGGGTTTCCAGGACACCCCCAGATTCTGATTTAATTGGTCTGGGATGCTGTTTGGGCGTTCAACTAAAAGCTTCCCAACCAATTCAAATGTGCGGCCAAGGTTGACAGCTACCGGATTTAATGATGTCTTGACTGGGATCTCATAGTGAGTTAATGACAGAACTAGGACTCTAAGGCCAGGACAGAGGAGGTGTTTTCCAGAAACAGAACAGGGTTGGGATGAGCAGGGGGCCTTCAAAGCAAAATGCCCAGAAGAGAGAAAGCCTGGCATTCAGTAAAGCGTGAGTAGTTTAGTGTGTCACTAGAGTGAACAGGAGGAGGGGGAAGGTTGGGGAGGTCAGCAACGTAAGGTAGGCAAGAGCCAGACCACAAAGGGCCCTGTGAGTATGGCACGGCACAGTCAGAAGGGGTGGATGGGCACCAGCGCGGGGGCCCAGCTAGGGAGCATGGACTTCAGGATGAGCACAATAGGGACCCACTGCCCAGGGCAGACGTGATCAGACTTGCATTGTAGGGAAATGACTCAGGCTTCTGGTATGGAGGGTGGACTTAAGAATGTGAGACTAGAGACGGGAAACCATCAAGAAAGTTGCCGTTGCACTAGTGACATAAAAGCAAACCCTCGGAGGAAGAATGGACAGGATTTGGTCATCAGTTCCGTGCGAGGGCAACAGAGAAGGGTTTAAAAATGGTTTCTAGGTTTCTGGCATATGGGTGATGTGTGGTTTGAAGAAGGAGCAGGTGTGCTAGGAGCTGAGAGGTGGCCGTGGGATGTGCAGGAATGGAGGCGTGGGGTGACACAGCTGGAGATGTGCAGGAGGCACCTGCATGTATGGGTCTGTTTCTTAGACCCAGGCTGGGGAAATGTTGAGAGTTATTCACTGGTATCCACACAGTGGAGGAAGATCTTCTAGGGAGACTGTGGAATAAAAAGAGAAATGAAGATTAAGGCCGGGCATGTGGCTCACGCTGCAATCCCAGCACTTTGGGAGGCTGAGGTGGGTGGATCACTTGAGCCCAGGAGTTCAAGACCAGCCTGAGCAACACATCAAGACCTCATTTCAATTTTATAATTAAATAAATAAAAATTAGAAGTAAAAAGATCAAAGCCCCAGAGAACAACCTATTGCTAGAAAAGGACCCTAAGTAGAAGAACAAGAGCTGGTATCTCTAAAACCAGGAAAGGATACCCTCCCAAGACAGAGGGAGAATGTAAGCCATCGAAGGGCCAGGGTATTTGGTTTGTCCACGGCCGTGTCCTTAGTGCCTAGAACGGTGCCTGTCATGGTAATAGACACTGGTAGATAGTGAGTGGATGAACAGAGTGGAGGAATGCCATCAGGTACCCCAGGGGTTGAACTGGGCAAGCCTCTCCACATTGCTGAATGCAGAGAGGTGATGGTGGCCTTGTGGCCACTTGGGCTGACTGGGTGGCACAGCGTGGGTAGAAGCCTCACTACGATTGGGTGAAGAGTGACAGGCAGATGAGAAAGGGTGGAGACGGCTCTTCCAAAAGAGTTGGTGGGAGAGGGAGAAAAGAGTTGAGGAGGTTTGGAATGATGATATGGCTAGGAATTTGTTTATTTATTTTAATGAAGGTTATTTTTAAATATGTTGGAAGGAATCAGCAGGAGAGGGCGAAGATAAGGAAGTGAGGGCGGAGGTCTTCCAGGAGGGAGGGTGGTGTCAGAGCAGAAGGGAGGGGCTGCCTTTGGCCAGGAGGGACTGAGATACCTTTTTTTTTGAGACAGAGTCTTGCTGTGCTGCCCAGGCCAGAGTACAGTGGCCAGAGTACAGTGGCATGATCTTGGCCCACTGCAATCTCCGCTTCCTGGGTTCAAGTGGTTCTCGTGCCTCAGCTTTCCAAGTAGCTGGGCTACTGGTATAGATGTGTACCACCACGCCCAGCTAATTTTTGTGTTTTTAGTAGAGATGGGATTTCACCAGGTTGGTGAGGCTGGTCTCAAGCTCCTGACCTCAGGTGATCCACCTGCCTTGACCTCCCAAAGTGCTGGGATTACAGGTGTGAGCCACCATGCCCAGCCAGGGACTGAGAGACTTCTGAAGATGTAGACAAATCTGAGATGAACTTCTGTGATCCCTGGGGCCTCCCATCTAATCAGAAATAGGCAAGAGGTTATAACTGTCATGGAATATGGGCATGGTCACGGGGCTGGTCAGCAGCACAGAGGGCCCAGGTGAGGCTGTAAACTGCATTCATAGGACCATGTGTGGGCACCTGTCCAAAGGTCACTTCAGGAACCAGCCCCAGCAGACCGAAGCTGGAGATGTGAGTGGCCAGAACCGAGAACGCTGAAATCTAGCGGTGTTTCCTGGGCAAGCACCCAGACACTTGGTGTGTTGACTTTTGTACTTTACAAACACTTCTCATAAGGCTGGCTGTGGTTTTTCCAACCAGGAGCCAGAGTAGAAGTGAAACATGTAACATGTGAAGAGAGGACAGAAGGACCCAAGAAGAAGAAATGAAAGTGAGGCTCAGAGCCCACGTGTAGTAACAGGGCAGAGCGACTCCTGTGCCTGGGCAGGGCTGAAGGCCTGCCCTAGGGCGACACAGAGATTCCATCCGGCCAACCCTTTCATTCAGCCAGGACTTCCTGAGCATCCACGCTGTGCCAGATGCTGTCCTAGACAGTGAGGAGGGAGAAGTATAGCTGTGAACACAGCAGGCACATGCTGGCCCTCAGAGAGCTGCCTGCGACACAGTCCGAGCCAGGCCCTGTCTCCACAGCAGTGGGAGAGACCCCTTGGAGAAAGCCAGAGTGTCACTAACAGAGGGCTTCAAGGTGCTGTGAGAGCAAACGGGGCAACTAATGCTGGGGCTGGGGTGACAGGGGAGATTAAAAAAGGGCTTCACGGAGGACTTGGCAGCCATGCTGGACCTTGAGGGGTGAGTTGACCTCATAGGGCAGGAGGGGCAGGTGTCTGGGCAGTGAGAGCGGCTTCTGCAGAGGTACAGGGGTGTGAAATGTTCTGCTGATGCGGAATCGCTAACTGCCTGCACTGGGCACACTGACTTCCCTTGTCTGTTTAGAAGAACCTCTCTTAGGAAACAGCATTGGGTTGGCCATGGTTTGCCTACTCTTGAGAAGACACTTCGCCCCACGAATGGTGAGGATGCCAGAAGCATGTTCTTTTCCATGAAACAGGCCCCAAAGGGCTTCCTCCTGGAAGTGGTTAATTAATTATACTACCTTCTATGTTTACAAAGCACCTCCCCATAAATTACCACCTCACAGCAACTCTACAAGGCAGGCGGGGCTGACATCTTCCCCTCTTCCAAATGAGGGAACTGAAGCCAGATGAGGTATCTGGAGAGTGAGAGGCTGAGCTAGAGGTGGGCTCCAGACCTTGTGCCTCCCCAGCCCTGCACACTGCCCCTGCCCTGCTGTGAGTGATGACAGGACATTCCTGCCACGCATCCCCCTCCTGGAGGAGGAGTTCAGAGGCGGAAGAGGTGAGCCCAGCCATAGAGGGAGCAACTAAATGAACCAGGGAATCCTGACTATCGTACTGGGCTCATCCGAGCACTGCCTTTCCCCTCCCCAAATGACTGAGCTGCCAGTAGAGGTGACTGACGGCCACTGAGAAACCATGAAGTCCTGGCCCAAGGGACAGTGTCAGGCATGTCTGAGAATAAGGCATCCTCAGAATCCAGAGAGTTTGGGCCAGAAAGGGCCTCATTGTTTGACAAACAACACTCCTTGTTTGACGAAGGAGGAACCTGGTCTGCAGAGGAGGTGAGGTCTGCCCAGGATGACCCAGCTTGGTGAGTGAAAGAGCTGGAGGCAACACCCGCCTCCCAACCCAAGCCCTGTGTCCCATCAGGCTGAACTGGGCTGAGCTGGGCTTCGTGCTCCAGGCAGCCTCTCCTTCTCTCTCCTATATCCAGAGAGTTCTGGTCCCCTCTCCCCTTCACCTGTCACCACTACCATAAACCCTTACTGCTTAGTTACAGCTTGCCCAGGCATTGTCATACATACTCTAGAAATAGTAATTCAGTTGTTCCTCATAATAACCCCATTAGGCAGACACCATAATTTTCCCTGCTCTATAAGAAACTGGGGCACAGGAATGTTAAGCAATTAAAGCAAGGACACACAGCTAGTAAGTGGCAAGCCTGCGATGTAACTCCGGGGAGTCTGGCCCTAGTCTGTGCCCTTGACCATTGTGGAAGACGGGCACAGTCCCAGATGGGTACCTAAACACCCTGTCACTCACCTCCAACTGCCACCCAGCTGGCCGTGTGCGGTCTCACTTCAGAGCTGAGTCAAGCTCAGTCATGTACCAACATCTCAAGTTTCCCACACACAGTTGCACAATATCTTACACCGTCGCACCCTGTCATATCACATCACCCCTCAAGCCCTTCAGTTAGATTCATGGCTTGTTGGTCATTTAGTGTCAACTCTCCATCTCCAGGGCCGTGCTGAGGTTTACTGTAGAGGGAGCACACGGTACCTTACAGTTAGCCGTCTAAAGGCGACGACGGAAATGTGAGCAGGCGCAGTGGGAAGAGGGAAGGAAGAGGGAGAGGGTGCTTCGCCCTTAGAGCAGGGTTTCTCAGCTTGGCACTGTGATGTTTCTGCTGGTGTTGTAGAGGCCTGTACCTTGTGTTGGAGGATGTTTATCAGCGTCCTTGGCTTCTGCCTTCTAGATGCCAATAGCCATTGTGACAACCAAAAATGTCTCTGGGTATTGGCAGATGTCCTCTGGGGTGCCAAAACCGTCTCTGAGAGCCAGTTGCAGTGGAGTGGGAGGTGTGGTTCTCGGGAGGCAGGCTTTCCAGAGGAGTGTCTGTGCATGCTCTGAAAGATGATGAGGCCCAAGCAAAGGTGTGGGGTGTCTAGGTCATATGAGGGAGTCACTGCGTGTGCCTCGTGAGTCATAGTTGGGGTAGAGGAGACGCTTTATTGCAAGAGCTGAGAAGGGCTTCGGGTGTGGCCACCACGGTGGGATGATTCCTCTGTCTGCCGGGAGGCCTGGCCTGGCCTGGCCTTGGTTTGGAGGCTAGCCATGTCAGGGCTGTTCCAGGGAAGCAGCCTGGGTGGTCCAGCCCTCTGCAGGGGGGTTGGGGCCCAGCTCTAGCCCCAACCTGGGCCTCTTCCCCCAGGCCCCAAAGTGAGGCCCCAGGGGACCCAGTGGGCAGGGTTATCTGTCCAGCGCCACCTGGAACATCTGGCCCCAATCTCCCAGCTGACCGTGGGGTGTGGCTGAGAGTTGCTGTGGAGATAAGGCCCTGGGCTGAGAGCTTGAGGGAGGGGCAGTGTGGGGCCAGTCCCAACTGGAAGACGGGGCAGGCAGGGAACAGGGGTGAAGGCCAGGCTGAGAGGCTAAGCCAGAGAAGCTGGCCCCTTCCTCCTTGTAACTGGCGCTGAAAGCTTGGCTGGCAGTTTAGCCCCTTCTTCCCCACAATAGCATCCCGTAGAACACAGGGAGGGTTGAGACCGAGCTTAAAACTGGCCCGGGGATCCCTGCTGGGGATGACCTAACTGACCTAGTCCTCCTGGGGTAAAGGAATGTCTAGCAGGAAGGATGGTGAGACCAGCCAGAGGTTCCAAAACGCCCACCCCTCCTGGTAGTTGTCTAGAATCCTAGATCAAGGGCTGGCAGGAGGGCCACATCCAGCCAGCAGCCTGTTTTTGTGCAACCCATGAGCTAACAATGGTTTTTACATTTTTACAAGGTTGAGAAAAAAAGAACAATGAGTGACAGAGGCCATATGTGGCTTACTGACCCTATCTAATGGATTCTAGCTAGCCTCTTACATAAAATGTTACCAGTCCGGCTCTGGAGCACTTTGACTTGCATGCTCCCTACTTACAGGGAACTCACCACCTGTAAGGTGGGCAGCCTCGTACCCTGAAGTCTAGAAAGCTCTTCCTTCCCCTGAGCTGGAGTCTGGCCCTGGCGCCTCTGCCCTCTGGGGCTACAGAGTGCTGGGTTCCTCTGCCAGGAGCAGCCGAGCAGGGTCTGGAGACTAGCTTTACTCCCTGAGGCAGGCCCATAGTTCCTTCAGGTTCCTTCTTATTCTTACATTCTTAGGGTAATGATTTCTGGCAATTTCAAAATGGAAAACCTTGTCCCTAAGGCTCCGCTGAAGGTGGTGACTTCTCTTCTTGAGACAGCAACAGAGACAACAGTAACAGCTTACCCATGTGCCAGGCAGTGTTCGCCACCTCATGCCCCTCTACAAAGGGGAAGTGAGAAGTTCCTTGGTAGATGGGCAGACATGTAGTCTCACCCACAGTTGCCTAGACTGGCGGGAGGTGGTGTGGGGCTTCCCAGGCTGTCCTTAGGCTTGGGCAGGCCTCCCCCTCACCCCAGGAGAGCCACTGGGTGAGGAATAGCTTCGCGTACCAGAAGCCATCTGGTCCAAAGGATCTCAGCTGCCCAGAGTCAACCTGCTCCTCCAGGGTAGTCTCCATGGTGGGTGTCCTCTAGGCTCAGTGAGGCACCTGGACAGAGATCTGTAGTAGCCCCTCGGCTCTAGGCCGGCCAACACCATGGCAGTCCCCCCCCGGGAACTGACCACAACTGCTCCTCCCTCCTCAACACGCTTGCCGCCACCCAGACCCCACAGCTGGGTGAAGAGACTGGGCTGGGAAGGGAGCAGAGAAGCGGGCGGATGGCTGAGCCTGGCACATTTGGTGTGCAGGACTCCGACTGCATTCTGAGGGGTGGTTCACTGTGGGAAATGGGGTCTGACTTTGGTGGATAGGAAGAGTCGGGAGCAGAATCCAGATGAGATCCAGGGCAGGCTGCCTGGGTAGAGAAGTAGGACAGACTCGGAGGCAGAATCGAGAGGACCTGGTGATTGGTGGATGTGGGGTGGTGGCGGCATCAAGTGTCTAACTCCTAAGCTTGGGATGGGCATGTGAGGTGGGAGCGTTCAGAACAGGCATGTGCCAGGTCTCACCTCACACATGACCCAGGGTTGTGGAGGCTGCTGGGAGCCAGCGGGATTGGGCCTGTGGGATCCTGTCAGGGCATAATAAGTGGACTCTTTTTTCCTGAGGTGCACCCAGACACTTCTAGGGAGGATGTGACCCCAGAGCTTTTCCCCATGTAGGGTTCTTCTCATTCTCCAGCATCCCCCTGCCTTTCCTGGGCCAAGAATCAGTGTGGAACCCCATATGAATCCGCAGGGAGGAGAGGGCACAGAGCACCGGAACCAGCAGTAGGAATTGGAAAACCAGGCGTGGCTTCTTCCCAGAAATCTCAGGCATCAAGAGGCAGAAACCCACTACCCAGCCTCAGCTTGGCCAGGAAGTGCTGCTGCGGGCTGGAGAGGATGAGTCTAGGCCAAGGTTAACATGCAGAGGGCTGGCTGCTCGCCCTTCCTCCACCCCATAAAGTGGTCTGAGTAACCGAGCAGCTAGGCAGCATCCAGGAGCCAGCCCTGGACAAGGTTGGGTCCCTCTGACTGTGTGACCACAGGCAGGAGACCTAACTCAGGGTGGAGCTCTGGTCACACCTCACTTCCACACAGCCCTCTTATCAGTTGCCCCAACATCTCAAGAGATCTTCAAGCTTATTTAGGTAGTTTCAGGCCTTACTTAGCACCTATTTACTCTTTCTTTGTTTACAATTCAAACAAATTCCATTTGCTGACTTCTTGGCAAATTTCAAAAGAGGTGTGGAAGTTGTACAAGACAAGCCTCTGAACCACAGAGGGTTGGGGGAATTCCTTAGAACTATGGAATGCAGAAGTTTAGCCATCAGGAGCCAGTCTGCACAGGGACAAACACCTCTCCCTTGCCCCTGGAGAGAGCCCCAAAGGCAGACACCGTTGCCCTGCAGCCCTGCTTGTAGGTCTGGTTGCTCAGGAGAACAAAGTGAAATCTCTTCACATTTTCACCCCATAATGGGTCAGGAAAGGTTGGACCCTCAGAAGGGCAAGCGCCATTTATCTGGACAGTTCCCATATCCACCCTCATCCAGAGCAGCCTGTTCTTGGTGGAGCCTGATAAACGGGGCATTACCGTTCCCGCAGTCCTCCTCTGGGGTTAGTTTCGTCCATAGAAGAACACTTTGCGTTTTGTTGCTCTGTTTTTTGGTCAAAATCTGCCTTCTGTCTGCCCCCAGCAGAATCAAGGGGTTCTAAGAGGAGAGCCTAACAACTTTGGTTCATCGATTCCTCCATTTACTCACCAGGTATCCCTGGCACTGGCTCTGGGACAGACCATGGTGTGAATCAACTGTCTTCCTCAGGGAAGATAAACTCCTGGAGTCAGGCAAACCTGGATCTCGAAAGGTTTCAGCAGTAAGGCCAGGGGTACCTTCCAGGCAGGAGTCGTAGCATCTCAAAGGCGTAAGGGGTGGGAAATGGTGTGTAGCGCAAAGGTGTGGTAGGTAAGGAGATTGGATTGAGACCTGGCAGGAGTTACGGGTTGAAGGCTTGGGGAGACTCTGTTAGTGGTCTGCACTGCCTTCAGGCCACCAGTGTGCAGTGGGGTGATTTTAGGGATGATGACACCGAGCACTGTTTCACTGATTCCCTGCAGCACTGTGAAGCAGCTACTGCTAATGTCTGCACTTTAGAAATGGGGCCATGGAAACTCACAGATGAAATAACTTGCTCATGGTCACACTGGAAATAAGGGGTGGAGCTAGGACCTGAATTTAGTTGTGTCCAGATTCAGAGTTCAGGTTTCTCTATTCACTGCCCTGCCTGGCGTCCTTGGAACGGACAAGCAGATCCTTAGGGCTTGCCTCTGCCCTACCAACTATCCTCGCCCCTTGGAGCCTGGCCTCCATCAGATGCCTGCTGACTTGGGACAGGTTTTGATGGGGCAGGGAAAAAGATGGCTAGAGGCTGAGGACCCACGGCAACGGGAAGGAAGGCACCAGGAGGCAGGCCCAGCATATTCGAATAGGTGGGCATTTCTGGGACTGCAGGCCCTGGTTTGGCAAGTGTGCCCGCCCACACCTTCCTCTTCTGCTAGACCTCAGTGGGTTGGAAGGGATAGGGAGGGCCAACAGCAGTGATGGAGGCTGCAGAGGCTGCATACCGCTGTGTGTGCATGAAGTTGCGGCACGCACACACATGGAGGGGTGTTGGGAGGGGTTGGGTTCACACGGAATTGAGTTTGAGCTGTAAGTGGTAGGGGATGAGGGGCATGTGAGTTTGTGACTGGCTGAAGCAGGAATATTCAGATTCTGTGAGCACAGGTATGTGTGTGTGATGGTATACGTGCACAAGAAGCCGTTTCTGGGTAACTAGGCCTGCACTCTGCTATACGTGTGGCTGGGTGGGTCTGGCCAGTCCCATGGCACTGAGAGTGCGGTGAGTGTGCTCAGGCAGAACCGGTGCTTCCTGCCTACCACATCCGTGGGAGCTGGCCAGGGTGGGGGCAGGGCTGGTGGGCAGGGCTGTCCTAGGACAGGCGTTTCCAGTTCCTGGAACTGCTTCCTTGTGTGGAGCCTTTCCCCATACCTCCTAGCTGGGCCCTTGGGAGAGGGGAGGAGGCCGTGGGTCCTTCAAGGGGGTGCTCGCAGGCCAGACACAAGGGAGCTAGGCCTGGGGAACAGAAAGCCACAGTGTGAGTCTTTCAAGCACTTCTGAAGGGTGACATGTGTGAGTTTGTCACACCAGGCCCTCAGTGCAGTCAGGGAGTCTGTACTTCTTGGATGGCGGAACCTGTCTGTCAAACCCTGCTTCCTCCCCAGCAAGGGGTTGGGGAGAGGGCCTGGTGGCAGGAGATGGCCCTTGGGGCTTTGAGAAAGGAGAAAAGGGGCAAGTGGGAAGACCCTTTTCCTTCTGAATCTCTTTTTTTTTTTTTTTTTTTGAGACATAAGAGTCTCACTCTGTCACTCAGGCTGAAGTGCAGTGGCGCAGTCTTGGCTCACTGCAAACTCCGTGTCCTGGATTTAAGCAATTCTCCTGCCTCAGCCTCCCGCGTAGCTGGGATTACATGCTTGCACCACCACGTCCAGCTAATTTTTTTTTATTTTTAGTAGAGATAGGGTTTCACCATGTTGGTCTGGCTGGTCTCGAACTCCTGACCTCCAGTGATCTGCTTGCCTTTATCTCCCAAAGTGCTGGGATTACGGTCATGAGCCACCACACTTGGTCTTGTACCTCTCTGTTCTGTGCCTGAATTTCCACCATTGATCACTTGCCATCATCCCAGCAAGTCACACTGAGCCTGTGAAACTACAGGGCACTGGAAACCACATGTTAGGGGAAGTGGGAGAGTTGGCGGGGCTCTCAGATGAACTTCAACGCCTTGTTTCTCGCCTGGGCAAACGGAGGCCCACAGAAATAGAGGGACTTGGCTCAAGAGCATGCAGTGAATCTGTGGCAGAGCCAGGCCCCGGCCCTCTCTCAGGGAGGGGTGCAAGGGGAAAGGAAAAGGAGGACTCAATCCTAGCCCCTGGCTTGCTCACCCAGGCTGCATCTCCCCCTGCAGGTGATCGAGGAGTTCTACAACCAGACATGGGTCCACCGCTACGGGGAGCGCATCCTGCCCACCACGCTCACCACGCTCTGGTCCCTCTCGGTGGCCATCTTTTCCGTTGGGGGCATGATTGGCTCCTTCTCTGTGGGCCTTTTCGTTAACCGCTTTGGCCGGTAAGTAGGAGAGGTCCTGGCACTGCCCTTGGAGGGCCCATGCCCTCCTGCCCAGGGAGTCCCAGATGGGGTGGGAAGTGGGGGAGACTTACCTGCCTGTTCCAGGGCATTACCTCTGACCCAGCCCCTGGGAGCCCAAGGAATGTGGGCACCGGCCTGACCTGTGATCCCATCCCCAGGCGGAATTCCATGCTGATGATGAACCTGCTGGCCTTCGTGTCCGCCGTGCTCATGGGCTTCTCGAAACTGGGCAAGTCCTTTGAGATGCTGATCCTGGGCCGCTTCATCATCGGTGTGTACTGCGGCCTGACCACAGGCTTCGTGCCCATGTATGTCGGTGAAGTGTCACCCACAGCCCTTCGTGGGGCCCTGGGCACCCTGCATCAGCTGGGCATCGTCGTTGGCATCCTCATCGCCCAGGTAAGCTGGGGCAGGATCTACCTGCCCGGCACGGCCCCTGCCCACAGCTTCAGTGGCTCTCGGATCTGTGCCCAGCAGGGCAGAGTTTCTCTTCCACCCAGCCACCACAGCCCTGCAGAGGACAACTATGGTATACAGGTCCAGGGAACACAGCACCATGGCCTCCCAGTTGAGAGCAAGATGACTTGACTCTTCTCAATCCCTTTCTTCTCACTCTAGGCCTCCAACCACAGGGCCTGCCTTCCCCCAACATGCCGCAGGCTGTTATGCACAGTACCCTCTCTCCAGGAGGCTTCCCCTTCCCTGTCCCCAAAACCCTCCTGTGGCAGAGTAGCAGCCCCCATTCTCTGTGCTGGACACATCTGTGGCCTTGTCATTTGTCCTCCCAGCAACACTGGGGTAGGTCCTACTTTTCCCATGTGACCGATGAGGAAACTGAGAAACAGGGCTCATGCTAGTGGCAGAGCCTCTAGAACTGGGGCCCTTCCCTGAAGCAGCAGCTGACACAAAGTAGGGAAGGCCACTCCGGCAGGACGGGGTGGGAAGGGGGGTCAGGGCAGAGGCGCTTACGGCCCCTGCTTCCCCCAGGTGTTCGGCCTGGACTCCATCATGGGCAACGAGGACCTGTGGCCCCTGCTGCTGAGCATCATATTCGTCCCGGCCCTGCTGCAGTGCATCCTGCTGCCCTTCTGCCCCGAGAGTCCCCGCTTCCTGCTCATCAACCGCAACGAGGAGAACCGGGCCAAGAGTGGTACGGGCAGGGCCCTGCCCTCCTCCCCACTCCCTGAGCCCCGGCCTTCTTCCCACTCTGAGCCACCCCCACCTTCCCTCCGGTCCCCCCAGTGCTGAAGAAGCTGCGCGGGACGGCTGACGTGACCCATGACCTGCAGGAGATGAAGGAAGAGAGTCGGCAGATGATGCGGGAGAAGAAGGTCACCATCCTGGAGCTGTTCCGCTCCCCCGCCTACCGCCAGCCCATCCTGATCGCTGTGGTGCTGCAGCTGTCCCAGCAGCTGTCCGGCATCAACGCTGTGAGTGCCCCCACCCACCCTTCCTGTGCCTGAGCCAAGCCCCCTGGTCAAGTGTGCATGGTGAACAAGTCCCAAACTTGAAACAACAGATACGCCTCTGCCGAAGGAGAAGCTTCCCTTTAGACCCCAAGCCCGTAAGGTCACTGCAGTGCAGTGTCCTTCTGCCTGAGTATTTGTCCCCTTCATTCTTTACTCATCCTGGGTCCCACATCCACTGCTACAGAGGCAGGGAAGGGCCACAATGTCCAGGTAGGCCCCAACAGTTGCTCTTGTCTGGCAGGTCTTCTATTACTCCACGAGCATCTTCGAGAAGGCGGGGGTGCAGCAGCCTGTGTATGCCACCATTGGCTCCGGCATCGTCAACACGGCCTTCACTGTCGTGTCGGTGAGTCTTTGCTTACTGGCCCCCCCAGCCAAACCCCAGGGAGGAGGTAGTGCCATCTTCTCCACTGGTCTTTGCAGTGCCCTGTGACTTTCTCAGCTCTTGAGGCAAGGCCTCTGGGTGGATGGGTTCAGAAGGGCACCAGGCAGGGGTGGCACTGACACTGTCTCTGCCCACAGCTGTTTGTGGTGGAGCGAGCAGGCCGGCGGACCCTGCACCTCATAGGCCTGGCTGGCATGGCGGGTTGTGCCATACTCATGACCATCGCGCTGGCACTGCTGGTGAGTTGCTAGGTTCTGCAGAGTGAGGGATGCGGGAGAGTTTGCCTGGGCTTCAGATCCCAAAATGCCTGTCTCAGCCCCAGGCTGGCAGGCCTGTTGGTGGCTGCGCTCTCCCTGGCTGTGGGTCCGACCTTCTGGCTCCTGAAGTTGTCTCCTTCCAAACCACACACATCCTCTCTTGAACTTGCTCCTCCCTGCTTGATGGATTCTCAGCGCAGCACCTCTGGTCCCAGACCCCAAACTCTCACCTCCTTAAGGAATTGCTTTGCCTAATATTAACCCTTTCCAATCTTCATCTGTAGCCTCAATTCATCTTCACAGCAACCCCGGGAAGTAGTGCTATCCTCCCCACAGAGGTGCAGAAACACACCTTGCCTCATGCAGTTCACACGACTGGAGGTGTAATTCAGTTCTTCCCATTTTATGGGGGAGGAAGCTTAAGTCCCAGTGAGGTTAGTAACTTGTCAGATAAAGGATGAAACCAGGAATCAACCTTAGTCCCAAGCCTGTGACTGTGACCGCTGTGCCAACCCTGTGCCTGGCACTCACACACAGGCACTTGTTTATTCAGCCTCTGGCAAGGAAAGCACCATGACTGTCCTTTTACAGCTGAACCTGGGCTTGGAAAGTTTGGTGGTTGCCGAGAGGCCAGACAGGCAGCAAGTGGAAAGCCCATAACTTTTCTACCCTGGTCTCCTCAAGGAGAATGGTTATATGCAGAACCATATGCTTAGCGCTTACTCTGTGCCACCCTGAGCTGGGCACCTCACACGCCTTAGAACCTGAATCCACCCCACCCCCAGGAATGTTCTTCTGCATCCTGCCACAGGCGGACTGCGCTGCAGGCACAGACAGGGGACCACGGGGCCTCTTAGCACCGTCCACATGCATACCACATTACCACTCCCAGGGGGTGGACTCAACACTTGCAGCCACCCTGCAGGACTTAAATCATTTTAGGCCCAACGCTGGATACACAACAAATCCAGGACCATCCCCAGGCTTCCTGCCTTCTGGCCTAGCTCTGCTCTGGCCTCTGTAGCTTCTGTTTCCCCTGAGGATCCATCACAACCCAGTCTAACTTTTCCCCCTCTCCGTCATCCTCAACAGGAGCAGCTACCCTGGATGTCCTATCTGAGCATCGTGGCCATCTTTGGCTTTGTGGCCTTCTTTGAAGTGGGTCCTGGCCCCATCCCATGGTTCATCGTGGCTGAACTCTTCAGCCAGGGTCCACGTCCAGCTGCCATTGCCGTTGCAGGCTTCTCTAACTGGACCTCAAATTTCATTGTGGGCATGTGCTTCCAGTATGTGGAGGTGAGAACCCCCACTGTGTCCATAATCACCATTTCTCGCCTGCACGCATGACCCCACAGTGCTGTGCAAAGTGCTGGCCCAGCATTCTCATTAGGAATCATGCTGAGGAGGAAACTGAGGGTGGGAAGCCCAGGTCACATGACCAAGAATGCTGACCTCAACTCCAGGGTTCTCCCCTTAGCCTTGAATGGTGCTCCTGGAGCCTGTTACATTCTAGGTACAAGCGTGGTCTCATTTAATTATGATAGCATCCCTGGGTAGGCGGATGTTCCCTTTTCAGCTCAAAGGCCCAAAGGTAAAGTGACTTATCCAAAGTCCTACAGCCAGGATGTAGGGTCATGACTCCAACCAAGCGTGTCTGTGTGTCTTTCAGCAACTGTGTGGTCCCTACGTCTTCATCATCTTCACTGTGCTCCTGGTTCTGTTCTTCATCTTCACCTACTTCAAAGTTCCTGAGACTAAAGGCCGGACCTTCGATGAGATCGCTTCCGGCTTCCGGCAGGGGGGAGCCAGCCAAAGTGACAAGACACCCGAGGAGCTGTTCCATCCCCTGGGGGCTGATTCCCAAGTGTGAGGCGCCCCAGACCACCAGCCCGGCCTGTTCCCAGCAGCCCTAAGGATCTCTCAGGAGCACAGGCAGCTGGATGAGACTTCCAAACTTGACAGATGTCAGCCGAGCCGGGCCTGGGGCTCCTTTCTCTAGCCAGCAATGATGTCCAGAAGAATATTCAGGACTTAACGGCTCCAGGATTTTAACAAAAGCAAGACTGTTGCTCAAATCTATTCAGACAAGCAACAGGTTTTATAATTTTTTTATTACTGATTTTGTTATTTTTATATCAGCCTGAGTCTCCTGTACCCACATCCCAGGCTTCACCCTGAATGGCTCCATGCCTGAGGGTGGAGACTAAGCCCTGTCCAGACACTTGCCTTCTTCACCAAGCTAATCTGTAGGGCTGGACCTATGTCCTAAGGACACACTAATCGAACTATGAACTACAAAGCTTCTATCCCAGGAGGTGGCTATGGCCACCCCTTCTGCTGGCCTGGATCTCCTCACTCTAGGGGTCAGGCTCCATTAGGATTTGCCCATTCCCATCTCTTCCTACCCAACCACTGAAATTAATCTTTCCTTACCTGAGACCAGTTGGGAGCACTGGAGTGCAGGGAGGAGAGGGGAAGGGCCAGTCTGGGCTGCCGGGTTCTAGTCTCCTTTGCACTGAGGGCCACACTATCACCATGAGAAGAGGGCCTGTGGGAGCCTGCAAACTCACTGCTCAAGAAGACACGGAGACTCCTGCCCTGTTGTGTATAGATGCAAGATATTTATATATATTTTTGGTTGTCAATATTAAATACAGACACTAAGTTATAGTATATCTGGACAAGCCAACTTGTAAATACACCACCTCACTCCTGTTACTTACCTAAACAGATATAAATGGCTGGTTTTTAGAAACATGGTTTTGAAATGCTTGTGGATTGAGGGTAGGGAGGTTTGGATGGGAGTGAGACAGAAGTAAGTGGGGTTGCAACCACTGCAACGGCTTAGACTTTGACTCAGGATCCAGTCCCTTACACGTACCTCTCATCAGTGTCCTCTATTGCTCAAAAATCTGTGTGATCCCTGTTACCTAGAGAATATATATACATTCTTTATCTTGACATTCAAGGCATTTCTATCACGTATTTGATAGTTGGTGTTCAAAAAAACAGCAGTTTTGTGCCAACCGTGATGCTCAGGCTTGAAATGCGTTATTTTGAATGTGAAGTAAATACTGTACCTTTATTTGACAGGCTCAAAGAGGGTATGTGCCTGAAGTCGCACAGTGAATAAGCTAAAACCCCTGCTTTTAACAATGGTACTATACAACCCCTACTCCATTAACTCCACCCACCTCCTGCACCCCTCCCCCCCACACAAAATGAACCACGTTCTTTGTATGGGCCCAGAGAGCTGTCAAGCTGCCCTGTGTTCATTTCATTTGGAATTGCCCCCTCTGGTTCTTCTATATACTACTGCTTCATCTCTAAAGACAGCTCATCCTCCTCCTTCACCCCTGAATTTCCAGAGCACTTCATCTGCTCCTTCATCACAAGTCCAGTTTTCTGCCACTAGTCTGAATTTCATGAGAAGATGCCGATTTGGTTCCTGTGGGTCCTCAGCACTATTCAGTACAGTGCTTGATGCACAGCAGGCACTCAGAAAATACTTGAGGAAATAAAACACCAAAGATATTTGTCTCTAGAGGCTCAGCTGACAAAATCTGGGAGAAGTTTGTTTCCGTAACTACAGGCAGGCTTTTGTCTCCCTGACATGAAGAGGGGTTGTAAGAAGGGTGTGAGAAGGGAAAACTGGTACTTAGCAAGTGGAAATACCTGTATGTACTACCATTAGGTATAAAGAATCTATGAGGACATCCATCTGCATCTCACAAAGAAGAGCAGGTTGTGAAGAATGTGCCCTGCCTGAGCCTGGGGACAGGGCGGTTAACTGATGAAGGGCTGAGGCCAGGTCAAAGGAAGCCTTATCGTGTGCTCCCAAAAGACTTCTGTTGAAAGGAGTTATCCGGGTCCCCGTGCGGGAGGGGATGCGGGGGCAGGGCGAGAAGGAGAGGCCGGGGCCCAGGCTGTTAGGGCTGCCACTCGGGTATCTTACTCCTACGACGCTGCTTACTCAGGGCTGTCCCCACTGGACCAGAAAGGAAACAGATGGGGTGGGGTGGGGTGGGGTGGGGTGGGGTGGGGTGGGGATGGGTGGGAGCCCCGCGCCGGTGGCCGGACGCGAGGACTACAAGGCGGATGGCCCGCGAAGCTCATTCACACTCGAGGGCCCCGAACGTTGGTAGAGCCAGGCAGCACCCCAGCCCCGCCCCGGCCCGGAGGTTCAGACCCCGGTCTGAAAAGGCCCGACAATCCACTCGTAGCTCCCTCCCGCCCTGGCTCAGTATCCACGTCCCCGAGCACCGCCATTTCCCAAACTGCAAAATGTCAGCGCAGGCGCAGGGAACCCGGCCCGCCCTCAGCGTGGCTCAGAGTGCCGCGACTGCACAGCTGCCGGCCGGTCCCCTGACGCCTTTCCTTTACGGGCCGCAATCCACCCCGGAGTAGAAGATTTGGGGCCAAGGTTCGGCCGCGTACTGCCGGGGTCGCTGGCGCATCCTCTCCAGACCTCACAGCGGTCCCCTAAGCCCGGCCACCGGCGGCGCACGCACACGATTAGGGATGGGCGGGGCCAGGTGGCGTCTCCACCAATCAGAGACGCATTGTTGGGCCCGATGAGGGGCGGGCTCCAAGACTCCACCAATCACACCCTGGCGGTTCCAGGCGCTGGCACTTAAGGACGACCTGGGCGCCCGCTTGCCAGGCGAGGTTGTTTACTCTGGAGGCGGTGACGGAGACTTGTGTATCGGTGGGCACCCTGGGGACGTAGCTCACCCGAGTTCCTATCCCGCATAAGGTGACGTCTACGGTTTCTGACGAAAAGAGGTAAATAGGTAACAGGACTGTTCTCCAGGCCATCTTTTCCCAGCAGTGCTTAGTTGTTTCACTGACAGTGTTATGAGATCTTTCATTTGAAATCTTAGGCGCAAAATCTCCTCTCCCTGGAAGCCTTCTGGATCAAGTTTTCCCGGGAACACTACATTGGCTTGTATTTCCTCCATCAAAGCACGCTGTACCGGAGTTGACTTTCCGCCACACTGGGGGCGAGGGCGGGGCGGGGCGGGGCGGGGAGGGGGCGAGGGCGGGGCGGGGGCTGGGGGGAGGGCAGCTGCCGCAGGAACAGGACTGAGCCATTCCTTGGTCCCCACTTCCCACCACAGACTCTGGTCAGGATTATTGAATGAATGAAGTAGAATTTAGAAGCCAAGAAGTTCTGAAATCTGAGTTCTTCCAGTGCAATTTTAGGTAGACGATCTGACAATTCAGGATGTATTTAATAATGGGGAAAGGATATCATTCTCTTCTGTCAACTACATTTTTAATGACCCCTTTTTCATTCTGTGATTTTTATTTCATAAGTCTCCTACAATTCTGGTCCGTCTGTCTATTACAATTGCTGGGCCTAGTGCTGGCCACTCATCACCTCTCCCAGGATCACTGCAACTGCCTTCTCACTGATCTCTGTGCTTCCTGCTTCCTCCTCATTCTCCACACTGCAATCGATGATCTTCCTAAAATTCAAATCTAGTTATGTCTCTCTCCTACTTAAAAACCTTCCTGGGTTCCTCATTTCTCTCAGGATAATTGATGTCTGTGTTTCTTAACCTGAAAATTCAAGTCATTCATGATCAAGCTCTCTCCCTCACCACTGCCCCCACTCACCCCCAACCCTATCCTCCAGCCATCCATCCACTCTGTTCTCTGATCACATTCTCCTTCTCCTCTGGGCCTTTGAAGTTTCCTCCGAAGAGATTGCCCTCCCACCTACTCCTGTTATCCACTAGGTGATCATACCCCACCACAGCTCTTGGAGGGAGAGAAGGGAAGCTGCTAGTTGGGAGTCTGGCTCATCCATTCATTGGCACATTCCTGCCAACTAGTGGCTATTTTGTGAACATTTTGATCAGGGCAGGGTTTAACCTCACGCTTTCAGGGTTTCAGAGATACTACATTGCTTTGGAGGGAACCCTTGACTGGTCCTACTACAACAAATCCATCTGGTAACCCTGACCCTGGCTTCCCAAATGATCTTCCTAAAAATGTGTTCTGACCACATTATTCTATGGGTTAATACTCCCCACTTTCTCATGATAAAGCCCAAATTCCTTAACCATATTCTGGCCTTTGCAGACCGTATCTTCCAATACACTCCTTCCACACCCTAACCTCCAGCGAAGCTGATGTACTTTATGTTCCCAGGACAGCTCCTCACCCTAAAACTTTTTGTTCAATCCCCTTTCTCCTGGTCTGCCTTTGGTCTCTCCATAAGATTATCTGATATCAAAATACCAAATTAGCTGTCACTTTCTCTATGAAGCATTTGCTCAATTCTTTGAACCATTACCTAACTGAGTACACACTTGTTGCCAAGTTTTCTTCTCAGTTATGCTGGGTCTTGGAAAAAATATGGTTTCTGGAGTCAGAAATAGCTGATTTAAGATTCCTGCACTGCTATTTAGCTGAATAATCTTGGACAAGTCACTTCACCTTTCTGATCTTCTGTTTCTTTTCTGTTGTAATATTAAAATGAAATAAGATAATATATATTGTAATGCAGGTGTCAGCTGGAGTTACATCATCTTCCCTCTTCCAAATGTTTCGGAAAGTCTGGTAATCACCCCCAACGTTTCCGTGAATTCCCAGGGATCTTTTGTTTTCTTGCTTTCTTTTTTCTTTTTTGACGCAGAGTCTCCCTCTGTCACCCAGGCTGGAGTGCAGTGGCACGATCTCGGCTCACTGCAACCTCCACCTCCCGGGTTCAAGCAGTTCTCTGCCTAAGCCTCCCAAGTAACTGGGATTACAGGCCCCCACCACCACACCCGGCTAATTTTTGTATTTTTAGTAGAGACAGGGTTTCACCATGTTGGCCGGGCTGGTCTTGAACTCCTGACCTCATGACCTCATGATCCACTCGCCTCGGCCTCCCAGAGTGTTGGGATTACGGGCATGAGCGACCATGCCTGGCCCCCAGAGATCTTTTATATTATATTCTTTTTTTTTTTTTTTTTTTTTTGAGACGGAGTTTTGCTCCTGTCATCCCTTGGCCTCTTTCCCAGCTCAGGCTTTGGGCCCAAACTCCAACCAGCTTGCCCAGTCCCCACTTTGCTTGTCAAAGGCCTTGACTAATGCTTTGAAATGACAGCTGGTAAGGACCTGTCAATTTAATTGGGCTTTCCTTTACCCAGTTTTTATCAGGGAGCGGGGGAATCACAAATTTCCCCTTAAAATATGCAATCTCTTACAAAAGTTATTCCATACATGTTTGCATGAAGCAATGGGTGAGAAGACTTGAGCGTGTTTATTAAGTGGTAATGGATTTCCTTTCTTCTCTGACTCACTGTTTTTGTCCTATTCTCCTCATAAAGGACTGGATCCCAGTGCCTCACAATTGTCATGGACAAAGAGCTTGATTTTGAATTACGGTTCAAGAGGAGGGTGGTTTTGACCCTAACCTAGGATATCAGTTTTTCCATCTTCCACTGTCTCAAAACGAATTCCACATCTCTGTCTTTCTTCTAGAGTAGTTGTCTTCAAATTTTTTTGCTCACATACTTCCTAAAAGAATTTTGAGGCCAGGCCTGGTGGTTCACACCTGTAATCTCAGCACTTTGGGAGACCAAGGCGGGTGGATCACTTGGGCTCAGGAGTTTGACACTAGCCTGGACAACATGGCGAAACCCTGTCTCTACAAAAAATACAAGAGTTAGTTGAGTGTGGTGGTGCATGCCCATAGTCCCAGCTACTCAGGAGGCTGAGGTGGGAGGATTGCTTGAGGCCAGGAGGTCAAGGTTGCAATGCATGAACTATGATCACACCACTGAACTCCAGCCTGGGAGACAAAGCAAGACCCTGTCTCAAAAAAAAAAAAAAAAAAAGAATTTGAAAAACTATCTCTTCGCGTATTTTTAGATTGAAGTTACAAATTTGTCTTCTTAAATTCAAATATTTGCAGGAGATTTAATTTCTGATATGTGATATTGTCATTTTATTTTATTTTATTATTTTTTGAGATGCTGTCTCTCTCTGTCCCCAGGCTGGAGTGCAGTGGCATGCTCTCGACTCACTGCAACCTCCACCTCCTGGGTTCGAGCAGTTCCCCTGCCTCAGCATCCTGAGTAGCTGGGATTACAGGTGCCTGCCACCATGCCTGGCTAATTTTTGCAATTTCTTTTAGTAGAGACGGGGTTTCATCATACTGTCAGCTGGTCTCGAACTCCTAACCTCAAATGATCCACCTGCCTCGGCCTCCCAAGGTGCTGGGATTACTGGCATGAGCCACAGCGTCAGGCCGATATTGTCATTTTACAATAAAACTCTTACATTACTCTTCTTTATATATTCAAACAATACCACAGTGTTACTATATCCATATCCACAAAATAGGAGATTCTGTATATATATATTATTAGATTTATACTTAAGTATTTCAATATGGGGGGTAGTATGTTTTAATTTCCACTTGTTCATTGCTGGCATATAGGAAAGCAAATGACTTTTGTATATTAACCTTGTATCCTGCAATGTTGCTATAATTAATTGCTTATTAGTTCCGGGGTTATTTTGTAGATACTTTTGGATTTTCTATATTGACGATCATGTCATCAGCCAACAACAACAGTTTAATTTCATCCTTACCAATCAGTATACCTTTTATTTCATTTTCTTGTCTTGTTGCATAAGCTAAGACTTCCAATACAGTGTTGGAAAGGAATAGTGAAGAGGACATCCTTGCCTTGTTCCTGATCTTAGCAACAATAATGCTTCACATTTTTCACCATTAAGTATAATATTTAGCTGTAGGTTTTTTGTAAACATTCTTTAATCAAGTTGAGGAAGTTTCCCTCTATTTCTAGTTTCCTGAGAGTTTTTATCAGGAACGAATGTTGGATTTTGTGAAATACTTTTTCTTTCTTTCTTTCTTTTTTTTTTTTGAGACGGACTCTCACTCTGTTACCCAGGCTGGAGTGCAATGGTGCAATCTCAGCTCACTGCAACCTCCGCCTCCCACTTCAAGTGATTCTCCTGCCTCAGCCTCCTGAGTAGCTGGGATTACAGGTGTGCACCACCACACCCAGCTAATTTTTGTTTTTCAGTAGAGACGGTGTTTCACCATGTTGGCCAGGCTAGTCTCGAACTCCTGACCTCAAGTGATTCGTCCGCCTCGGCCTCCCAAAGTGCTGGGATTGCAGGTGAGAGCCACCACGCCCAGCCCTGTGAAATACTTTTTCTGTAGGTACTGATATGATCATGTGATTTTTCTTCCTCCTCTTCTCCTTCTCCTTTTCCCTCTTCCTTTTCTTCTTCTTTTTTTTTTTTTTTTTTTTTTTTGAGATGGAGTCTCTCTCTATCACCCAGGCTGGAGTGCAGTGGCGCGATCTCAGCTCACTGTAGCCTCTGCCTCCCAGGTTCAGGCGATTCTCCTGCCTCAGCCTCCCAAGTAGCTGGGACTACAGGCACATGCCAACACGCCCAGCTAATTTTTTGTATTTTTAGTAGAGACGGGGTTTCAACGCGTTAGCCAGGATGGTCTCCATCTCCTGACCTTGTGATCTGCCCGCCTCAGCCTCCCGAAGTGCTGGGATTACAGGTGTGAGCCACCACGCCCAGCCAATTGAGTTTTTAATGTTGAACCAGGCTTGCATGCCTGGAATAAATCACATTTGGTCAGGTATGTAATTTTTTTTAATGCATCATTGGATTTGCTTTGCTAATATTTTGTTGAGAATTTTTGCATCTATGTTCATGAGAGATATTGGTCTGTAGTTTTCTTTTTAAATTTATTTATTTATTTTAAATTGACAAATCTATTTGTAGTTTTCTTGTAATATATTTGTCTGGTTTTAATATTAGGGTAATGCTGGCCTCATAGAATGAGCTGTTTCTATCTTCTGGAAGATGTTTAGAAAATTGGTATAATTTTTTTCTTAAATGTTTGGTAGAATTCACTAGTGGATCCATCTGAGCCTAGTACTTTTTGTTTGAGGAGTTTATTATTTATTGATTCTGTTTCTTTAACAGATGCAAGCCTGTTTCAGATTGTCTACTTCTTGTGTGAGTTTTAACAGATTGTGTCTTTCAAGGAATTGGTCCATTTCATCCGGGTTGTCAAATCTGTGGGCATAGAGTTGTGCATAATATTCATTTATTATTCTTTTAACATCCATGGGATTTGAATTGATCTCCTCTCTTTCAATATTCGTAATTCACGTCTTTTCTCTTTTTTTCTTAGCTTTGCTAGAAGCTTATGATTTTATTGATTTTTACAAAGAAACAGGTTTTGGTTATGTTGATTTTCACTATTGATTTCCTGTTTTCAATTCATTAATTGCTGATATAATTTTTATTATTTTAATCTGATTGCTTTGAAATTGTGTATAGAATCCTAGGTTTTTGGCTTTTTCTCTTTCAACACTAAGTATTCCACTCCATTATCTTCTTGCTTACTTGATTTCTGAGGAGAAGTTGGATATAATTCTTATTTTTGCTCTTCTATAGGTAAGTGGCTTTTTTTCCTCTGGCTTCTTTCAGAATTTTTTCTTCATCTTTAATTTTCTGCAGCTTGAATATTATATGTCTAGGTGTAGTTTATTTGTTTGTTTGTTTTTGGCATTATTTTGCTTGGTGATTTCTGAGCTTCCTGATCTGTGGTTTGGTGTCTGGCACTAATTTGGTGAAATTCTCAGGCATTATTGCTTCAAATGTTTCTGTTGTTCCTTTCTCTCTTTCTTTTTCAGGTATTCTCATTATGCCTATATTATACTTTTTGTAATTAGATATTCTTTCTCATTTTTTCACATCTTTTTTCTCTTCACTTTCAGTTTTCAAAGTTTCTGTTGACATATCCTCAAGCTCAGAGGTTCTTTTTTCTCCAGCCATGTGCAGTGTACTAATGAGTCCATCGAAAGCCTTCTTCGTTTGTTAGTGGTTTTTTTCTTATCTCTATCATTTCTTTTTTATTCTTTCTTATAATTTTCATCTTTCTCTTTAAATTGTCTATCTGTTTTTGCATGTTATCTACTTTTTCCATTAGAGCTCTTAACGTATTAATCATAGTGAGAGGTGACAATGTGCTAGCAGCCCTCGTTCACTCTCAGCACCTCCTCGGCCTTGGCATCTGCTCTGGCCATGCTTGAGGAGCCCTTCAGCCCACCACTGCACTGTGGGAGCCCCTCTCTGGGCTGGCTGAGGCTGAAGCCGGCTCCCTCTGCTTGAGGGGAGGTGTGCAGGGAGAGTCGCCGGCGGGAACCGGGGCTGCCCGTGGCGCTAGCAGGCCAGCGCGAGTTCCGGGTGGGCGTGGGCTCCAAGCCCAGCAGTCACAGCGGCCGGCCGGCACCTCTGGCCCAGAGCAGTGAGGGGCTTAGCACCCGGGCCAGCAGTTGCGGAGGGGGCGCTGGGTCCCCCAGCACTGCCGGCCCGGGCCGTGCTCGAATTCTCACCAGGCCTCAGCCGCCTCTCTGCAGGGCAGGGTTCAGGACCTGCAGCCCACCATACCTGAGCCCTGTTGCGGTGGGCTCCCGCACAGCGCCAGCCTCACCGATGGGCACCGCCCCCTGCTCCGTGGCGCTCAGTCCCATCTACTGCGCAAGGGCTGAGGAGTGTAGGCGCATGGCATGGGACTGGCAGGCATCTCCGCACCCAGCCCTGGCGCGGGATCCACTGGGCGAAGCCAGCTGGGCTCCTGAGTTGGATGGGGACTTGGAGAACTTTTATGTCTAGCCGGAGGATTGTACGTGCACCAGTCAGCACTCTGTGTCAAGTTCAGGGCTTGTGGATGTACCCATCAGCACTCTGTATCTAGCTAATCTGGTGAGGACTTTGAGAAACTTTATGTCTAGCTGAAGGATTGTAAATACACCAATCAGCACTCTGTGTCTAGCTCAAGGTTTGTAAATGCACCAATCAGTGCTCTGTGTCTAGTTAATCTGGTGGGAATTTGGAGAACTTTTACCTCTAGCTAGAGGATTGTAAATACACCAATCAGCACTCTGTGTCTAGCTCAGGGATTGTAAACGCACCAATCAGCCCCCTGTCAAAACGGACCAATCAGCTCTCTGTAAAACGGACCAATCAGCTCTCTGTAAAATGGACCAATCAACTCTCTGTAAAATGGGCCAATCAGCAGGATGTGGGTGGGGTCAGATAAGGGAATAAAAGCAGGCTGCCCGAGATAGCAGCGGCAACGTGCTGGGGTGCTTTTGTGCAGTGTGGAGGGTTTGTTCTTTTGCTCTTTGCAAAAATGTTGCTGCTGCTCACTCTTTAGGTCCTCACTGCCTATATGAGCTTTAACACTATGAAGGTTTGCAGCTTCACTCCTGAAGCCAGCAAGACCACGAACCCACCGGAAGGAAGAAACAAACGGTGGACACACAACTTTTAAGAATGGTAACAGTCACTGTGAGGGTTCACGGCTTCATTCTTGAAGTCAGTGAGACCAAGAGCCCACCAATTTCGGACACGATAGTAGTCTGGGAATTCCAACATCCCTGCCATGTCTGTGTCTGGTTCTGATGCTTGCGCTATTTGTTCAAGCTGTGGTTTTTTGCCTTTTAGTGTGCCTTCTAATTTTTTTGTTGGAAAAAAATAAGCCATTTTGTACTGGGTAAATGAAACTGTGGTAAATAGGTAAGAGCCTGGGGAACAGAGTGAGACCTATCTCTAAAAAAACAACAAAACCTTAACTGAGCCTGCCTGTAGTCCCAGCTACTTGGGAGGCTCAAGCAGAAGGATCACTTGAGCCCAGGAGTTCGAGGCTACAGCGAGCTATAATTGTGCTATTGCACTCGGCCTGGGCGACAGAGTGAGACTCACTCTGCTTTGGGGAAAAAAAAAAAAAGATACAGATCTTTAGTAATGTAGCAGTGTGGTGTTGCAGGAGGAGAAGTGTTCGACAGTTCTATTATTAGGTCTCAGTCTTTTGGTGAGCCTTTGGGTCTGGACTGTGAACTTCACCAGTGATTCTCAGCTTTTGTTTTTTCCCCTTAGGTGGGGGCAAAACCGCTAGAGGAGACTGAAGTTGAATATCTCCCTTCTCCTACAGGGAAGCCTAGAGGAAGCTGGAGTTGGTATTTCTTTTCCCCCAGGTGGGAGACTACAGCCTGCTGGAGTTGGGTATTTCCCTTCCCCAGGGTAGGTTAGGCTCTGGCAAAATTCTTTCTCCTGAGGGTAGACCTTTTTAAAAACAACAGAATGCTCTGGCATACTGCAAAATGGTTTATTTCCCCTCCCTCTGCCAGAAGCATGAAGGGATTTTTCTCTGAGATTTACTGTGAGGATCTGGTAGAGCTGTGAGAGGTAAAAATAACAGAAGTGTTGGGGCATCTCCATAACTCCATACCCCGGAATGTTTTTTTTTCTTTTGAGACAGGGTCTTGCTCTGTCACCCAGACTGGAGTGCAGTGACATGATCATGGCTCACTGCAGCGTCAACCCCGCTGGGCTCAAGTGATTCTCCTGCCTCAGCCTCTTGAGGAGCTGGGACTGCTGGAGTGCACTACCAAACCCAGCTAAGTTTTAAAGTTTCTAAAGAGACGGGATCTTGCCATGTTGCCTAGCCTGGTCTTAAACTGTTGAGCTCAAGCAATTCTCCCACCTCAGCCTCCCAAAGTGTTGGGATTACAGGTGTGAGCCACCATGCCTGGCCCCTGGTGGAGTTTTTAACTCTCTGAGTTGTCCACGCTGATTCTCCAAAAATTGGGGCAGTTACAGTTTAGGTTTTCCTATTCCTATTTTCAAACCTCCTGTAGAGGCTTCTGCTCATCTATTGCATTTCCAGTAACTTGTGACTGCCTGTATTTTCCTGTCTTTCCAATTTTGGCGGCAGCAATCTGCCTAGTGGTCTCATTCCTCTAACAAATCTAAGAAGAGTTGTTCAGCTTTTGTTTGGTTTTGTTGTTGTTGCTCAGCTTTTTAACTTGTCTAGATGGAGTGTTATCTTCTAAGCTCCTTACATGCTGGACTGGAAACCAAAAATCCTCTCCTTCATTTCTGAAGGACAATTTTCCTGAATATTATTCTTGCTTGGCAGTTTTTCTTTCAGTGCTCTGAATATATCATCCCACTCCCTTCTGTCCTGTAAGGTTTCTGCTGAGAAATCTGCTGATAATTTTATAAGAGCTCCCTTGTACTTCATGAGTCACTTTTCTCTTGCTGCCTTCAGAGCCTCTCTTTGACTTTTGACAGTTTGATTATTATGTGTCTCAGGGATGGCTTCTTTGGATCATACATTGTATCCCATAAGTCCCTTAGGCTTTCTTAACTTTTCTTCATCTTTTTTTCTTTTGTTTCCCCTGACTCAGTAATTTCAAATTACCTGTCTCAAATTTCTTGATTGTTTCTTCTGCTCAGTTAAATCTGTTATGATCCCTTCTAGTGAATTGTTCAATTCAGTTACTGTTTTTTTCAACTCCAGAATTTCCATTTGGTCTTTTTCTTAACAGATTCTGTCTTTTTTTTTTCCAAGACGGAGTCTCACTCTTTCAACCAGGCTGGAGTGCAGTGGCACAATCGCGGCTCACTGCAGGCTCCGCCCCCCAGGGTTCAGGCCATTCTCCTGCCTCAGCCTCCCACGTAGCTGGGACTACAGGTGCCCGCCACCTCGCCTGGCTAATTTTTTGTATTTTTACTGGAGACAGGGTTTCACCGTGTTAGCCAGGATGGTCTCGATCTCCTGACCTCGTGATCCGCCCGCCTCGGCCTCCCAAAGTGCTGGGATTACAGGCGTGAGCCACCGCGCCCAGCCTTTTTTTTTCTTTTTAGAGACAGGGTCTCACTCTATTTCCCAGGCTGGTCTCAAACACCTGGGGTCAGGTAGTCCTCCTGCCTCAGCCTCCCAGAGTGCTGGAATTTCAGGCATGAGCCACTGCACCCGGCCTCTGCGTCTTTGTTGGTATTCTGGTTTTTATGCATCACTTCCTGGTTTCATTTGTCTATCTGATTCTCTTGTAGCCCACTAAGCCTCTTTAAGATGATTATTTTGAATTCGTTGTCAGGTAATTCATAGATCTCTGTTTCTTTAGGGTTCCATTTCTGAGATATTTGGTCCTCTGGACCATGTTTCCCACTATCATCATATGTCTTGTTATTTTTTGCAAGAGTTTATGGATTTGAAAAAATGACCATGTCTTCCAGTTTTAATGGATTGGCTTCATAAAGGGGAAAACCTTAAACAGTCAGGTCAACTAACAGTTTGGGAGAGTAGTCTCAAACCTTTTCTGGAGATATGTATTCTTGGGCTTGTCCCTGTAATTTCCCAATTCAAGAGGTTTGCTGGTGTCTTTTCAGAAGCTTGTAGTCTCTTGCTCTCTCTAGTGTCTGTCTACCGTACTGCAAGTTCTCAGGGTCTACAACAAGCTGTTCATGTCTCTTGGTTCTCAGCAGTCCCCAGGGATTCAGAGTGTGTGTGAGTGTGTGTGTGTATACACATATATAATTTTTTTTTTTTTTTTTTTACTTTGTCAGCACTCAATGTCGGGCAAGACAGAAACCAGTCCCTCAGGGAGCCCCCTGAAAAGCCTGAATGTTGGACGCACATTCTGCCCTTCTGCTTCCCTCTCAAGGTAGAAGCTTCAAGTTGGGCATTTACTCCTGAAAGCACCAAGCTCTACTGGCTTTGGGAAAGGGCTATTGTAAGTTAAATGAAAATGGTTTTTCTTACCTATTTTAATATAGCTGTTCTTGATTTTGAGCTTGCCTCAGGCACTAGTTTCTAGAATTCTCATAAAAGCTTTTTGGACCATATATTAAGTCGGTGTCTATGGAGGAACAAGGTGTGAAATGTCCTATTATGCTGTATTACTGATGTTACTCCTCTCAGGAAGATTAGTTTTTGGAAAGAGTACATGCAGAAAGTAAAGATCGGAATTTGGACATCAATTCCCTTAAAGCTAAATATGTTCACATATTCCTTGGAAAATTTTTTGGACATCCACAGGTATAAATACCCAGTTTGAAGATAACCTTTTTGGAGGATTCAAATTAGTATTCTTCTGGCTGCCTTTGGGATTTTGTTGCCTAAGTCTGCCTTGAATGTGCTCTCAAAATACCTACTTCCTCTACTGGGTCTCTTCCACCCCCAAGCTGGGCACCTGGGTCAGAGGATGTGTCTGGCAGGCTTTGAATGGTATAATGGTTAATTTTATGTGTCAACTTGACTGGGTTAAGGAAGACCCAGATAGCTAGTAAAACATTATTTCTGGGTATGTGTTTAGAGTATTCCCAGAGATTAGCATTTGGGTCAGCATACTGAGTAAAAATGATTCACCCATCCTAGTGTTAGCAGGTATTATCCAACTCACTGAGGGCCCATCTGAGTGGAGTAAAAAGGTAGAGGGAGAATTCTTTCTCTCTCTCTTGAGCTGGGACATCCATTTCCTTCCTTTGGACAGGAGACTAGGCTGGGAAGCCAAAAGTACTGATGGAGTTTCTAATTTTGAAAACTCCTTATGTTTCTGTAATAAGCTTAGGCCTTCAGATTTCAGGAGTCAGAGCAGCAGCCACCTGGGTCTCAGGTCCCCAGCCTTGGATTGGGAGTTATGTCATTGGCTCCCCTGTTTCTCAGGCTTTCAAACTCACACTGAATTTCACTACCATATTTCATGTTTATCCAGTGTGCAGGCAGTATATCATGGGACTTCTTGGCATTCACATGCCCTGGTGCCTTCTTGGAGGCCTGGAATAAGCTATACTTTGACTGTGAAGGCAGTCATCAGCGTGAGATTGGGCTAGGGTATAAACTCTTTCTCGCTCATCTGGGGAGAGGGTAGAAGTCAGGATGACATTTAAGTCACTCCAGGTTAAATTGTAGGACTGAGTTAAATATTGGAATTCCTGTATATATTTAGTGGGGTCTGATGAGAAAGAGCCTCAACACTGACTGATCTGGGAGAGGTCCAATAGGGAAAAAGGCACATGTACCCTGACTATGACTTCAGCTCCACCCACCTCTGTAAGAGGAAATTGTTGGGCAGGTGGAGGAGAGCTAGTCGCGGAACGAAATTGTAAGCCAGACCAGGTGTGAGGAGGGGTGTAATAGAAGGGTTATAAGGTTGGGGAGCAGAGGCTGTGGAAGAATTGGGACCCAACTCAGCCTGGCAAGGAGCAGCCAGGGGAAGAGGAGAGAGGTCAGAGGGGTCAGTGGAAAAGGAGGATTTGGAGGACTCTGAACTTGGGTTGGAGACTGAAGGAACAAACGAGAGAAACAGAAGGAAAATCTGGGACAAGTTACACTGGGAGCAGAGACTAGGGAGGGAGTGAAGTGTAAAAAAGGCCTGGAAGTAAGGCACCTCAGACCATTTGCCCAATTTTTGAAAAAAATTATCTAGGTCTTGTAGGATAGACAAATCGAAAGTGCCATTCTCTGGCCACTTGGAACTATTGTCAAGTTTGTATTGGGGTCAAGCAGTATTACAGAAGAAAATAAGATGTTTAGGTTTTAGGTCAGGTGTTAGTTGAAGGGGTTTTAGGTTTTTAAGAACACAGGCTAAGGGGGAAGAAGGAGGAATGGATGGTGGAAGGTTGCCCATAATGGAGAAGGTAAGTTTAAAGAGGAAGGTAGAGACACGGAGAAATGGAGGTGGGCACCTACCAGGCTTCCAGTAGGCATCCCTGACTGAGTCCTGGGCTGTAATGCGAGTGAGCAGGCAAAGCAGGCGTCCCTGCAATTGACCTGCCACCAAGGGAGTGTGGGTGAATGATCAAGGCAGGCGTCCCCGCTATGATCAGACACCAAGGGAAGACTGTCTTCCCAAATCCATGACCAACGTCAGAGTTTTTGAGTTCATGGATAAAATGTGTCTCCTTTGTCTCTACTAGAGAGGAAAAAGAACTGGAATTGGAAGGATAGGGATATCGAAGGGTAGCAAGAAAGGCTGGAGAAGAGTGAGGAGACCGCTTACCTGATTTGAAATTGGTGAGATGTTCCTTGGGCAGGTCTGAGGACCCGAGGTCATAGGTGGATCTCCTCATGGAGTGAAGGCAAGGATGGGGCCAGTCTCCCAAAGGAGTCCCCCGTCCCGGGTTCTTCGGCATCAAATGTTACGCACATCCTTGTGAAGAGACGACCTAACCAGGCTTTGTGTAAGCAACAAGGCTGTTTATTTTCACTTGGGTGCAAGTGGGCTGAGTCCAAAAAGAGAGTCAGCAAAGGGAGAGAGGGGTGGGGCAGTTTTATAGGATTTGGGTAGGTAGTGGAAAATTAGTTAAAGGTAGTTATCTCTTGTGGGCAGGGGCGGGGGTCACAAGGTGCTCGGTGGGGAGCTCCTGAGACTCATTGTCCAGGGGAGGACTGTCACAAGGTTGATTCATTAGTTAAGGTGGGGCAGGAACAAATCACAATGGTGGAATGTCATCAGTTAAGGCAGGAACTGGCTGTTTCACTTCTTTTGTGGTTTTTCAGTTGCTCCAGGCCATCTGGGTGTATACATGCAGGTCACAGGGGTTATGATGGCTTAGGTTGGGCTCAGAGGCCTGACAGTGAGACCCCCATCTCTAACAAAAATAAATAATTAGGTGCGGTGGCACACATCTGTGGTCCCAGCCACTGAGGTGGCTGAGGTAGGAGGATTGCTTGAGCTCAGGAGATGGAGGCTGCAGTGAGCTGTGATCACACTACTGCACTCCAGCCTGGGCAAGAGGGAGACCTTATCTCAGAAAAACAAACAAAAAACAACGATGCACCATAGTCTTATTGTGGCAATCCAGAGAGAGGGTGGGGAGGCGAGCAGAGATGACAGGATAGGAAGCTACTGACATGCCTTAATGTAACTCCTCACTAAGATTCTCAATCTCTAGAAAGGATTCTAAACTTATCAAAAGAGCTGAGTTCTGTGACAGGACTAATGCGGACAAAATAGAAAAGGTTTGTACAGGTCACAGGAATCTCAGGCAAGAGATTATGAGGTCATAAACCCCAGGAATCTGCAGAAATTGAGTGGAAGGTTTGAACTTTCCCATTTTGTGGAATTGGCAATGCTCTGAGGCAATCATACAGAACTCTCTGTGGATCAGGAGGGTCCTAATTGGCACCTGGTTTACACACAGAGCATGTTTCCAAATCACTCATCCCCCTTTAGTTCATCCTCCACACTAGCCCAAGTGCTTTTCCTGAATAAAGAGTGAATGTTATCACGTCATTTCCCAGCTTTAAAATTCCTTATTGTCCACAGTCCAAAATTTCTTACCCTGGCATCCAACACAAGGGCTTCCTCTCCTCCTCACACAGGGCACAGTATCAAACATTTCATTATTTCCTAAAACACTAAGCCTTCCCTTCCATCTGAAATACTTTTCCTTTCCTCTCTTTTCTCTGCTATAAACACCTATTCATTCAGACCAAATTCAATCATCCTTTCAGATTCCCCTCTCCTGTGAAGTTAACCATTCCCACCTGTGTTCCCCCAGCACCTTGTTCCGCGTGGTTTCGCTTCCTCTGCATTCCTTGCAGGAAGGACTATGTCTTTTTTTTTTTTTTTTTTTTTTTTTTTTTGAGACGGAGTCTCGCTCTGTCGCCCAGGCTGGAGTGCAGTGGTGCGATCTCGGCTCACTGCAAGCTCCGCCTCCCAGGTTCACGCCATTCTCCTGCCTCAGCCTCCTGAGTAGCTGGGACTACAGGTGCCTGCTACCACGCCTGGCTAATTTTTTATATTTTTAGTAGAGACGGGGTTTCACCATATTAGCCAGCATGGTCTCAATCTCCTGACCTCATGATCCGCCCGCCCCAGCCTCTCAAAGTGCTGGGATTACAGGAGTGAGCCACCGCGCCCAGCCAGGAAGGACTATGTCTTACTCACTTCTGGGCCCCACTGTCCAGTATAGGCCAGGTTAAGGCACTCCCCCGGCTTCTACAGCATCCTGGGTACAACTGTAATGGTACCTATCATCCTGCATTGCAACTCTGGATCTGTGTGGCAATCTCCTGCACTAGAAATCAGGGGCCACGTTGTCTTCAATGTTAGTATTACAAGTTACTAAGAGGGACGGAGGAAAAGAGGGAGAGGAAGAAGAAAGAATAGATGGAGTGAGGGAGAAAGGGAAAAAATAAAGTTTAAAAGGAAGTTAGAGAGTGAATAAACAGACTAGTCAGGACTCAAAAGCACTGACTAACACAAACAATCTTAGCATATAAGTTAGGGTCAAAAAAGGGCAAGTGAGCCGGGCACAGTGGCTCACATCTGTAATCCCAGCACTTTGGGAGGCTGAGGCAGGCGGATCGCCTGAGGTCAGGACCAGCCTGGCCAACATGGCAAAACCCCATCTCTAGTAAAAATACAAAAACTAGCCGGGTGTTGTGGCACATGCCTGTAATCCCAGCTACTCGGGAGGTTGAGGTAGGAGAACTGCTTGAACCCGGGAGGCAGAGGTTGCAGTGAGCCAAGATCGCGCCACTGCACTCCAGCCTGGGCAACAGAGTAAGACTCCATCTCACAAAAAAAAAAAAAAAAAAAAGGGACAAGTGAGATTGGCTGGGGAGTTATGTTCCAAGATCAAAGCAGGGGCCTGGTACATTGGTCGTAGGCCCAACTGGCAGCAGACACTCTTATAAAAGTCACAGCGGGGCTGGGCATGGTGGCTCACGCCTGTAATCCCAGCACTTTGGAAGGCCGAGACAGGCGGATCACCTGAGGTCGGGAGTTTGAGACCAGCCTGTCCAACATAGAGAAACCCCGTCTCTACTAAAAATACAAAATTAGCCGGGCATGGTGGCACATGCCTGTAATCCCAGCTACTCGGGAGGCTGAGGCAGGAGAATCGTTTGAACCTGGGAGGTGAAGGTTGCAGTGAGCCGAGATCGCGCCATTGCACTCTAGCCTGGGCAACAAGAATGAAACTCTGTCTCAAAAAAAAAAAACTAAAAGCAAAAAACGTCACAGTGGTTGTCACAAAGTCTCCAAGTCAGGAAGGAGTCAGACCAAGCTTCCCAGACTAAGAGGGGATCTGTAGACCTAGCTTGACAGTGGGTATAATGAAGAGCTTGACCTTGGGATCAGACATACCTGAATTAAGTCCCAACTCTGCCAATAGGTCTGGTCATTTAATCTCACAGAATTTTCTTGCCTTGAACATGGGGACATTACTACCTTACAGGATAGCATGAAGATTAGAGATAAGAGCTGTACGATAATTGGCACTTAGTAGGTATTTAAAAGATGGTGATTTTTATTATTAGGGTGTGTGCCAACTCACACACACAAGTTATGTTTAAAATATATTGTGTGGAGATTTTCAAGGAATCGGAAAATGTGTGTGAAATAAAAGTGCTTGGTAAACAGTAAAGTACCCTATAAATATAAATGAATCATTTGGGGAGTCTTTTATAGTTGGACAAAATACAGGACTTGAATTTGGGCAGTAGTTCAGGTCCTACACTCTGCATTTACTTGCTCTGTAACCTTGGGCAAGTCACTTTCTCTATCAGCCTATTTCTACATATGACAAATGCAGGTCACTCTTAGTTGCTGTGAGAATTCAGAAATGAGTGTAAAGTTCCTAGCACATCTCTTACTGGTGAACGGCAGGGTCCCCATGTTAGGTAAGGTTATGGGTGATGTCAGTTCCAAGCCCGATGCCAGAATCACACTCTGCCAACTGGCTACAAATGAAGAGGGCCCCTCACTCTGGAAGAGCAGGGCCCCAGATTTACAAGAGAGGTAGATAGGGGTCTCTTGTATTTGTTAGAGGAAAACTGGGTGAACACTAAACTTCCATGTAGAAAACACTGAAATCTGCCATGTGGAGCCAGGCCTAAACCAGGAGGACGGGAAACCAGACGTAATCCCTGCTAAGCTGTTCCAGCTTTGGGGACTAAACTATTGCTACTAAAAGCAAAGACTCTCATTATGGGTTTTAAGATTTCTCTCAGCTTATCCCACCCTTCACCCCCTACTCCCTGTCACTGCCATTTTTCCTAGGCACAGAGTAAGTGCTCAATCAATAACATTGAGGGCTAGGTGTGGTGGTGTGCACCTGCAGTCCCAGCTACTCCGGACACTGAGGTGGGAGGATCACTTGAGCCCAGGAGATGAAGGCTGCAGTGAGCTGTGGTCACACCACTGCACTCCAGCCTGGGCGACAGAGCAAGACCCTGTCTCAGAATAAAATAAAGTTGACCTCAAAATAAAATAAAGTTGAAAAGGTTCTCAAGCTTGGTACTGACTTGCCACAGAGCAAATGGTCCAAGGCCATATCAAGAGGCCACACTGGCTTCTACCTCCAGGCAAGTCTCGTAAGTGGCTCCTCCTTCAGAAGCCAAAAGGTAAATATAGTGAAAAGAGCAACAGCTGGCAGTCAGGGAGGCCCAAGTTTGAACTCTGCTCCACAACATACTTGCTGTATGACTTCACAGCAAGTGACTTTATCTTCCCTCACTTCCATGTCCTCTTCTTATTCCTTTGAGGGTTGCTGTGAGAACTACATGAGATAATGAATGTAAATGTGACTGATAGAATTAATCGCATGTAGTGGATGCTCAATTAATGTTAGTTCCTTTCCTTTCCCCCTTCTCCTCAAAGGCCCCAGAAACTCAGTCTGCCTTCCTTTGCTTTTCAGAGCATCTACCCATCTGTCTTAGAATTCAGCTCCCTTCCAGAGTGGGTTCAGTGGGACAATCTCCCCAGCTCCCCACTTCCCAAAATAAGTACACGGGTCCTTTTCATTGAAGGGTTTTACTGCTAATCACTCTGGGGAAAACAGAGGCAGGTTGGGGGAGGGATAACAAGTAACAAACATGGGGGAGTGTGAAGGTCCCTGGGTCATGGCTCCCTGAGGGTTTCCCTTTCATTTCTAAGGCGGGACCTCAGATCTCTTCTCCAGACCAAGGAGGCCTCTTCCATTGACAAGGTCACTCCTCCCAGCCTAGAGATCTAGAAGCAAAGTTGGGGCACAACAGGTGGGAACTAGCAGGACACTGCAGTGCACTCCTACCTAAGCAGTTCACAGACAATTTGGAGAACCTTCAGACAGTGACACCCATCTCATAGGTACTTCCTCAAAGGCCAGGGGGACTGCCGCCTTAATGACATGAGCATGTTCTGAGCCTACCCTATTTCTTTTTCACCCCAAGAAAGTGAAGCCAAGACTGGGTCCTCTGACTTTCCAACATGAGAAATTGGCCTGGAGAGAGGCAAGGGTTTTTACTCCAGAGTCCCTTCTCAGGACTTCCTGAGATCCTGACTTCAGAGGCAATACAAAACCATTCTCCAAAGCGGGATGAAGGGCTCGAGGTCAAGGTAGCAGCAAAAGATGCTAAAGATCTTTCTCCAATAGGTTAGGGTCTCTCGCTCGCTCTCCCTCACTCTAAATGGGGCTCTCCTTCAGCTGGAATCTTTCCCAGCCTGCTCGCCCAAGTGAGTTTTCTGGTGGCGGATGAGATTCGAGCTCCGGGAGAAGTGTTTCCCACACACAGTGCACCGGTAGGGCTTCTCCCCTCTGTGGGTCCGCTGATGTGCTCCAAAGTTGGAGATATCACTGAAGGTCCGCCCACACTCAGTGCACTCATAAGGTCTCTCACCTGTGTGGGTGCGGTGATGCACGCCAAAGCTGGAGCTGTTGCTGAAGCTCTTCCCACACTCACAGCAAATGTAGGGTGCCGGCTCCAGGTGGGTCCGGTGATGCACAGCTAGCGTGGCGCTCTGGCTGAAGCTCTTGCCACAGATGTCACAGCGGTATGGCCGCTTGCCTAGGTGATCTTGCTGGTGCGTGGTGAGGTCTGAGTGCCGCCGAAAGCTCTCCTGACACTTGGGGCATTTGTAGTGTTTCTCTTCCAGGTGGATCCGCTCGTGCCGGATGCGGTTGGAGCTTCTCGAGAAGCTCTTGCCACATTCAGAACACTTGTAAGGCTTCTCACCAGTGTGGATCCGCTGGTGTGCTCTCAGGTTGGAGGTATTATTGAAGGTTTTGCCACACTGGGCACATATAAAGGGCTTCTCATCTGCCTCATGCCTTGGATGAGCAATGGGGTCCCCTAGCTCTCGAGCCGGGACAGTGACTTTCTGCCATGGCTTTTTTGGATGAGTTTCTTGCAGTTCATCCGACAGGCTCTCTTGCCCATGCTCCTTCTCCCCAGGTGAGATCCAAGAACCCTCTGAGTCATCCACTCTCCAAGGCTTACCCCCTTCCCCTTCCTCAGGCAGGTGTGGTTCTGGACTCTGCTCCTTCTCACTGCCCATCTCTGAACCCTGAGAATGAACACAAATGGCCAACACCTTTATTCTTTGGGTTGGGCCAGATCACAGGGAATCTTTTGTTCAGTTTGAAGGGTATACACCTTCCCCATGGGACCATCCATTAGAAATAACTTCAGTCAACTGGAATACTTGGACAGAATACCTTTACTTGCTACCTTTTAAGCGACAAACTTTCAGAGATATTTAAAGCTACCCACCAGAGCAAAAATAAGGCACCGGCTTTGTTCACCACCACCAAGATGATATTTGTGCGATTTGAATAATGTCCCTCTTCTTGAAACCACTAAGCAATGACAATGCAGACTATAATTTGTGGGCAAGTAAAAGAGCTTTCATTTTGGGATAAGTTCAATTTTTCTGCCTAAGTTAACTGTAACTCTTTTTATGTTTAATCCTTTTTGAAAAACCTTCCTTAAAAGTATCCACTTATTTGCCTGCTTTCAAAATGAACAAAAGAAAACCTCTAAATCTTGAGGCTCTCCTAGATGACAAGGCCCAGCTTTGGCTTTTCTTGAGATTTCTGCCACTCTACCCCTCTCCAGACCACACCAGAATCTAGCAAGTAAACATCTGGGTTAATTCCTGGGACCTCCAGGACCTACTGTGGGGCCTGGGCTGTGTTTCTTCTGATCAGTCAGTGCCCTCCACTACATTCTCAAACACCACACAAAGCCCTGCCCATGCCCCCCACCCACACACGCATGCATACACACAAGCAAGCAGAATCACACATACACACCATACACAAAGCCACATTCTCACGTGACACAGTCACACTCACATACCAGACATACTCGGTCACATTCTCATACCACACACACAACAGCCACACACCTACACACCACACACAGCCAAACCTTATCACACCACACACATACACATTACGTACACACTCACACCACATATAGCCACATACCACAGCCACACACATATATAGCTACATACATGTCTACACACATATACCCACATACCACACACAGACACACACATACCAAGTACACACAAAGATAAACACAGACACAGATACACAAACCACACTCCCCACACCCCACCCCAAAACTAAACACATAAGAGTGCCCAGTACAGGTCCTGATTTGTGCAGACATCAGTAAATGTGTGCTAAGCTGCACGGACTCCTTTGGGCTCCTACAGCCAAGGACAAGGAAAGAGTTGGGGGGAGAAGAAGAAAGAGAAGTACCTCTGATGAGAGTGGTAGCATTTCCTCTGGGCCTTGAAGAAATAACGACATTTCAGCAGAGTGGGCTGGTGAACAGAGTGACATGAACAAAGGGATGAGGGAGGGAAGCACAAACTATCATAGGACACTGATGATAGAAAATGAAAGACTGATAATTCCTTCAAGTCTGCAAGTATTTCTGGAAAAAAGAAACACAGAATAAAGAAAGCGGTACTGACTACATTTAGGGTTGGATTACAACTGTGACACATACTATCTTTATCACTCTCTGCAAATTATTCAACCACTCTGAGCCTAAACTCCCTCATCACTAAAATTGTGATACCTACCCACACTACAAGACTTTGTATTAGAAAAAAATGCCTGTAATACTCAGCAGAGTGTGTGACACATGCTGTCATTCAGCAAATGGCAGCTGCTGTTAGAACTGCTGAAGACACTATGTCCAGGCCCTGTGAAGAATACAAGAAAAAGATCTTTTAAATGATCTTGTTAAGAAAAAACTTTTAACTTAAAAATAGCATAAAACTGTATATAACGTTCTAAAAGGTGAAATACAGACAGAACCTCAACTCTTTAAGAACCAGAGATTGACAAGCTTTTTCTGTAAAGGGCCAGATAATATTTAGTAAATATTTATGGCCATGGGATATCTGCTGTAACTGTTCAATTCTGCCACTGTATCATGAATCATGAAAGCAGCCATAGACAAGACTTAAAGGAATGTGTGGCTGTGTTCTAATAAAACTTTATTTAAAGCAACAGGAGGTGAGCTGTAGTTTACCAATCCCTGTTAGTGTTCTTGAAGAATTTAGATAAGAATATGAAAAATAATTGATTTGCTTTCCAAAAATGCAAGTAAACATGAGAAACTATTCCTTGATACTTAGAGACTGTTTCCTAACCATCCTTTAAAAAATTAAAATCACTCCCACACTCCCAGTCCCCCTGCCCCATAGCACATCTTACCTTCTGACATTCTCTTTATGTCTATCATTTATTGTCTGCTTCCCTAAAACATAAGTTCCATGAGAGCTGGTGTCTTTTTTTTTTTTTTTTTTTTAATTTACCAATGTAACCAAAACTTCTAGAGTAGTGGCAGCCATATACAGTAGATCCTTCGTAAGTATTTGTTGAATGAGTTGAATAAAACACCAGCTCTGTCTTCATGGGACACAAGTAACCATGAACTGTCTCACCCACTTTTCCTCAGCAATCTCCTGATTTCTGCCTACTTTCTCCTTTATGCAGTCACAGAATCTTGTGCTTGGCTTATAGTGGTTTGCAACTACTAGTAGAACATGTCTGTTTCTATTAGTAGAGTTTATAAGCAACTTGAGGAAAGGGACTGGGTCATATTAGTAATCTCCTTCTGCAGCATAAAGCTGGGTGCTCAAATGTCTTTTGAATGTATAAGTGACAGGATGTGATCTTAATTCACGCCACCATCCCATCCCCCACCCCCTGCCCTGCTCCCATCTGACCTACAGCTACGGTATCTCTATGCAATGAGCTATTCAGCCTCCACTCACTTCCAAAACTGCTATTCTGAGAACCTATAATTTACCAAGCTCCAGCTCTACCTGGGGCTGGATGCTAGGTCAATGGAAGAGCAAAAGGATTTAGGATTATGATTACCACTCACAGTTCGTGATACAGTGTAGTGAAACAGACGTGAACTCCAGAAATTGTCATACAATGTAGAAGGTTAAGTTCAGGGGACAGGGGCAGGAACTGTGCCTTAGTCACCTTTGTACCCACTCCTCAGTGTCTAACACAGCACCTGGCACATTATTAACTTTTTTAAGCTCATATCAAGTGCAAAGCTGTGGACTACGCACCATATATGAATCATCTAATTTCACTTCACATTATCCTTATTTTAAAGATGAGAAAGCTGAGGCTCAGAGAAATTAAGTATCTTGCCCAAGGGCACACAGCAAGTAAGTGGCAGAACTGGGCCCTATGCCCATCACTTCAAAGTCAGTGCTTTTAACCATTACACTGGTACTGAAGGAAAAAAGGAGAGAAGACGGGAAGGAAGGAAATGAAAACAGTACCACTGAAGTTCACATGATACAGGTATATCTCCCTGATGAGATCAGGGCTGAGCAGTTTCATGGAAGAGTAGGTATTTGACCTAAGATTTGCAGGATGGGTAAGACTGGGACTTGCAGAGACAGAGAGCCAACTACCTACTGAGAAGACAATGCAGCTGAAGTACAGAGGCATTTTCATATCACGCTGCAGAGATCTGGGGGGAAAAGGGGTCTATTGGGCTTTGTCTTCCTGGCGGCGCAGCTGCACAGGGAGAAGCAAGGGTGGAAGGGGCTGAGAAGTGGAGAAGCGGCCAGGTCTAAGAAGTTAAGAGCCAAGAAGATGGGGCTAGTGATCACAGATGATGAAGGTGAAGGGCCTAGTTTAAAGGGAAGGGGCCAAGCCATAGTGCGGTATGGAGGGCCGAAGCTACAGGTCTTTGGGGCCAAGTCAAGGGCTGCAGGGAGGAAGCGGGGAGAGGAGCTATGAAAGACTAAGAGCAAGGTGCTAACAGTGTAGTTGTACAGGGAAGCTAGATAACGGGTCAGAGATAGAGGACGACCAAGGAAGTCAGAGGGTCGCAGGAGATGGTCAGGGAAAAGGGAGCAGAGTCTGCCAGAAGTGTCATAGGGCTGAGTTGTGTGTTGGGGGGCGGGGAGAAGCCAATGGCGGAGGCCCAAGGGGACAAGAGCTGGTTTCAGAGATTGCCGGCGGGTTTGGGGACGGAGGGGTGGGAGAGGAGGAGGGGCTGATCCTGAATGTATGGTCAGCGGCAGGAGGGCTGTATACTCAAACCCAACAGAAGGGCCGGGGAATGGGGTGGGGACAGCCACCTGGCTGCGTGGGCCGGGGGCCAGGGCCGAGGGTCGCGGCGGAGGGACCACAAGGCCCCTTGGCTTCCCACTCGGTCCAGGGAGCAAAGCAGCAGCATCCAAATCCTCGGTGAGAGGGAAGTGGCCGTGTACAGTTTCCCGCGAAGTCGTGTCCGCCTCCCCCCCGCGACCTCGGGCCCAACCCGGACCCACCTCGCTCCCGCCGCTCGGTCAGGGACAGCGCCGCCTCTGTAGGCGAGGGAAGGAGCTGGAGCCGGAGCCGGAACCCAGGGAGGATCCGCCCTACTACTCCAGGATTGGTTTCTTAGGATAATTCTTTATTTCCATTGGCTACAATGACTGCCACAACGCAAGCGACCTGGCGGGACCGCCAATAAGCTTTGACCTCTGGCTGGCATGCTGGGAGTTGTAGTCCTAAGGAAGCGCGTAGACTCAGAGAAAACTTGCGAAGTTTAGAATGGAGCTGAAGAGACTGGATTCCGTCCTAAGGTGGGATTTCTTTCCGTGCTCGCGCGTTCAACCCCAAGTCTCAGGGCCACTTCTCTGGGAAGTTGTAGAATCTGTATAGCTAACCTACACAACCTCCAAGGGGGCACGTACTCAAATTTCCTCCTTTACTTTTGAGTTGGTAACGCTTGACCGCCCTGTAGACGTCCAACGAAGCCTAGAGTCTGGCACCTTACTCAAGGTTTATAACTTAAAATCAAAGGAGGGTAGAGCTGGAAGGGAGTTTAAAGATAAAATAACCCAACCTCCTTATCGGAGAAGCTAAAAGTACCCTGTTCAAGGATCAACCTCCAGGTCTCCCAGCGCCCCTGAGCAGGGATTTTCCCGGGTTCCGCATGCATCCCTAATTAAGCCTGACACTTGTTCATCAATCCAGACACAACAAGATCACCAAAGTATCCAGGACTAGTTTTTGTTCAGGTTTAATTTTTTAAAATAAAGGCTAATGAAATACGTAAACTACAGGCTTCTCGTATCTGCACAATGTTTCAGTGCAAAGAACAAGGAGCATTGCCTTCAGAGCTAGATAAACCAAGTATAAAACTCTGGCTGTACCACCTAGCCATTTGGAGTACCAACTTCCTCCCCCATAAACCCCCTGGCAGAAGTACTGTAAGGATATTATATATACATACATATATATGTATGTATGTTGTATATAGTTGTAAGGTTATAATACATATATTGAGGTTATTTCTTGATGACATTAACATTCAAATCAATAGACTGATATCTATATACATGTATAACACACATGTGTACATTAATGTATACATGTGTATATACATGCATACATGTGAATATGTATTATACATACACATGTATATATGTGTAAACATACACATGCATACATGCTAAATACATGTACATATATACATATACACCTATATAATACAGATATGTATATATACACATACATATATACATGTGTATATGTGTATGTATGCATGTGTGTATATTATATGTATATTCATGTATGTATGTGTATATGTATGTATGTATTCTGCCTCCACAAGCTGACAATGTGAGTTAGTTGTTTTTTTTTTTTTTCTTATTATTATACTTTAAGTTTTAGGGTACATGTGCACAATGTGCAGGTTTGTTACATATGTATCCATGTGCCATGTTGGTGTGCTGCACCCATTAACTCGTCATTTGAGTTAGTTTTAAGATTGGGATATTCAGGAATGCATGTTTGGAACTGAATATGGTTGAGTGAAATATGTGTGCCTGATGAACACTATTTGTTTATAAATTGATAAAATAAAATACTAGAGAGCAGACTCAGGAATAAAACTATGGCTTTAGTATGAACGGTGGCTAAACCTTGCCTTGGGGGACTCAAAGCTCTTTGGAAACCAATCTCTTACCTTCCCCACAACTCCTCATTCGCAATGAAAATAACAGCATACCAAAACACAAATACTAAACTTTTATTGTAAAACTACAAAAGCAAACAAAAAATTCCACTGAGTCACTGTGATAGTTAATCTTATGTATCAACTTAACTGGGTCACAAGATGCCCAGCTATTTGGTCAAACATTATTCTGAGTGTTCCTGTGAGGGTGTTTCTCAATGACATTAACATTCAAATCAGTAGACTGAGTAATGCAGACTGTCCTCCCAAATGTGGGCAGGCCTCGCTGAATCAGTTGAAGGCCTGAATAGAACAAAAGAGCTAACTGCCCTGACTAAGAGAATTCTTCCTGCCTAGTAGCCTTTGGACAGGGCCATCAGCTTTTTCCCTGCCTTCAGACTTGAATTAAACATCATCTCTTCCTTGGTGTCAAGCCTGCTGCCATCAGACTGGAACTAAACCATCAGCTCTCATGGGACTCCATCTTGCTGACTTACCCTGCAGATCTTGGGATTTAACCACCTCCATAATCATGTGAGCCAATTCCTTCTAATAACCACCACCCCCCTACCCCAGTATATATTGATTCTGTTTCTCTGGAAAACCTTGACTAATACAGGAAGTAATGGAGAACTTCTGACAGAAAGATACAGTTTCTGTTGGATAGAACTGTGTATTCATCTGCAAACTGATAACCAGTATCTCCAAGATTAGGCCAGATCACATATGTGGTGTGACTTGAAAATGACTAGGCTTCTGCAATACACACCCAAAAATCAAGGTCATTATTTCATCTTCACACCTAGTCTACCAGCTTCCTATTTGAAATCAATACTCTCCAACCTAAGAGGCTGTTTGCTACACAAATAGTGAAGTATTGCAGTACAATGGTCTTGTGGGGAAAAAGCTTATACGTTGGTGGTTAAAACTGCCACTTTTTCTAGTTGAGCCTCTCTGAATCTCAGAAAGGGTTGGCACAACAGATTGATTCATAAGACAGTCACAACAGACTCAACAGACTGAGCCTCTGAAGGTCTGGGCCAAGGTCAGAGGGCAATATACAGCTGAGTTCTCTGCAGCTGTGCTTCCCAGCTCCCTGATGTGCTCCTGGGGCTTTTCAGGATTATACCAACTGTGTTTAAAGTCGCTGTACCTAGTTATCATCAACAGGCAGATTAGCTTTTGAAAGCATGTACATTAGCTCTGGATATCACCAAACTATGTCGTAAACAGCATCAAGAAAATAGAAAAGGATGGTATGTTTTACTCATCAGCCTTCCCCAACTCATTCCTGAAGAAAGAGGGAAAGAGTGAGTGGTCTAAAACATGCTTGCTTTTAGAAAGCTGACTTTGGGGGGCAGAGGTCAGAACTGAGAGAGAGAAAGAGAGAAAGGCAGTCCTCAATGGGATAAGTAAGAAGTCAGGGACTGGGGGCCATAACTTCTTGACTAAAGCTTGAGGGCAGGATGAGGCAGAGAAAGTGTCTTCTAAATAACCCCTGGAGTAGAGAACTCTTTTCCCTGAACCTGTGCTGTATCTTGGTAACACATATTCAACATCTCCACCTATACCTAAACTGATTGTTTGGTTTCCAGGAATCCTCCCTCCAGGTCACTGGGAACTTCAATTCCTTAGAAGAAATATAAGCTTCAGAACTGAGTCCTGGGAGAAAAGTGGTACAAATAGAAACCACAAAAGGGTCTCAGTTTGGGTTAAGGTGAAGAGATGTTCCATAATCATGGGGTTGGGCCAGGCGACTGAAGTCCAGGGTGCTGGGCTGGATGGTGATGGGAGCAGGTAGTGTGGCATATCCCTAAAAAGAAGGAACCTTGAGCCCCTGAAGGGCTGGGCCAAGGTCAGAAGGCAAAGACAGGATTATATCCTTCAGCTCTGGGGCCTTCGGGGGCAGTAAGGAAGAGTTCACCTTCAGGGACACATCTCCATTAGCATGGCCTTTACCTTCTGGCTTGGGGACAATTGATTCCTCTGATTTGTGTAGTTCTGAACAAATGACTAGAGGTGCTGTGTTTTTTCCTCCATCATGAAGGCAAGGTTCAAAGAAAGGGCGAAGGGGGCCAGAGAAATTGTGGGTGAAAGTAAAGATGTGAGACTTGTCAGTCACATTGTAGAAAGAGATGACTCCTGCTTCATAGTCCAGGAAAATCCCCACACACCGTGGAGGCTCTTTAAGGCGGAAGGGGGTCTGCGGGGATGTGAGAGCTTCATACTCATTCCCACGACTCTGTCGCAGAAGCCAGTGTCCATTGGCAGGTGAGGCAGTAACCTTCCCCTTCCTGCTCACTGACTCACTACATACCCCAAGAATCCATTTGGTCTTGTCTCCTACATACACCTCCCAGTAGTGGCAGCCAGTCGTGAAGTACTCAGAGCCTAGGATGCTGACAACGAAATCAAATCTCTGGGGGTTGTCAGGTACAGGCTGCCGTCTGTCTCCAAGCCTTACACATCTTTGGTCCTCAGAAAGGATGAGTTTGGGATGTGCTGTGTCTGGGTCCAGGGTCACTGCCACTGCAAAGAGACACAGACAGGTGAGGCTTGGAAGCTTAGGTCTTAAGGGATTTGGGGATGGCTTTGGAGGGAAAAAGAATCTTTAGGTCTGCCATCACTGTCATTAGCCCATTTTAGTTCATGGATTCCCGCCCCCACCATGTGTACTGGAACCAAAGAATATTCTTTTTCAAAGAATAGGTCTCCTTGTCGATTACTAAGTAATAGAAGAAAAAGTTCTTCTTCATCTGTCTGTGAAGCTACCTTAATCCTTAGGAAATAACTACCTGCTATGATTTAAGTGTGTCCCTCAAAAGTTCACGTGTTGGAACCTTAATCTCTCATTGCTGCAGTGTTCAGAGGTAGGGCTTAGTGGGAGGTGTTTGGGTCCCTCACAAAGGGATGAATGCAGTTTTCACAAGACTGGGTTTATTTCTCTGGAGAGCGGGTTATGATAAAGCAGGTCAGGGCACTTTGTCTCCTCTCTGCTTTTGCAGGCACTCACTTGCCCTTCTGTTCTTCCAGAAGCAACTATCACCATACTATGAAGTAGCACAAGCCCTTCACCAGATACAGTCGCCCAATCTTGGACCATCCAGCCCCAAGAACCATGAGCTAAATTAACCTCTTTCCTTGATCAATTACTCAGTCTTGGGTATTCTGTTATAGTGATAGAAAACAGAGTAAGACACCATCTTTGTCTTTGATGTTCCAAAATAATCAAATGTGTGATGATAAATACAGGGTTTGTTGTTAGATCCTATAGCCACATAGCATGTTTGAATCCCAGCTCTGCCACATGCTAGTTATGTGATCTTGGGCTTGTTATTCATCTCTGAACCTTGGTTTCCTCATCTGTAAAATGGAAATAGTAACAGAACCTGTGTTGTAGAGCTATTGTGCAGACTTGATGACCTAATGATATAGTGCCTCATTCCTACAGTGAGTGCATCATGTTCATTTTGTCACTTAAAATTATTACTTATAATTATCTGCTTTATTTTATTTTATTTTATTTTATTTTACTTATTTGAGGCAGGGTCTCACTATGTTTCCCAGGATGAAATGCAGTAGGTATTCATGGGCATGCAGTCATAACACACTGTAGCCTTGAATTCCTGGCCTCAGGTGAACCTCCCACTGCAGCCTCCCAAGTAGGTAGGACTAAATTATTATTTTTAAATGTTAATATAGAGAGAAGGAGTCTTCCTTAAAATTGTGGATTATGCATGTCACAGTGAGTCTCCTTCCTTCCCCAAATACAGGAAACAGGTTCTTCTTGGAGAGTTAAGTCCATATAAACCATACGCAGTTGTGGCAATAAGCCAGGCTGTAAATGTGAGACAGAAGGGTTTGTAAGTTCCCAGAATTCCAGCCAAGGTGACCTAGAGTTCTCTCGAGTGGCCAACTCATAATTTGTTGTACTCTGCCTGAAGGAAGATGGTGTGAACAGGAGGAGGATAAAAGCCTAGAAAATTGATAAGGATCCCAAAGCAGTGAAAAAAACAGATCCCATTTGAACAGCAGCAAAAAATCCAAACTATTTAGGAATACATTGAAAGAGAGGTGCAAATCTTTTCATAATGTATATTGTTGAGGCATCTGCTCAACCCATTCCCTTCTTCTCTGAGAATCTCAATCACCACGCCTGAGCAAATTGGTCTGCAGAGAAAGAAGAAAAAGCATATGTGTAGAAAGAGGCAGAAGCAGTGGCTATTTATCTGGTTGTGGGATAGGAAGGACTTCCCAAACCTGAAAGCATGGAAGAGACTACACAAAAAGATGAATGAATTTGACTACATAAAAATAAAACACTTATGCATTAGAAAAATACTATAAGGAAGTCCAAATGAAAAATAATTGGCGACAAGGCCGGGTGCGGTGGCTCACGCCTGTAATCCCAGCACTTTGGGAGGCCGAGGCGGGTGGATCACGAGGTCAGGAGATCGAGACCACAGTGAAACCCCGTCTCTACTAAAAATACAAAAAATTAGCTGGGTGCGGTGGTGGGCACCTGTAGTCCCAGCTACTCGGGAGGCTGAGGCAGGAGAATGGCGTGAACCCGGGAGGTGGAGCTTGCAGTGAGCCCAGATCGCGCCACTGCACTCCAGTCTGGGCGACAGCGAGACTCCGTCTCAAAAAAAAAAAAAAAAAAAAAGAAAAATAATTGGTGACAAATATGACAAAGAGCTAATATACTTTATCTAGAAAGAGTCTTCACAAATCAAAAAATAGCCCAAATAGAACAGGGACAAGTCACACAAAGAAGAAATACAAATAACTGATAAATATAGGAAAAATCTCAAAAATCACAGAAAACCCTTAAGAAGACCAAACCTAATATTTATCAGTGCTCTAAAAGAGGGGATACTTTCTAAATCGAAATATGACCTCAAGATCGATCACAAAGATTTTTTTAATTTGATAGGCAGATACACAGATTTGATTTAAAAATTTTTAAATTATATGCATTCCAGAGGAATGGAACAAAATCTAAGGTTACAAAGCCATAAGGAGGATGTGCTCTGAAATATGGACCTATTTGATTGGTATAACTTACCAAAATGCAACCGGGCTCTTCTCCAGCCTGAAAAACGAGAAAAGGGGATCATTAAAGCACTGGAGACATCAAGAACTCCCGTAGGGTGGTGGTCAAATGTGGAGAAAGTGCATCTCACCTGAGTTTGCTGCAGCTCTTTTCAACTCTATGAAAGAAGAAACAAGGGGAATGAGCTATCACTGCAAATATTAGGGCAACAGGAGATAAGTTGGTACGGAAGTTACAAGAACATGGGAAACTTACTCAGTTCACTCCGGAGTTTCTCTAAAGAATGAAAATGATTTGGCAAATCAGAAGGAGGGCCTCTATGTAGAGGCCCTCCCATAATGCTACGGTCCTATCCCAACCACGAGCAGATAGATACTCAATAGCCATACCCTGGAACTTCCCCAGAAGAGTTTGCAAAAGCAATAGATCCCAGCTGTGGCCCATGGGAGTATCCCCAGAGATACTGCACAGGATCAGCAAATTCCTATGTGAGCCAAACCTTATCTGCAGGCTAAATAAATAACACATCTCACACCTACAGGTAATGACAACATAAATGTATGTAGATGTTGTAGGAAATATTACTTCATTTAAAACTATCACTGAGTATTGGACTTTGTGATCATGTATATTTTCTCAATGTAATAATAATGCATAGATATGTCACATGTCTAGAGATTTATTTTTATTTTTATTTTGAGACGGAGTTTCGCTCTCGTTGCTCAGGCTGGAGTAAAATGGTGCAATCTCGGCTCACTGCAACCTCCGCCTCCCGGGTTCAAGCGATTCTCCTGCCCCAGCCTCCCAAGTAGCTGGGATTACAGGCATGCACCACCACACCCAGCTAATTTTGTATTTTTAATAGAGATGGGGTTTCACAATGATGTCAGGCTGGTCTCTAACTCCTGACCTCAAGTGATCCACCCACCTTGGCCTCCCAAAGTGCTGGAATTACAGGTGTGAGCCACTGCACCTGGCCAGATTTTTTTTTAATGTTAAAAAGAAGTCCTCACACATGAATGATGGAGAAGTACTGCTCCAGCATATTCAGTTCAATGAGGATCCCATCCTCCTGGACCCCATCTAAGGAAATGTCATGCCTGGGTGATAAAAGGGACTTCCAGGTGGCTTCACCTATGGGAGGTGCATCTATCTCTTCTTGGTGAAATGTTTTCCATTTAAAGACTAAAGTAACAGTTGTGCAGGAAAGAGGGGCACAGAATACTTGAGAAAAGAGGCCTTTGAGAGCCAAGAAAGCCCCAGTCCCCACGGCTTGAATTACCAGTACCCCCTCCCTTCTGCTCCAGGAAGTGAAACTGAGATGCTCATCCTAAAGCAAAGGTGTCAGCAGAAGGAGCTTGTGCCATGGATGAGGAGCAGAACTTACTGAGAGCTTTATGGAGTTTTCCTAAAAACCAGAAAGAGAGAGAAGAGTGAGTGATCAGATCCTGCCTCTTTTTCCTCGGAGCTGCGGAAGCCTCATCACTCCACCCCACAAGATTAAAATGATGGTGACGCTTCTATGTCCCTAGTCCAGCTCCGTGTCCCAGAGTTCAGACCCATAAATCTGATGGTGCTGGTGACACTGTCCCAGTGACCCAGCCTGCCCGGGACTTTGGTTCCTCCTTCCCCTTCCCCTCCTTTTCATCTGTCTGGTTTCATTTCTGCTGTCTGCATGAGTGTTTCTATATGTTTGTAACTGCGGTACATGAGTGTATGCACTGCTCTCCTTTTATAGCCCACAGTTTATGGTATCTAAGGTGTAAAACTAGCTAAAGGCCTAGCATGAACTTGTTAATATGGCTTTATTACTCTCTACAGTAACTCCCCTGAGGTTATAAATTTCACAAATTGGAGGACCCAGAAGATTTGGGGACATATGTATATGAGACATGTTTCCGGGGAGTACTTGCGGCTTCTCTGGAGGGCCATGTGGCCAATATTTCCTCCTACCCAGCATTGGCCCTGCCGGACAAGAGAAGTTATACATCCTGAGTCCACCACCAGTCCCTGTGCTAACGGCCGGGCACATGTTAGGCATTAGGCATTAGGCATTGGAGCAATGCAGCCGAATACGACACAGCTCGTAAGGAGCTTATGGTTTATTGTTACCATCTCCATTACTAACAGCTTCCATTTACTGTCTTCTGTGCTTATACTGAAGTAGGTACTGAATGCTCTCAATAATGTGAGGTGCCTAGAATTATTATTGCCATTTTATATGGGGGTAGTCTGAGGTTCAGAGGGACACAAAATTTGCCCAAGGTCTTCCAGCTAGTAAGTGACCAAGGAGGCAGGGTTCAATCTAAGTCTGTCTGACTCCTGAGTCGGATGCCCTCACCCTTACCCCACACTGTTCCCTCCCCGCTTGAGCAGAACAGCCAGTGTCTGCCAGATACACGCCACACTTGCACCGGCTTGGAGGAAATGTAAGGAGGGAAGAGAGGAGACACTGAAATCATTGAATCTGGAGTCATCTGAGCCAGTGACTTGTCTTCCCAGATAGACTTCAACAAGGTGTCCAACTCAGTGGCCCACAGTAAATGTCAAATCAATGAAGACAAAATGGCAATAAGGAAAAGGAGTTCCAGGTACCGTGACAGATTTTTTTTTTTTTAAGGTTGCCTCTTTTAACACTGAAAACAATCAGTAAGGGGAAATTATCTGCATTTTGCTGATGAGGAAACCAAAACCTAAGTGGCAGACCAATGATCTGAGGTGTCACTGACCCCAGAGCCTAAGACCCTTCCTTTGTATCACACCACCTCTCTCTATGCAAAGGTTGTGTGGATTCTTGAAATTCCCATACATCCCATATGACCACATTAATATACTTTTCAATAATATGTAGACTTCTTTTTAAAATGATTGGCGGAAAGGCTAATGAAGGGAGTTTATGGTAATCTAGGCCTATGAATTTTGACCTGGGCACCTCCTCACCCACTGCCACCAGCTCCATAGCCCCTTGACATTGCAAACTAAATTCCAATAATATCAATGGAGGATATATGTGTGCATGTGTGTACAGTATTATAAAAACAGACTTCTAATAATGACTGTCAACATTTACATAGAAAAATAAAGAATGTGTTTTTTGTTCCCTACCCCTTACTCTTTTACATCATTACCTTTTTCTTTAGCATGGTCTGAAAGAAGATTGTCTAGAGAAAGAAAGGAAAAGATAATGAGATTTTTTGCCACTGCCTTGAGGGTCCCTGATTCCTATTGATTTTACCTGCCCTTGGACCTGTCCACCTCTATCTTCACCTCCACCTCCCTGATCCGGTCTCTAATCAACTCTCATTTGGACAACAGAAATGGCAACCCAAATTGTCTCCCACATCCTATCTTACTCCCTCTGGTCTCTACTAAACTCTGCAGCCAGAGAGAATTGTTTCTTTTTTTTTTTTTTTTTTAAGTCTTGCTCTGCCGCCCTGGCTGGATTGCAGTGCACGATCTCGACTCACTGCAACCTCCGTCTCCAGGGTTCAAGCAATTCTCCTGTCTCAGTCTCCTGAGTAGCTGGGATTACGGGCACACACCACCATCCTACACTAATTTTTGTATTTTTAGTAGAGACAGAGTTTCGCCATGTTAGGCTGGGCGTGAACTCCTGACCTCAGGTGTTCCACCCTCTTTAGCCTCCCAAAGTGCTGGGATTACAGGTGTGAGCCACTTCACCTGGCCAAGTTTTTCAAAGCACAATTCCATCTGATATCCCCATTCCTTGCTTTACCACTGCTCTTACGAGAATGACTAAAATCCTGAATGTGACCCACCAGGCCTCAGGGGGCCCAGCCCCGCCTAACTCCCCAGCCTCACCCCTGCCACTTTTCCCCTCGCTCCTGCACCTCCTCAGCTCCCCAGTGAGTGCTGCTTTCCCCAACCATGCTTCTCTCTGAAGCTGTTCTTTCTGCGGTGGCTGGTTTTCCATTCCCTCTTCACTCATGACTTCTAGTCCTTCAGGACAAACTTCACACCCTAAATCCTCAAGCTTGGTTGGATCGTTCTGGTCATAGCCTTCAAAGAACCAGGAGCTTTCTTGTGTAGCGTTTGTACACATTTATTTGTGTAACTATTTAATTCATCTCATTTCCCTGACTACACTGAAAGTTCCAGGAGGGCAAAAACTGTGTCTGCTTTTACTCACTATTGCATCCCCAGAATCTAGTATTGTCCAGGGCATTTGGCAGATAATTATCAAGTATTTGTTGAACAAAAAGAAGCTTCCCTCATGTTCAACCTACTCGACTCCCACAGAATAAAATCAAGCAATGAGCTCACAGGCAAAAATCATTAAACATACAGGAAGGCAAAGCTATTACAAGTAAGAGGCAGTAAAAACTGGAAGCAATGGATTTAGACATTGCCACCATCACCAAGGATAGCAGATAATGGAATTTTCAGGAACAGAATCCAGGTTAGTGGGTACGGGGGCACAGAAATTAACAACAAAAGAAACATCTCCCCTGCCCCCCAGCCAAGAACACTTACCCACCTCCGTCACATGTTCATAGAGAAGCTTCTCTAAAAGAGAGAAAGAAATGTCAGCTCAGCTTAGGAAGGGCTTTTTCTAACAGGCACAAGTGTCCTAAGATGCCCCAAGCTGCCTGAGTAGGACTGACTCCTTGTCACTACAGGTAAGCAGGCATGTGAAAGGATTAGAGAGTCTTCAAACCATCAGATAAGGGCAGGAGTGTTGGATTATGTGACTGTGACTTTCAAAGTCCCTTGCAGCCCTGAGATCTGTGAAATGTGACCATTTTTTATGAGAGTCTTATGCAATGGATATAATTGGATTTCTTTATTAAAAGGCTGTAATTAATTTCTTAGTCAATTAGAAGGCTGGCATAGTCGGTTATTTTCTTATTTTTCAAAGGATGAGAATTTACAGCTCTGCCCAGGGGCCTTTCTGCAGTTTATTGAACTTCCTTTGCAATGTGTGTCCCCAGGGCATGGCTCTACCAGTTTTCTCCCAGCCAACTTGCAGTGTCCCCAACCTATGGACAGGTGTCATGTCTACATCTACTTCCGTCTGGCCCTTTCCCAGAGCAGTCATAGTCCCACTTCCCACCAGCCTGAGCTCCCTTACTGTTTAATTACCTTTTGATCTTCTTTGCTTCCAGATAAGGCAAAGGCACCCCATGATGAGAAGTACGAGGATAGGCAGGATCACAGCCAGAGCCACTGCTGAGGGGGAGAGACTCCCCACAGATGGGGCTGAAACAGAAACCACCAACCACTGACCTCAGGGAGATGTCTAAGAGCTTCTGGCATGCCTCAGATGGCAGGCGGCTCCGGCACATCCCAACTGTCTCCATCACCTCTAGGGAGAGACCTCCGGCCAAGAGGCTCTTTGCTTCTCTTGGTAACTCAAGCCTTGGATGGCATTAAAGATAACTGAGGCTGGGAATGGTGGCTCATGCCTGTAATACCAGCACTTTGGGAGGCAGAGGCAGGAGGATCATCTGAGATCAGGAGTTCAAGACCAGCTGGCCAATGTGGGGAAACTCTGCATCTACTAAAAATACAAAAATTAGCCAGGTGTGGTGGCGGGTGCCTGTAATCCCAGCTATTCAGGAGGCTGAGGCAGGAGAATCCCTTGAACCCAGGAGGCAGAGGTTGCAGTGAGCCGAGGTCACGCCACTGTACTCCAGCCTGGGTGACAAGAGTGAAACTCCGTCTCAAAAAAAAAAAAGATAACTGAGATGTTCCTCTCTGGGGAATGGTTTGGATGGTCCTGCCTCAAGATGATGACTTAAACAAACTTCTTGACCACAATCTCATCCTGCCCTGTAATTCAATGGAAAAATAAGCCAGGGACTTCAAAGGACTGAGGGCACTCTCCTCACTACACACCTCCAGTCTTCCCAGGAACACCTGCCTGTTTACCCCTGCCAATCCCCACTCTGCTATGGAAGAGAAGGCAGCAACTTCTTTGCCCTGAGCACTGTCCACGGGGGCAAAGCAATTTCTATGATGCTACAGCAGTAGGCCTGAAGCCTAGACAGGAGAGAAAGGGGAAAAGAAAGAGGAAATAGAGGAGAGGAAACCAGCAGAAGTGGGCTATGGGTAGAAGTGGTTAAGAGCCTAAGCCGGGGGTATGTCCTTGCTCAATGCTGTGTGACCTGAAGCAGGAGACTGAGCCCCTCCAAGCCCATTGTCCCTCATCTGTAAAATGTGTGCATGACAGGACTCCTTATCTCTTTGAGGTTTGGAGAGATTTAAAGAGGTCAGTCATATAACGTATTCAGTCTCCTAAGTAGCTGGGATTACAGGCACATGCCACCATGCCCGGCTAATTTTTGTATTTTTTTGGTAGAGACAAGGTTTTGCCATGTTGGCCAGGCTGGTCTCCAATTCATTTCAAGGATCGTTAAAAGGTTCAGGCCAGGTGTGGTGACTCACACCTATAATCCTAGCACTTTGGGAGGCTGAAGCAGGAGGATCACTACAGCTCAGGAGTTTCAGACCATCCTGGGCAGCATGGTGAGAACTCATCTTTATTATAAATAAAAAAGAAAAAATAAGTAAAAGGTTTGAACCCTTGGACCCATTAATTCTACTTCCAGAAGCACATTTAAAAAAAAAAAAAAATCAAAATCACTTTCCAAAATATGTTCGAAGATGTTCATTGCACCCTTAATTATAATATAAGGAAAACCTGGAAAGCATCCAGATGCCCAGAAACAGGGCTTTGATTAATTTTATTATTCTATAGCCACATGGTGAAATAATATGCAGCCCTTAAAATCATATTACTTAGGGACATGGGCAAACAAAACAAATGCTCATGACATCATAAGTGGAAAAAATCCTGGGCACAAGAATATACATGCGTAAACATATACATGCTCAGAGATACGTATATACAAAAAAGTCTTGCAAGAAAGATACAAAAATGTTAGCAGCAGCTGTCTCTAATTTAAGCTATTATAGGCCATTTTCCAGTTTCCTTTAAATATTTTGGATTTTTTCAAATTTTCTACAATATACATGCTTTATTCTTAGAATTAAAAAAAATTGAAAATTCCTCAAAAAGTTCCTACTAGGGTGGGAGTTTCCTCTGGAACCACCAGCGCCTTCAAACCTGTTTCCACCCCAGCTTTTACTTGCTATGACCACGGCTGTGGTCTTCTCTTGGCCAAGGGCCATGTTGTGGATGGTTCAGGACACATTCTCCAGTGTGCTGTCCCTGACTCTGCTAGACACTGCTGTTTGGAAGAGCCCAGCTTTTTCCAGAGAGTGGGCCTCTGACAGGGATGGAAGTACCCTGCCTTGAGGTTCTCTCCACTTAGGCCCAGGGCTCTGGGAACCATCCCACCTATCTGCACACCAGCAGGGCCTCCGCCAGGGTGTGGTCCCGGCCAGAGCCCTCTTCCCCCATAGCCTCCTGTGATGAACAGGGGCAGCTGTTAATGGAACTTGAATGTCTGTCCTCTCTCCACCCTCTCCCCACGCTCCTCCCAATGGGATAAGCCAGTCTCTAGCTTTATTCTCAGATATTTAAAAATTCACCCATAGCAATAACTGTATCACATGATTCAGATTCCTTTGGGCACCTCGGTCCCCTTTTAAAATTTACTTTTCAGCCGGGCATGATGGCTTATGCCTGTAATCCCAGCACTTTGGGAGGCTGAGGCGAGTGGATCACCTGAGGTCGGGAGTTCGAGACCAGCCTGACCAACATGAAGAAACCCCGTCTCTACTAAAAATACAAAAATTAGCTGGGCATGGTGGCACACGCCTGTAATCCCAGCTACTCGGGAGGCTGAGACAGGAGACTTGCTTGAACCTGGGAGGCGGAGGTTGTGGTGAGCCCAGATAGCATCATTGCACTCCAACCTGGGCAACGAGAGCAAAACTCCATCTCCAAAAAAAAGAAAAAAGAAAAAAAAAATTAGCCGGCTATGGTGGCGGGCACCAGTAATCCCAACTAACTCAGGAGGCTGAGGCAGGAGAATCACTTGAACCCAGGAGGCGAAGTTGCAGTGAGCCAAGATTGCGCCAATGCACTCCAGCCTGGGCAACAAGAGCAAAACTCCATCTCAAAAAAATAATAATAATAATAATTTTCACCCCAAAGGACTTCAAATTTGGAAAGTCCGTCTACCAACTACTGAGTGTTTTAAAGCGATTGATTCATCCCCACTTCATGGTGTGCAACTTCAAATTATGACCAAAAGATAATCAGCATGTGACCATGTGAAGCCAGTGTCATTCAAGCAAATGCAAAGACATGGTTTGGGTTGGGTTGAGTTGGGTTTGGTTTGGTAGACTGATTTTTTAAAATATTGGTAGACTGATTTTTGGTGGACTGATTTTCGGTAGACTGTTTTTTTTTTTAAATATTGAAGCTAGTTTGAGAACACTCTCAACTGGGTGCAGTGGCTTACACCTGTAATGCCAACACTTTGGGAGGCCAAGCGGGGAGGATTGCTGGACTGGAAACCAGTCTGGGAAACATAGGGAGACCCTGTCTCTACTAAAAGTAAAAAAAAAATTAGCCAGGCATGGTAGTGTACGTGTAGTCCCAGCTACTTGGGAGGCTGAGGTGGCAGGATTACTTGAGCCCAGGTGGTCGAGGCTACAGTGAGCTACGATCGCACCACTGCACTCCAGCCTGCGCAACAGAGCAAGGCCCTATCTCAAAAAAACAAACAAAAAAAAAAAGAGAGAGAGGAAAAAAAAAAACCTATCTCTCCCTTACTAACCCTTTCCGTTCTCAGGAACCCCAGGAAAGGACCCATTAAGTAAAGCCTTATCACAGCAGGGGATCTGTCCCTTGAAGACATTTCTTTACAGCCATGTAATGGGTTCCTTGATAATGGAGCATAGAAAGATGACCCATTATAGGGAGGAAAAGCTATTATCTGAGCTTCCAAGCCCTATTTAGCCAGGACCTGCACTGTACAGTGTTTTCCAAAGTCTGAGTTCCTTCCTTATCAGAAATGCCTGGGCCAGCTTCACAGCCTCAGCTGAGATCAATGGACATGGCTGGGTAAGGCTGAGCCATCCTGGCAAGTAAAAACTACATTGCAGATGAAAGAAAAGTCTAGACATGGAGAGACAAAGTAGGTCCTGATTGAGCTTGTCCAACTGCCACAAATGACCCTGAGCACCTCAAACCCATTCTAACCTGCAACCTGCAGGATCACGGTGTCCTCTTTACTCAGATTTCCAACCTGGATCAGACATCGGTAAGACCCTTGGTCCTCAAGGCGCACGTCAAGGATCTGCAGAGTGACACTTCCCTCTTGGGCATCTCTCACCAGCACCGTCCTCCCCTTATATTCCGGCATCAGATCTTCATCCTGGTCTTTCCCATCCCGGAACACGTGAACAGCCTGGGAGCGCTGCGGGAATGGGGACCGCAGCCACCTCACCTCCTTGGGCACTGTCCCAGGCCAGAGGGAGAGAGGGCAGAGCAGCTCAGCTGTGCCCCCTAGTAGGGCCACGTGGAACTTGCCGGCATCCCCTGCGCGGCCTGGACAAAAAAAGAGACAAGGCCAACTGGGAGGGAGGGCAGGAGAAAGCTTGGGAAGGGATGAGGAAGAGGATATCCTGGGGATGGACAGAGCCCAGGAAGGACTCTGGAAAGGATTGCCAGGGCCGGGGGAACAGAACCCCAAAAGACATGTTTCCAACCAAGCTTCCTTATTCTGGGGACGCCAATATCACATGTACCAGGCAGGGAAAGAGGATCAGAAACTCCTACCTGACACATGCACAGACAGCCAGAGGAAGACGAGAGGGATGAGGCAGCCAGAGAGCCAGGAGCCGGCAGAACTCGCCATCTCCATCCGAACTAGGACAGACAGAGGGAGACAGCACAGGCGGGCTGATGGGCTTGGCGTGACAGAGGGTATAACCCAGGAGCTGAGGCCGAGACGGTGTTGCTGGTGCTCTGGGATCACAAAGGCCGGGGCTCCAATCGCAGCTCTGCTACTTACCTCCTTGTGATATTGTGACCAAACTTCTCTGAGACTGTGTTTCTTCATCTTCAAAATGGGTAAAAGAACTGTGCCTCCTTGTGGGATTATGGTGAGGGGTGAAAGAGGTAAATGCTCACAGAGAGCCTGGCGTGTTAAGTCTGTAAATGCCGTGAGTGAGGATGTCAGTGCAGATGAGATGAGCGAGGATCCAGAACGTATACCCAGAACTAACCAAGGATACACCAGTAATGGCCTCTTTTTATAGTTGGTGTCCAAGGCCAGGCTTGGGAAATGCGTGTTTCAAGCCAATCTTTGCCCAAGATGCAGCCTGGAGGTTTCCCTGACAGCCTTTTCAAGTTTGACTCTTGATAAATAACAGATCAAGGCAGTGAGGTCCCTCCATGTCATCCTGAAGGCACTAATCCTACAAATTCAGGGTCTGGTGCTAGAAAGACCTGGGTTCAAATCTTAGCTCTGCCTATTACTAGCTCTGTGTCCCTAGGAAGGTTACATAACATCTCTGGGCCTCGTGTTCTTAATCTATAAAGGGAAACTGTCCTCACAGATGAGTGTGAGGGTGCAAAGAGATACTGCCTGCCAAGCACTGGCCACAAATGCCTGGCAGAACAAGTGCTCATAAGTGTGTAGTTGTTGTTATTATTACTAAGTGAGGAAAATTATCCCTAGCAGGTTCAGATGACCATGTGCATGAATCACAGGGAGACCCTAAAGGATTTCCTCCTGTAAAGCTCTTTCCCCACCTATTTGCTACTGCCTGAAATTGCTTTAGCAGGAAACAGAAGCTCTCATGCCACAAGTGAGGATAAAGTTTAAAATGTAAATGCTCTAGGAAAAGGCAACTCATCTCTTAAATTCTCTCCAAGGTTCAAATCCTTTCCAAAGAGGAGGCTTTTGTATAAGTCAGCAGGCCCAGTCCCTGAAGGTCATGGAAAAGGTCATGACACACGGAGGAGGTATCAAAGGGAGACTGGGAAACTGAAGATGAAGCTAGCGCTGAACACATTCTCATTTTGAACACCCAATTCTGTTTTCTCACGGCGAAAATCACACTGGTTTAGGGTTGTTCTTGTTTTTCTTTAAATCATATTTTATATAACATACCCCTCTAACCAAATGACCACATAGCACTAGGCCATAGTGAGGTTAGGATCACATTGGGACACATTTTTTTGTGACTGTCCCACCCACTTTCCTATAGGTTACTAGCTACTCAAAAACTGGACAAGAGAAGTTAAGTAAATGAGAAAAGCTCTCTATTTTATCAATTATGGTTGAAGGTGGAAGTAGGGCCCAGGATTCCCTGGAGTTATCCCCAATCCCAAAACCCCTCAACTTTCTAGTGACTCTGAAGCACACCCTGGGTAGACATGCTCAGAGACACCCAGAGCGCCAAGCTAACCCAAGGCTGCCTGAAATCAAATAGGAGGAGACCTCTATGGACCCATATTCCAAGATTCAGACCATCTATGAAGTGGTTAAGAGGGTGAGCTCTAGGCTGGGCATGGTAGCTCCCACCTATAACCCTGCACTTTCAGGAGGCCAAGGCAGGTGGATCACTTGAGCTCAGGAGTTAGAGACTAGCCTGGGCAACATAGTGAGACTCTGTCTCTATAAAAAATAAAAGAAAATTAGCTTGGCATGGTGGCATGCACCTGTAGTCCTAGCTACTCAGGAGGTTGAGGTGGGAGGATTACTTGAGCCTGGGGGGTTGAGGCTAGAGTGAGCTGTGATTGTACCACTGCACTCCAACCTGGGTGACAGAGCAAGACCTTCTCTCAAAAAAAAAAAAAAAAAATTAAAAAAAAGAATGAGCTGTAGAGTCAGCCTGGGTTCAAGTCCTGGCTCTGCCATTTCCTAGCTGGTGGCCTTAGACAGATTAGTTTACTCCTCCAAACCTCCTCTTGCTCACACATGAAATGAAGTTAATAATAGTACCTACCTCATAGATAGCGTTATAGTAAGGATCAAAGAAAATACATGTAAAATGATTTGCACCAGATGCTGGAAATAAAAAGCAAATGAAGTCCTTCTGTTAGATTGTCACTCTATGTAAGAAGTGCTACCAGGTCCTTTATTTCATATTTTCTTACACAGACGTAAGAACCATCCTCCAGGATTTATTCTTCTTTTTTTTTTTGAGACAGAGTTTCGCTCTGTTGCCCAGGCTGGAGTGCAGTGGCAGTGATCTCAGCTCACTGCAAGCTCCGCCTCCCGGGTTCACGCCATTCTCCTGCCTCAGCCTCCCGAGTAGCTGGGACTACAGGCGCCCACCACCACACCCGGCTAATTTTTTGTATTTTTAGTAGAGACGGGGTTTCACCGTGTTAGCCAGGATGGTCTTGATCTCCTGACCTTGTGATCCACCCGCCTCGTCCTCCCAAAGTGCTGGGATTACAGGCGTGAGCCACTGCGCCCAGCCAGGATTTATTCTTCTAATCTAGTTTGCCAGGATAGCCCCTTCCTCCATCTCTTCTAACACATAACATATCAATATTATAGTAGTCAACATCCTATTAATGGCTGTGAAATAACACTAAATCATAAATATGTTTCTAATTATGATATTGCTCTAAATCAATAATAGTTCTTATTTATTGCATTTGTTCTCTATATATATTGTCTTCAGTACTGACAACATCTCTGAAAAGTGGGTAATATTCTCTTTTACACTTAGAACAGGAAAGGCAATTGTACACACTTCAGGGTACCATGCAAGTGAATTGCCAGGATCCTTTCTGGAAGCAGATAGAATGTAAAACATGGATAAACAGATGAATGAATGCATGCCTGCATAGCCCTGTATCATGAGTTACAAAATGAGCAAATGACCACCTCACTTTACAGAGTGATTATCATGGAACTCCTTTACAAAGAAATTTTCCCCAACAAATATAAAATATGATTTACTTCCTAAAGTTCAATGTATATGCCACAGTTTGGGGCTTTTTCTGTCTTACTTATTGTAGGAAAATCTGGAAATGATCCAAAACAAGGACAAAAATTTCAAATCATCTGTAATTCCTCTACCCAAAGATAATGTTTCTACAAATATTCTTTCTATGCGTGTACATAACTTTTTGTAAAACAAACAAACAAACCATGACTGTGCACAGTGGCTCAGCCTGTAATCCCAGCACTTTGAGGTAGAGGTGGGAAGATTGCTTGAGCCCTGGAGTTTGAGATCGGCCTGGGCAACATGGCAAACCCCTGTTGCTACAAAAAATACAAAAATAAATCAGCTGGCTATGGTGGTATGTGCCTATGGTCCCAGCTGCTTGGGAGGCTGAGGTAGGAGGATCACCTGAGCCCAGGAGGTTGAGGCCACAGTGAGCCGTGATCGCACCCCTGCACTCCAGTCTGGACGACAGAGCAAGACACTGTCTTAAATAAATAAATAAATAAATAAATAAATACTTTATATACTGTTTTGATACCTGATATTTTCACCAAGTGCTACATTATGTGCATTTCCCAAAGCAATCAAATCTTCTTTACATGACTTTAGCATTCTATCATGGACATAGAATTTTAGAAATTAGGATATAAGATGTAAAGCTTTAAAATAATTCGATATTGTGGACATTTAGGTTGTTTTCCAATACATCACTATTATAAACATTGCTATAAGTGACAGTGGATTGAGGGCTAGTATCAGACAGCTTAGTCCTAGTCTTGGCTTGGTCCCTTACTGCTCTGTGACTTTGTAACTTTTTTTTTTTTTTTTTTTTTTGAGACAGAGTTTCACTCTGCCGCTAGGCTGGAGTGCAGTGGCACGATCTCAGATCACTGCAACCTCTGCCTCCCAGGTTCAAGCAATTCTCCTGCCTCAGCCTCCCGAGTACCTGGGACTACAGGAGTGCACCACCACGCCCAGCTAAGTTTTGTATTTTTAGTAGAGACAGAGTTTCACCATGTTGGCCAGGATGGTCTCAAACTCCTGACCTTGTGATCTGCCCACCTCGGCCTCCCAAAGTGTTGGGATTACAGGCGTGAGCCACTGCGCCCAGCTGTGACTTTGTAACTTTAAGCAAGTCACTTAGATTCTTAGGCCTTGAGTTTCCCATCTTTAAAGTGGGAAGACTTTTCATTTGCACTGACAAATTGCCCTCCAGAAAGTCATATCGACTTACCAAAGTATCATATGAAATTTCTTGTTTTCCCACAACCTTACCATCACTGGATATTATCATTTTAAAAAAAAATTTGCCAATTTGATGAGTAACAAAATGCCATCTCTCTCTTTTTTTATTTGATGGTGTTTCATTTCAATTTGTATTTCTTTGATTACTCACTGGTTATTTGGACTTGGTCAATTACCTATCTGTAATTTGTTCGTTTTTCTATTGGGACATTTATTTCTTAATGGTTGCAAAATTCTTCATATACTAACCATTTTTTTCCACTACACATGTTGGAAACATTTTCCCCCAGATAGTTATTTACATTTTAAGTTTGAAACAGTTTAATCTTTAAAACTTCTAAATCAGAAAAAAGATTGTAACAGATGTTCTCTTGACAATCCCAAGCAGTTTAATATGACCCTGCAAATCTGCAAATGATCAGTCTAAAAGCATACAGCACAGGTTCCAGCAAATAGTAAGAGCTAAATAAATGTTGGCTGTAATTTAATAATGATGACAATACTACTTAAATAAGAGTCCTTCAACAAAACCCATCCAGCAATCTTGTCATTTGTCTCCTTTTGTGTTTCTTTAGTGATAGCTAACAGCTGCCCCATTTCGCCCTTGAAAATGTTCTTGTGTGTAAGGAGAAAGGGGATTATTTCTCTACTAAACCGGAGGATCCTGAGAAAGTTAAAGGACTAAAAAGCACAAAGAGAGAGGGGAGAACTCACCACCTTCTGGATCAGGGACGCTTGTTCCTCTCACAGGCAAAGCTGGAGTTTGCAAGCTGGGAACACTCCTTCCCCATGCAGAGAGACCAGGGAACAGGCAAGCGCATCAGGAAGGCCTAGGGATGTGGGCCGGGAAAAGTTCATATTTCATGAAATATGAGAGGCCAGGGCTGTCTTTGCCACCACAGAACTCCCTTCTAGCTGCCCCTGTAAACCAGCAAGCCACACCCTGTCTGTCTGTCCCTGATAAAAGAATAGAGCAAAGGGGAGGCTCCCAAAATGAGGGAACCACTGAGTATGACTGACCGGGTATAAGGGACGTTTGCCCCTCCGCTCCCTTTTCCTCCAATGCTGCCAATAGTAATTCCCTTTGATGAGTTTTGATCCTATCACATTCTTTCTGAAAACCTTCCCCCTTTACTTTTCAAATCGGAGTAAATTGGAAGATTGGTTTCAAAGACATCCACCAATTAGCCACCTTCTTTAACTATCTTTATCTCCAGCTACACCCTGACATGTGCCTTCTGATAAGCAAGCTTGCTGTTTTCCAACATGTGATAAACGCTTCCTGCCTGTCTTGCTTTCATAATATCCTTAGCTGTATGTTCATAATCTCCATAATTATATCATTAACAATACATTATACACTTTTATGTCCTTTGAACTTTATAATGGAGCCCATTGTACATAATTCCCAATGATTCCCTTTTTTTATTCAACATTAGCTTCTGAGTCTAGCAGACATCTGTGGTGGCCCACACCATGTCCCCTCAGCCCACCCAATTTTGGTATAGCTGAGACTTACAGGCAAGCTGCTAGCATGTCACCTCATAGGCCATGGCATTTTTTTGCTTGCCTGTCTCAGGGCTTTCTACAAAGCCTTGGAAGGCTGTGCAGCCCAGTTCACCAAAGCTAACACCTTGGAGACATAACAGTGAGGGGAGTCAAGACAAAATGCTCCAGCCTTGCACCTTCAGCTCTGAGCTGTATTCGACATGATTCCTCCGAGTGTTCCCAATGGGACTGAGCACAGTGGTTCATAGTGGTAAGTAGCTCCATACTGCACCTTTTATTGACTTTTCTTCCTTTTTTGCTCACTCCCATTTCTGCTTCCTGGGATTACCTCCTAAATACACTCTTGAACTGAAAGACTTGTCTCACACCTCACACTCTGTTCTGGGGGTGTACAAATTAAGACACTGAAATTAATCCAGGTTGTTTCACAGAGCGCTAGGATATTCATTCACTGCTATATAGTCGACCATTATATAAATCTACCAACAGTTTCTCTCGTCCCTTAATGATAGAAATGTGGGTTGTTTCTGGCCCTTTGCTTTTAAAAATAGTACTGCCTTGAACATTTTTTTTTTTTTTTTTTTTTTTTTTTTTTTGAGACAGAGTCTCGCTCTATCGCCCAGGCTGGAGTGCAGTGGTGCGATCTCGGCTCACTGCAAGCTCCGCCTCCTGGGTTCATGCCATTCTGCCTCAGCCTCCGTAGTAGCTGGGACTACGGCGCCCGCCACCATGTCCAGCTAATTTTTTTTGTATTTTTAGTAGAGACGGGGTTTCACCATGTTAGCCAGGTTGGTCTCGATCTCCTGGCCTTGTGATCCGCCCACCTCAGCCTCCCAAAGTGCTGGGATTACAGGCGTGAGCCACCGCGCCCGGCCTCATGCCCTGAACATTCTTGATAGATATTTCCTGCTCACATGTGCAAGACTTTCTCTAGAGCACCAGTTTTGTGGTCCATGAACCCTTGAAGTCCCTGAGGCCCTATCATCCAGGTTAAAACTATATTCATCATAATAAAGACATTATTTGCCTTTTTCACGGTATTGACATTTTCAAGGACACTGCAAAAGCAACAGTGGGTAAAACAGCTAGCACAAATCAGGAAGTGGCACCAAACTGTAGGAGAAGTTACAAATTTTATTAAATTTCAACTCTTAGATACACATCTTTTTAATACTTTGTGTGACAAAATGGGAAGGATACATAAACAGTTATGCTGCATATCAAAGTATGATGACTTTCTCGAGGAAATAACCTTAAGTGATTGGGTTGTGAGCTGAAGTAATCGCTTGACTCATGGAGCACCACTCTTACCTGAAAGTACAGCTGAAAGACAAAGTACAATTATTCAGACTTGGGTATTTGGCAGGCATTTTCTCCAAAGTGAATAAAGTGCACCTGTCACTTCAGGAAAAGCAACTGACAGTGTTTTTGTTGTCAATGAGAATATTCAATCTTTTGAGCGGAAATTGGAATTTTGGAAAATTTTTATCTGCTGTTATGAGCTTGATACCCTCACAATAGCAAAGGACTTTTCTGATGAGATTGGTATTGGTATTAATAAATGTGATTTTTTGATGTTGTATAATGAAATGTGTCAACATTTAGAAGATCTGCATAACTCAGTGACTCAGCAATTTCCAAATGACCAACGGGTGTGTTGACAAAACCCTGCATGGGTAAAACATTCATTCAAAATGCAAGAAAAAACTGTGAGTGTTGCTGTAATAGAGTATAAAAAGGTCATTGCTATGGTTTCAGATTTCATGTCACAACTAAGCTTTAAAAAACTACCACTTGCTGAGTTTTGGTGTCTTATCAAAGAATATCCATGATTATCTGAAAAAGCTATTGAAATGCTCCTTTTCCAATTGCATACACTTCAACCACAAAACATACTGCAGCAGATTGAAAGATATAGCCGGCTTGAGAATACAGCTGTCTTCTATTAAGCCAGACATCTGAAATATTTATAGCCATTAAAAAGAATAAAATCCCGTCATTCAAAGTGACATGGATGGAACTAGAAAACAGTACGTTAAGTGAAATAAGCCAGGCCCAGAAAGTTAAACACCACATGTTCTCACTCATAGTTAGATGTTAAAAAAAAAGAAAAAGTTAATCTCACAGAAGTGAAAAGCAGAACAGAGGTTACTAGAGGCTGGAGAGGGGAGGGGAGGATAGGGAGAGATTTGTTCAATAACACAAAATTACAGCTAGGTAGGACAACTCCTAGTGTCTTATAGCACTGTAGGATGACCATAGTTAACGATAATATATTATGTAGTTTCAAATAAAGAAGAAAGGATATTGAATGTCCCCAAAACACAGAAATGATCGATGTTTCAGATGAATATGCTAATTACCCTGATCTGATCACTACACATTGCATGTATCAAAATATTACTCTGTACCCCATAAATATGTACCATATGTGTCAATTAAAAATTAATTAGGGCCAGGCGTGGTGGCTCACGCCTGTAATCCCAGCACTTTGGGAGGCTGAGCCAGGCGGGTCACCTGAGGTCAGGAGTTCAAGACCATCCTGGCCAACACTGCGAAATCCTGTCTCTACTAAAAATACAAAAATTACCCAGGCGTGGTGGCACACACTTATAATCCCAGCTACTCAGGAGGCTGAGGCACAAGAATTGCTTGAACCTGGGAGGTGGAGGTTGCAGTGAGCCGAGATCACACCACCACACTCCAGCCTGGGTGAAAGAGTGAGACTTCGTCTAAAAAAAAAAAAAAAATTAATTAATTTTTAAAAAAAGATTTATATAAATATAAAGCAGTGCCACTCTTCTCAGTAATATTTTTGTTTCAAAAAAGTTGCTTTTCATAAATATATGTTTTGTTGTTATGTAATTTATTATTTTTATTTTTAAAGGAAGTAATAATTATATTTAATTTTTCTTAGTTTTCATTTTTTTTTTTTTTTAGAACTAGGGTCTAGCTCTGTTGCCTAGGCTGGAGTGCAAAGGCACAATCACTGCAGCCTTGAACTCCTAGGCTCAAGTGATCCTCTTGCCTCAGCCTCCCTAGTAGCTAGGACTACAGGTGCATGCCACCAAGCCCAGCTATTTTTAAAAACTTTTTTGTAGAGATGGGATCTTACTATGTTGCCCAGGCTGGTCTCAAACTCCTGGCCTAAAGTGATCCTCGCACCTTGGCCTCCCAAAATGCTGGATTACGGGCATGAGCCACCACACCCAGTCAGTTTTAATTTTTAATATGGAAAATTTCAAAAAATATAACTCATATAAACTGAAGCTCTCTGAGGTCCTCAATAATTTTTAAATGTAAGCATTTCTCAGAATATATACCTAGAAGTGGTATTGCCAGGTTATAGATGATACTAAATTGTTTTCCAAAGTAATTGTACCAATTTATAACTTGTCATAATTAATATTTTTACTGCTTTCTCCAGAAGCATTTTATCAGATAGTCTAAATCACATCATAAAATGAGTTTATCTGAAATGTTCTTTTTAGACTTCTAACTCTACAAGTGAGAAAAATAGATACAGACATAGATAAAGATATCACTCATAATCGTAATCTCAGAATCTAGTAATAATTACTGTAATTTTTTTGGTCTATATGCTTCCTGACTTAAAAAGAGAGAGCTCTGGATTTCCAGTTAATTAAACATGTCTCATTGAACACAAATGCTTATCTCTGTTACCTCCCAAAATGATCTAAAACGACAATCTTGGAGTGCAAAAGGAAAAGCCTATAAGGACAAAGAGAACAGGACAGTAAGTAACTGTGCAATAGAGATGTCAATACATTTTTTTAATGAAGGAAAGCAGAGGGCTCACTAGTAATAGATCTAGGAAAAACTGAACTCTAACCCAGGTGCCTGCAGAGGGAGGCAGGATTGGGGGAAACATCAGATAAACGGTTCCTGACATCAACCCTTGACATCAGCAAGAAGAAAGCTGATTCTCAACTAAGAACCTTCCAGGCTTGGGATGGGAGGGACCAGGGCCTGGCTATACTTCCCGGGGTTGTTGCAAGGATTAAATTAGCTAAAACATGCAAAATACTTAAAATAGGGGCTGATGCTCAATGGTAGCTATTAGTGTCTGAGGATAAACTCCAACTTGAAAGCCAGAGACCAAAATAAACGACAGAGACGATCTAGGAAGCAGAAGAAAACAGCAGAAAATTACAATTGGAATCCTCAGAAACATGAAATAAGAGAAGATCCTGAATCCACAACATAACAGCAAGAGGCTACCAAAAAGGAAAGTCGGGGATCAAACAAAAACTCTTGGAAATTAACATTTTTGTAGCAGAAATGAAAAAATTCAATAGAAGAACTAGGGGATACAGCTCAGGAAAATCTCTTGTAAAGTAGAATAAACAAAACCAGGAAATGGAACATGAAGAAAAATTTAAAAACAGGGAAACTGGCTGGGTGCGGCAGCTCATGCCTGTAATCCGAGTACTTTGGGAGGCTGAGGCAGGAGGATCACTTGAAGCCAGGAGTTCAAGACCAGCCTGGCCAACATAGGGAGACCCTGTCTCTATTTGTTTAAAAAAAAAAAAAAGAGAGAAACTGATCACAGAGAACATTTCCCAGAATTGAAGACTTTGTTTCCCAATTGCAAGGGGCCATCAAGTGCTTAGCATAATGAATGAAAAATACTTATAGGACAGTTTATTATGAACGTTCAAAACATCAAGGATAAAGGAAAAAAATCCTAAACAAATTAACAAATTAACAAACAAAATATATGGAAAGTAACACAAGTCAGAATAAATCAGTCTCCTCAAGAGTAGCCACATGAGAAGCTAGATGACAATGAATCAATGCCGTTAAACTTCTGAGGGAAAATAATTTCCAACGTGGAAATCTGTCACTCAAGGATGAAAGAAAATAAAGCCATTTTTAGACAAGCAAGGACTCAAAACTTTACCTTCCATGAACCCTTTCTGGGGAGTTAGTGGAGAACATACTCCTCCAAAACGAGAGAATAAACCAAGAATGGAAAAACATAAGATCCAGAGAGCAGGGGATTTGGCACAGGAGAAACAAGAAGAGAATCCCCAGAATGTGGTTAGGTTCCTAATCCTAGGACAAGAGCTGTGAAGCAAGGCTAAGCAGAGGAGTTTGGAGCAAAGAGAGGATGAGTCTAAGGAGGGATGTTGCCAAGAAAAAAAAAAAGACACCAGTAAATGACCTGGTTCATGTGACCAGATCAAGAGATATTTTATAGCTCTAATGGAGAGTTTGTGAAGGAGTTAACAATAGATGCATAGATAGCTGGGTATGGTGCCTCACATCTGTAGTACCAGCCACTGAGGGGCTGAAGCAGGAGGATCACTTGAGCCCATCTCTAAAAATAAAAAATAAATAATGGATGCATAGATCATTAAGCAAATAAAAATAGATAATTTTTTGACTCTAGAAAAAATGTTATTCAATAAAGTGAATATAATCTTAGTGTAGTATATACCTCAACTGTAAAAATATTCTAGTTATATTACTATAAACTCTTGCTAGTCATTCAACAAACCAGGAAATTCTGCAGCCTGGCCAAGAGTCCACTGGTAGACACAAAAGAGACAGACAAAGCATAAACTCATGGAAAGAATAGAGAGGGGACTTTGATAGTGTTCAGCCTCAACGTTCACTCCCTCCTGGCTCCAACCTTCACTTTCCCAATAAAGAATGTAGAATCCCAGACTGGTATCTCCAGTTCTGTGATTTTCTGGAATCTTGTAATTGCTCACTGGACAATTCTTCTTGCCTATTGCCATTTGAAGCGTAATCTAGCTCTCTCTCTCTCGGTCCCTCTCTCTTGCGCACGCGAGCGCGCACACACACACACACACACTCCTAACTTATCCTCTTCCTCACCCTTTCCCAAACCAACTCATCACACCTTCTCCACTTTCAGCAGTGGCTCAATGGCACCACTACTTTTCCAGTCTTCCATGTGGCTTTCCACTCCTCCATTCCCTATAGCTGGTCTGCATTTAACTGGCTTCTAAAGGTCCTGCCCTGTCTCCAGCTGTAATCTAGTTCATTGCTTATATGAACGTTATAAACCATACCATGTGACACAAATGTAAAATACCAGTACTACATCAAAATTTCTGAAATAGACTCTGACTTGGTTACTTTTATTAATAATAATCAAATCAGTATTTGTATAGGGTTTTTAAAAAGACATTTATTGTACTTTCCTCTGATTGCTAAAGTATAAATGTTTACTGTAGAAATTTTGGAAAAGCTGGGCACAATTGCTCACATCTGTAATCCCAGCACTCTGGGAAGCTGAGGCAGGAGGATCACTTGAGCCCAGGATTTCCAGATCACCCTGGGAAACATAGTGAGACTCCATCTCTACAAAAAATTTTTAAAAAATTAGCCAGGCCTGATGGTGTGTACCTGTAGTCCCAGATACTTTGGAGGCTGAGGTGGGAGGATTGCTTGAGCCCAGCTTACAGGGAGTTATGATCGCACTACTGCACTCCAGCCTGGGTGACACAGCAAGACCCCATCTATTTTTTAAAAATTAAATAAATATAAAACAAACATTGTGCAGCAGATCTCTAGAACTTTTTCACCTTACACACCTAAAATTCTATACCCTTTAAACAATTCCTCTTTTCCCTCTCTCCTAGCCGCTGGCAATCACCATTCTACTTTCTGTTTCTTAGACTTTGATTGCTTTAGATAATTCATACGAATGGAAACATGCAGTATTTGTCTTTTTGGGGGGTTGTGCTCACTTTTAAGGCTTTTGATACCTAGTACTACACTGACCTCCAGAAAGGCTGTTAACGATTTACAGTTTGACTGGAACCATGTGTCCATCTGGGCTGAGTTCATTGCTTGCTTAGCATCTATCAGTTGTTTCAATTCCTGCCAGTTTGATAGAGGAACAAATAGTGGACCCAAATAGGATTTTACTTTGGATAAGGCCATTGTCCTATGAGAATCCTGGCTGAAATACTTGCTCCAGCACTTAGGAGCTGTGTGACCCGGGACAACTCACTTTTCAGTGCTTCTGTTCCCTTATGTGTAAATGGGGATAATAATATACACGTATATATTATACACATTTATTATGAGGAATTAGTTAATAAATGTGAAGCTGTAAGAACAGTGCCTGGAATATAGTAAGCCCAAATGTAAGATAGCTATTATCATTTTTGTCAATCCTTGCTAATGTAATACATGGAAAATTACAGCCAGCTATTTTAATTTACATCTCCTCGGTAATCAGTTGAACGTGAATGTTCTCTGTATTTATACTGGCTATTGGTACTTCTGTCAAGGGTTCCTTTTTCAAAGCACTGTGGCAAACGGGATCTCACTTGATCCTCCCAATAAACTCATGAATGAAGAAGGTGGCAATCATCAATCCCCACTTTTCGAATTAAGAAATTGAAGCTTGGAATTTGAATTCTGAGCAATTCCAATTCCAGGATTCAGATCTCACCCTCTAAAACCTAGTAGCTGTTGCTGAAAATATAACGGGAAAAAGCTTTTGTTAGCCGTAAACACCACCCACCCCGACGTGGCTCCGCCCCTGCCCCGCCCCGGCACCGGCTTGCCCCGCCCCGCCCTCTACGCGGTTTTCCAGACATCCTCTCTGCGCACGCGCGGCCGCTCTTGTGTGTGGAAGCCTCCTGGCGCCTGGCCCTCCGCCCCTCCCCCCCGGCGCGCGGCCCCGCCCAGGACGAGGCGCGGCGGGCGCGCAGCGCTGGGTCCAGTGGTGCGGAGAAGGCGAGGATTACCCTCCCGGAGGCGTTGTCTGCGACTTGGCGGAGGCTCCAACTTCCAGCGGCCCGGTCGGGAAAGGTACAGACTCCCGAGCCCCTCGGTCGGCGGCTTCAGCGGCCGCCATTTTCTCCAGGAGAGAGAAGAGGGCAGGAGGCGGGGGCCGCCCCCTGGGGCCGTGCGGGCCGGGGCGGGGTCGGGGGCCGGGCGTTGGGGGGCGGGCCCGGCTGGCGATGGGGCCCGGCCCCCTGACCTCAGGAGCCGCTGCTGCGGCAGAGTTAGGCCGGCCGCGGTGGGAAAACCCTGGGCGCCCTCTGGGTCTCAGCATCCCATTAGGACGGTTCCGCGCTGGGTGCCGCACGCCGCAGAGTGGGCAACGCTTTCACAGGGGACTTCGCATTTCACCCGCACACAGCAGCTCCTGGAGGGAGGCCAGGAAGACACTGTTAACCCATTTTGCAGACAGAAAACTAAGGCTCAGAGTGGGGAGGAGACTTGTCCAGGGACACCCAGCGAGGTTGTGGCGTTGGGACTCGGTTCCTACTCCGCCACATCCAGCGCCCTTGCCACCAGACCACTCTGCCTCACCTGGCAAAGGATGGGGCGGAGCTAAAGGATTAGAGGAGTAACTGGCAGGGTATTTTTTGTTTTGTTTTTAGGATCCGCCTCTTTGTGTACCACCCAGATCAGAGCCTCCTAAGAAATATCCAGAAGTCAAGCCATGGATCCACCTGCACGTAAAGAAAAAACCAAAGTTAAAGAATCTGTCAGCAGAGTTGAGAAGGCCAAACAGAAATCAGCCCAGCAGGAGCTGAAGCAGAGACAAAGAGCAGAGGTGAGATTAAGGCGGAGGCTCTGTATGCCTGTAGTCTGCTGGTGATGATGCTGGAGTAGAGAAACAGCAGAAAGGAGTTGCCTCCAGGCAGGATGGGTGTTCTCCCAGATTTAGAAGGGAGAACACTGAGGTTCAGAATGGTGAGGTGGCAGCCCAGAATCACATGCCAAGTTAGTGTCAGAACCCCAGTCTGGTGCGGAGCTTTTGTTGTAGAGACCCAAGGGAAGGAAGAAAGGAAAAAAAATGATATGTAAGGGGAAAGAAGGGGTCAGAATGAGAGAGAGCACGCAAGTGTCAGACACCCCCAGTACAGATGTTCTGGATTTGGTGCGGAAAGTAGCTACTCATGCCAGGTAGAGGCCCAAGCTTTAAACTCACCAGTGTGTTCCTTTGTTCTCTCAACGATTACAATCAACTTGAGAATAAAAAGCTTTAAACTTTACCCTGCCAATATTGAGCCACATACAGACATGAGTATTTTATTTTAGTATTTAATGTCAGGGAAAATCTTGCTGGTCTCTTTTTCCCTCTTTGTTTTGTTTATCTGTCTGCTTTGTTCATTTCCTGTCTTACATCCTTTTATCTCCCCATGGACAACTACTTTTTTTTTTACACTTTTACATTCAAATATGTTAATAGATATCCTTGAACAATATACAATAGTATTTTAAATTTTTACATTAATATTCCTGCATTTTATTTTGCATTTTGCTTACATTATGTTTTTTAGAACTATTCATGCCAATATAAGAATCTAGTTTATTCTCATTAATTTTTATAATAGTCTATTTTATGCATCCATTTTACTTAGTATATTTATTCATTCTTACAGGGATGCACATTTAAATTATTTATAGTATTTTTTGCTATTACAAACATTGCTGTAGTGAAAAGCTTTTAGGTGTCTCCTTTGGCACCTGCCTTAGAATTTCTATAGGGTATTTAACTAGAAAAATTACTGGGTACATTCTCAATTTTACTAGACATTGCCACATTGCTTTTTTTTTTTGAGATGGAGTCTCTTTATTTTTTATTTTTATTTTTTATTATACTTTAAGTTCTAGGGTACATGTGCATAACATGCAGGTTTGTTACATACGTATACGTGTGCCATGTTGGTGTGCTGCACCCATTAACTTGTCATTTACATTAGGTATATCTCCTAATGCTTTCCCTCCCCCCTCCCCCTACCCCACAACAGGCCCTGGTGTGTGATGTTCCCCTTCCTGTGTCCAAGTGTTCTCATTGTTCAGTTCCCACCTATGAGTGAGAACATGTGGTGTTTGCTTTTTTGTTCTTACGATAGTTTGCTGAGAATGATGGTTTCCAGCTTCATCCATGTCCCTACAAAGGACATGAACTCATCCTTTTTTATGGCTGCATAGTATTCCATGGTGTATATGTGCCACATTTTCTTAATCCAGTCTATCACTGATGGACATTTGGGTTGGTTCCAAGTCTTTGCTATTGTGAATAGTGCTGCAATAAACATATGTGTGCATGTGCCTTTATAGCAGCATGATTTATAATCCTTTGGGTATATACCCAGTAATGGGATGGCTGGGTCAAATGGTATTTCTAGTTCTAGATCCTTGAGGAATCACCACATTGTCTTCCATAATGGTTGAACTAGTTTACAGTCCCACCAACAGTGTAAAAGTGTTCCTATTTCTCCACATCCTCTCCAGCACCTGTTGTTTCCTGACTTTTTAATGATCGCCATTCTAACTGGTGTGAGATGGTATCTCATTGTGGTTTTGATTTGCATTTCTCTGATGATGAGTCTCTTTTTTTTGAGATGGAGTCTTGCTCTGTCACCCAGGCTGGAGTGCAGTGGCGCGATCTCAGTTCATTGCAACCTCTGCCTCCCCGGTGCAAGCAATTCTCCTGCCTTGGCCTCCTGAGTAGCTGGGATTACAGGCGTGCACTACTGCCTTAGCCTCCCAAAGTGCTGGGATTATAGACGTGAGCCACTGCACTCGGCCGATATTGTCAACTTTTAATTTTTGTTAATCTGATTCATTCATTAAATATTGGCCAGGTGCAGTGGCTCACGCCTGTAATCACGCACTTTGGGAGTCCGAGGCAGGCGGATCATGAGATCAAGAGATTGAGACCATCCTGGCCAACATGGTGAAACCCTGTCTCTACTAAAAATACAAAAATTAGCTGGGTATGGTGGCGTGCGCCTGTAGTCCCAGCTACCTGGGAGGCTGAGGCAGGAGAATTGCTTGAACCCAGGAGACGGAGGTTGCCGAGATTGTGCCACTGCACTCTAGCCTGGGCGACAGAGCTAGACTCTGTCTAAAAAAAAAAAAAAAAAAAAAAATTGAACTGCTAGTATGTGCCAGGCACTGTTCTAGGAATTTGAGTCACATGATGACAAAGCAGAAAAGAATCCTTGCCTTCATGGATCTTGCATTCCAGCAAGGGGAGGCAGTAAACATAATAAGTAAACTTACTAGTGCATTTGAAGTTAATCTGTAAACTGAAATCTACCTTTGGGTTAAGGCAGACCACCTGAGAGCTGTGGTCCTTTACCTTCCCATTCCCACCTGGATCCGGGTCCTCAGGTGATGCGCATTGTGCTTTGGTGAACAGTATGAGGGTTGCTATAAGAAACAGCCCTGAAGCAGGAGAACAGAAGCTACAGATAAGAAAACCATTGACCAGAGAAATGGCGATACAGCCAAGGGAGCTCTCACTGGAGCAACAGAGCTATCTACACTTCCGTGTACAGCAAATGCTCTGGGAAATGGAGAACCAGTTGCCAGCCCATATGTGGTTACCTCACACCTATCAAAAGTGACTGTGGAGAGCACCCCCAATTTGGAAAACCAAATGAAAATGGAGTATCTCTGTTCAGAATGAAAACTTTGAAGAAATTATAAATTTACCCATTGGATTGAAACCATCCAGATTAGATGTCACTAACATTAAGAGCCCAGAAATTCCTTTGAATCCAGTTTTGGCCTTTGATGATGAAGGGACGCTTGGGCCCCTGTCTCAGGTAGATGGTGTTCAAACACAACAGACTGCAGAAGTTAAATGCGTATTTTTTCTGAAGAACCAAAGTCAAAATTTAATGAGAATTTCTATAATTAATGGAATTCCTTTCATGCTATAAAAGAGCATCCCCTCTTCCAGTTTTCTAAAGATTTCTTGACCATCATTTTGAAAAGATTTATTTAAACTAGCTAAAGACAACAGACAGGATAGCTTTCCTAATAATTTTCATCAGTAGAAAAAAAATACTCCTCATTCTTCAGTACTTTAAAATGGCTTTTTCCAGTGTGCTCCTTCTTAGCAAATCAGTATTTTTCTGCATTATTTAAAAGACAAGAGCATTTGGCTATAAAATGATTGACTAGGATAGACTAGGCATGATTTTTTTTCACATAAATAGTTTGGTCTTAAAGCTTAACAGCTTAAAATTGGCAAAAAAAACTTTTGCCTTTTACCATGTAATATTTGAAAAGTAAGTAACTCTTTGCTACAAGTAGAATGAATAGGGAAAAAGTTTAAGCCTGTTTTTTAAAAAATATTATTGTTGGCCGGGCGCGGTGGCTCACGCTTGTAATCCCAGCACTTTGGGAGGCCGAGGCGGGCGGATCACGAGGTCAGGAGATCGAGACCACGGTGAAACCCTGTCTCTACTAAAAATACAAAAAAAAAATTAGCCGGGCGTGGTGGCGGGCGCCTGTAGTCCCAGCTACTTGGAGAGGCTGAGGCAGGAGAATGGCGTGAACCCGGGAGGCGGAGCTTGCAGTGAGCCGAGATCGCGCCACTGCACTCCAGCCTGGGCGACAGAGCGAGACTCCGTCTCAAAAAAAAAAAAAAAAAAAAAAAAAAAAAAAAAAAAAAAAATATATTATTGTAAAGAGCTCTATTTGTAGAGGCAAATTATAGGCAGATTACCAGTTTCTTATAAATACAAACTTGTACATGGACATTCTGCAAACCCAGCTGTCACATTCTTGCAACTACTTTTGCAAAAGCATACTAAAAGGTTTTAAAATGTGAAAAAACATTTTTTCAGAGCAAGAAAATAGTTTACTCTTGTCTTAAATAATGTATAAAGTTTTTCCAGATAAACTAATCAAATAAATTAGAACAATGTGACAACATTGCAAATTTGTCATTAGATGCATTCCTTCTAATGTTACCAGGGGAGGATGTTACTGATGATTCAAGGCTGTTTCTGAGGTCTGTATGTTGCTACTGTCCCCGGTGACGGTGGGACTTACCTCTGTCCTACTTGATCACAAATTATGTTAGGGGGAAATAAAGATTTAATATTTCATTAAATAAAAAAGAAATTTGGTTTTGCTCATTTAAGAGCAACAAGAAAATGGTGGCGTGTTGACTGTGTTTGGCCGCAGGGCACGGACCTTCATGGAAGTCCTCGCTCCGCATGGCATCCGCCAGCTTTTCACCTTTCATTCTTATTCTTCACTTTTGCTGCTGAGCCTAGCTGTACAAATTTTGCGCTTTCATTTGCTAATGTAAATGCAATTTATTTTACCATTTTAGAGACTACTAATGATTAAATGTAGGAGAGGGCACACGTTTTTATGTGGCATGTTAAAAAAGATAAATTTATACCACTGTAATGTGCTGGATTTATTAAAAGAGATTGGTTAAACTGCTAGGTTGAATGAGAGACTTCCTCTATGGTACTCTTTTTTTTTTTTTTAATCCAAGGATATTGTCTTTAGTAACAGCTTGTAACTTGTTAAAACATTAATTTGGGGTTTTTCCCTATTCTTAGTTGTCTGTACACATAGTAATTATGTTAAAATCCGTTTTAAAAAAAAAACAGCCCTATGAAACTGTCCTCTGTGCATATTGTAAGGATAGATGTTGGGCACATTGTTCATGCCCTTATTGACACCCTTCTGTAAAGTTCTACAGGTTAAATTTATTTGTCTGACTTCAAATCTCAGCTCCTCCATAAATCCCAGTTCTTTCCATGTGACGTTGGACAAGATACTTAACCTCTCTGAACCCCCAGTTCATCAGTTCCTCCTTGGTAAAATGAGGAGAACATCTACCTCAGAAGACCATTAAAAGGAATAGAAATACCACGTGTAAAGCCTGTAGTGCAGTACTTGGCAGAGGAAGCATTTGATAAATAGCAGTGATTATGATCAGGAATAATCTTGTGTTTCCAAGCAGGCAGCCTGCTCTTATTGTGTGGACCCTAAATTGAACAACTGCTGAGTTCCTGTTGACTGCTGAAATGCAACGTTGCTGCACTCAAGCAGCAGCTGGCCCCATGCAGCTCTTGAGATGTGCCAGGACCGAGCCAAGCCTACACATGCATAGCCACATGTAGTCCTCACACCAGGGCTCCAAAGCAGGAGTTATTGTGACTCCCATTTAACCTTGGTTAATCCGATATGTCAAATATATGGCCTTGTGAGGTAGGCAGTATTATCCTCACTTTAAAGTGATGTGAGTAGAGTCCTGTAGTTAAAGAGGGGCAGGCCTGTGGTCTAAACATCTTCTGACCTTTGTCTGTTGTTTTTTGCCTTGCCCCCCTACAGCTGCCTTGCTGTTTTTTTCTGTTTGGTTGGTTGGTGTTTTTGTTTTGTTTTGAGACGGAGTCTCGCTCTGTCACCCAGGCTGGAGTGCAGTGGCACAATCTCGACTCAGTGCAACCTCTGCCTCCCAGGTTCAAGCAATTCTCCTGTATCAGCCTCCCGAGTAGCTGGGATTACAGGCACCCGCCACCATGCCTGGCTAATTTTGTATTTTTAGTAGAGATGGATTTTCACCATGTTGGTCAGGCTGGTCTCGAACTCCTGACCTCAAGTGATCCGCACACCTCAGCCTCCCAAAGTGCTGGGATTACACGTGTGAGCCGCCGCACCCATCCTGTTTTTTTTTTTTTTTCTTTAATCTTTATTGCCTGGAATGTAATGCAACAAGACCCTTTGTGGGGAGGAAGAGACAGTTTCTATTCAATTCTGCAGACGCCAGATTCCAGAAAGTTAGATGTGAAGATGCCAGATTCCAGAAAGTTAGATTGTGGGGAGGAAGAGACAGTTTCTATTCAATTCTGCAGACGGCAGATTCCAGAAAGTTAGATGTGAAGTTAGATGTGAAGAAAGTTAGATTCCAGAAGGAGAGATGTGGGAGGTGAATGGGAATGGAAGGCACATTGGCAGTGGAAGCACCGTTTGACACTTGTAGGGTCCGTTTCCTTCTTGACTGAGAGTCATTCTTTGGCCTGGACACCCTGACCCATTGTGAGTCTCCACTTTCTCCTACCATCTTGCCTCCTTGATATGGAGGTCTCCGAGAAGCTATTTAATTTGCGTCTCAGGCCCTAACACAGTAATGTGCAGATTACAAATGCTCAGTAAATACTTACTGAATGAAGCAAGCGGAGGTTTTCAAATATATATGTATATATGTGGGCCCAGGCACAGTGGCTCTCACCTGTAATCCCAGCACTTTGGGAGGCCAAAGTGGGCAGATCACGAGGTCAGGAGATCGAGACCATCCTGGCCAACATCGTGAAATCTCGTCTCTATTAAAATACAAAAAATTAGCCAGGCGTGGTGGTGCACGCCTGTAGTCCCAGCTACTCAGGAGGCTGAGGCAAGGGAATTGCTTGAACCAAGAGGCGGAGGGCGCAATGAGCTGAGATCGGGTCACTGCACTCCAGCCTGGTGACAGAGCAAGACTCTGCTCACAAAAAAATGTGTGTGTGTGTGTGTGTGTTAAAAGTATATTTATATAATGTGTGTGGGGGGCTTAAGAATAAAACACCCAACTATAGAACATGACCAGTAACTGGGAAACTTTGTGTACCCCTTTCCTGGTCATGTACCTCACCCTTCCCACCAGCAGTACCCTCTTTGCTGTATTTTATGCTAATCATTCTTGCTGTTCTACATTAATTTACTGTCTGTGTACCTCTAAATATTTTGTAGTGTAACAATATATTGTTTTGCATGTTTCTGAACTTTCATATATGTTACCATGACTGGCTGTCTTCACTCAGCATTTTTTTAACCATTCAAGTTTATTTATTTTTATTATGGTAAAATATACATAAAATTTACCAGTTTCATCAGCCACATTCTGTGTTTCAAGAATCATTTGCAGTAGTGTTAGTAACTATTTGCATCACTGTGTAGAATTCCATTTTTCTTAAAGATGGCAGGAATCATTCAAGCTTTCCAGTCAGTTTGGATCATTTTACTTTTCCTAGGAATTTGTTTCATTTAGGTTGTCAAATGTGTTGGCACGGAGTTCATAATGTTTCATTTTCATTTCTGTTATGTCAGTAGTTAAGTCTTCTTTCTAGTTCCTAATAATGTTTATTTGTGCCCACTCCCTTTTATGTTGATCTGTCATGTCAGAGGTTTGCAAGGTTTTTTTTAGTATTTTCAAAGAACCATCCTGCAGTCTTGGTGATCCTCTCTGTTGTAGGTTTGGTTGCTTTTTCATTCGTTTCGGCTCTTATTTTGTATTTTCTCTTTGTCCCACTTCTAAGTTTTCATTTTTTCCCCCTTCCTTGTCTTTTCAATTAATCAAGTTATAGCTCGTCTACACACACACACTCTCTTTCATTTTTTTCTTCTACAAATTAGGAAGTTTTGTGATCTGTTTCTGTTCTTAGTGGGTGGATTAATTAAGGATAAAGAAAGATGAGGAATAAGGTGTAGTTACCCTGCCTTTCACCTGAGGATGTCTCTTGCCATCTTCTTTCCAGCACCACTGCCTGCTGTAGACGATATTCCCATGACCTCCTTTCTGGACTGTTGTAACAGATGCCTCCTAAAAGCACAGATAGAATCACATTGCTTATGGCTGGGCACAGTGGCTCACGCCTGTAATCCCAGCACTCTGGGAGGCCGAGGCAGGAGGATCACATGAGGCCAGGAGTTGGAGACCAGTCTGGCCAACATGGTGAAACCTTGTCTCTACTAAAAATACAAAACTTAGCCGGGTTTGGTGGCGGGCACCTGTAATCCCAGCTACTTGGGAGGCTGATGCAGGAGAATTGCTTGAACTTGGGAGGCAGAGGTTGCAGTGAGCTGAGATCATGCCACTGCACTGCAGCCTGGACAACAGAGCAAGACTCTGTCTGAAATATATATATATAGCATATATATATATATATACATACATAGCTTATATATAAGCTATACATACATACGTAGCTTATATATAAGCTATACATACATACGTAGCTTATATATAAGCTATATATACATACGTAGCTTATATATAAGCTATATATACATACGTAGCTTATATATAAGCTATATATACATACGTAGCTTATATATAAGCTATATATACATACATATATATCTATATATATAGGCTTATAGATATAGGCTATATATACTATATAGTATATATACTATTAGTAGTATATACTTTGGGAGGCCAAGGTGGGAGAGTTTGTCATGTCAGAGGTTTGCAAGTATACCATATACTATATATAGTATATATACACTATTAGTGTATATATAGCTCTATAGTGTATATAGCTTATATATATATATATATATAATATATATATATAAGCTATATACACTATAGAGCTATATATACACTAATAGTGTATATACCATTATTATATATATGTATACACTTTGGGAGGCTGAGGCGGGAGGATCTGTCATGTCAGAGGTTTGCAAGTATAGTGTATATATATTAGTATATATAAGCTATATATAGTATATATATAGCTTATATATTATATACTCTACTTATAACTTATATAAACTATATTACTATACACAGTATATATATGCTATATATATATTCACATTGCTCCCCTGCACACTTATCTTTGCTGGCTCTCCAGAATCTGCCAGATAAAATCCAGATTCCTTGGCATGACATTTAAGACCCCAACATAATTTTCTTGCTTTCTCCAGCTCCCCAACCCCTACTCTATAATATCCTTTATATTGGCATACTTGAAGTTTCCAGAACAGACTCTATACTTTTCCATTACATTTATTTACACATAATATCCTCCCCCACCACCTGTCATGTCTCATGATAGATTTTAAGCTGAGATGGCCAATTTGCAGCCTTACAGAACTAGACCAGAAGATTATTTGTGGATAAATCTGATCTTCCTATATGTAACTTCTACTTCACTGGTTCCTCAATCTGAATTGGCCACATGCTTGCTGAAGAGACTTGTTTTCTTCTTAAGGGATCCTACTAATCCCTTAAAGACCAAATCAAGCCACCTGCATCACTGCTGCTGTCTTGATTCTCCAGATGGAACTAATATCTAACTTTCCTATTCCCAGAGCACTGTCCCTGCATTACCACTACTGGTGAAATTCTGGTATCTTCAGAAGGCACCACCTGTTATGTCAGAAGATGTGTTGTGCAGCTGCTTCCATGGCTAACAGAGGTATCTCTTTCTCTCATTCAGATCTATGCCCTCAACAGAGTCATGACAGAACTGGAGCAGCAGCAGTTTGATGAGTTCTGTAAACAGATGCAGCCTCCTGGAGAATGAGGCCCCAGGTTCAAACCAGATGGGATCCTGAGAGCTTTGTTTGAGAGGGTGTTGCCAGTTTTAAGCTGAGATGGCCCATTTGGAGCCTTACAGAACTAGACCAGAAGACATTTGTGGATAAATCTGAACTCACTTCCTGTGTGTAACTTGTACTTCACTGGTTCCTTCAATTTGAATTGGCCGCATGCCTGCTGAAGAGACTTGTTTTCTTCTTCTAAGACAGTGGTTTTGTTTTTTGGGTTTTTAAAACACACACACACACACACACACACACACACACACACAAAAAACACTTTTTCTATTGTTTGAGAAAAATCAGTGTTTCTCATGAAACTCTATATCTTCTCCAAAAATACAAATAAAATACTAATAAAATGTTCATTTGCTCATACTTTAGCAAGTGCCTAGCCATAGAAAATGGAGTACAAAGTAATGTAATAGGTAAGAAAAGTTGAGGTGAGCAGAAGGCACCCTCTCTCCTTCAGGAGCTTGGCAGAGAGGAGAGAAAGAACATGACTGCTTCCAGTTTTCATTCTTCCTGGGGCTAAAACTTTGCAGACCCTGCCGATCTCTAGTTTCTAGGCACACAGATAGAAATATGTGACCCCTTTATTCCCAGATGAGTCACTAGTCAGGGTTAGAGGCCTGAAGCTAGGATTCCCTCACCGGTGATGTGGAGAGCTAGCAGCAGGCTTGCATTAACAGCAAGAGGGGAGTGCAGGTGCTTTTTGTTTTGGTGGCTTATCAGACCTAGAAAGGGATTTATGATGGAAATATTCAGACGTCCCTCGGAAACCAGCCACCAGCCCTCCACCATTCAACTGCCATTTTTAGGTGTAGAAATGTAAGGTTGTTTCTGCTGCTGACATTTGTATCAAGAATGGTAGTTCATACCTTGAATGCTTAGCTGTAGAGTTGTTTTAATGCTGAGCAAAAGAAGAGATTGTTCTTCCAGGATATTTCATTTCAGAAATTCCTTGGGAGTAGGGGGAGGAGGACTTAAGAGAGCTGAAAAAATACCACACAGATGGGGCAAAGAGCCAGACACTGCCACCTGCTTTCCTCTAAGCTGGAAATGCTGGAAACACCTCAAGCTGTCCCTGTCTCCTCTGTCTCCCTGCTGCCTCTGAAGTCACTGAGAATACTTTTCCATTGCTCTGGCATATTTTAGGAGTAAACTGGGGAGTTAATGGGATGTTAAACATTCTACCACTGTGGAGAATGTGTTTTTAGAGCCCAATTTATAATTAAGGATAATCTCTACATAGATTATCTCCACAAATGGTAATTAGGTTCTGTAGCATCCTGCTAAATTTGGTTGAATGGAGTTTTGTGTTTTCAGAGAAGTAGGGGGTTGGGGGGAGCTGTCCCTGTAAACATACAGAAATACTGTCATATGCTAAAAAGAGCAGTTTTGGAGCCAAATGACCTGGGGTACCCAACTACCAGTTATCTTCTCTGAACTGCACTTTTCCTATCTACATAATGGAATATTTTCTTCCTCTCAGGAGTGTTGTTGAGAAATAATGTATGTAATAGATACTCAGTGTCTTAGTTCACTTTGTGCTGTTATAACAAAACCTCAGATTGGGTTTGGTTTTTGTGGGTTGGTTGGTTGGTTGGTTTTTTGAGATAGGGTCTGGCTCTGTTGCCCAGGCTAGAGTGCAGTGGCATGATCTCAACCCACTGCAACCTCTGCCCCTTTGCTTTCTGGCTCAAGCCATCCTCCCACCTCAGCCTCCTGGGTAGCTGGGACCACAGGCTTGCACCACCACACATACTAATTTTGTATGTTTTTTGTAGAGACAAGGTCTGACTTTGTTGCCCAGGCTGGTCTCAAACTCCTAGCTCAAGTGATCTACCCGCCTCAGCCTCGCAAAGTACTGGGATTACAGGGATGAGCCAACATACCTGGCCTAGACTGGGTAATTTATGAAGAACAGAGATTGGTTTCTTACAGTTCTGGAAGCTGGGATGTCCAAGGTGGAGGGGCCCACATCTGCTGAGGGCCATCTTGCTACATCATCCTGTGGCTGAAGGTGAAAGGGCAAGGGAGGAAGAAGGAGGCCAAACTTCAGCCTTTTATTAGGAACCCACTCCCAAGATAACTAGACTACTCCAGCAATAACAGACAGCATTAATCATTCATGATGGCAGAGCCCTCATAACCTAATCATCTCTTAAAGTTTCCACCTCTTAACACTGTTGCATTGGGGATTATTTCTAACACACGAACTTTGGGGGACATATTCAAACCATAGCATTCAGAAAATGTTACTTCCCTTCCCAGACACCTTTCAGATTGTTTCATGGGAAATGTTTTCAGATTTCACATAACCAGGAAAGACATGATCATTGTCTGGAAAGATTCTTAGTTGGGAACTGCTTGTATTAACATCGCTCAGCCTTGGATATATTCTTGTCGTGGAGAAACACTCTAGTAGGGCACAAGTGGTTGTAAAATCAGTTTAGTAAATTATGACCAGCTTTTCTTTTTAATGAAATAACAAATTAGAAAATACCACATGTGGGGCCGGGCACAGTGGCTCACGCCTGTAATCCCAGCATGTTGGGAGGCCGAGGCGGGCGGATCACGAGGTCAGGAAATCGAGACCATTCTGGCTAACGGTGAAACCCGGTCTCTAATAAAAATACAAAAAAAAAAAAAAAATTAGTCGGGCGTGGTAGTGGGTGCCTGTAGTCCTAGCTACTCAGGAGTGTTGGGAACAAGCCCCCCAAAATCTGGCCATAAACTGGCCCCAAAACTGGCCACAAACAAAATCTGCAGCACTGTGACATGTTATGATGGTTACAACACCCACGCTGGAAGGTTGTGGGTTTACCGGAATGAGGGCAAGGAACACCTGGCCCGCCCAGGGGTGGAAAACCGCTTAAAGGCATTCTTAAGCCACAAACAATAGCATGAGTGATCTGTGCCTTAAGGACATGCTCCTGCTGCAGTTAACTAGCCCAACCTATTCCTTTAATTCGGCCCATCCCTTCATTTCCTATAAGGGATACTGTTAGTTAATTTAATATCTATAGAAACAATGCTAATGACTGGCTTGCTGTTAATAAATACGTGGGTAAATCTCTGTTCGAGGCTGTCAGCTCTGAAGGCTGTGAGACCCCTGATTTCCCACTTCACACCTCTATATTTCTGTGTGTGTGTCTTTAATTCCTCTAGTGCCGCTGGGTTAGGGTCTCCCCGACCAAGCTGGTCTCAGCACAGGAGGCTGAGGCAGGAGAATGGCGTGAACTCGCGAGGTGGAATTTGCAGTGAGTGGAGATCGTGCCACCGCACTCCAGCCTGGGCGACAGAGCGAGACTCAAAACAAAACAACAAACAAAACTACCACATGGTAAGGATATTGTTTGGTGAAACTTTTGTTTTAGCCTTATATACACATGAATGTGTATACTGCATTTGATGTAAAAATTATTCCTTACTGTGGGTTGTGGTAAAAAAAAAAAAAAAAAAAAAATCGAGATACAAGAGGATGCCTGAACCAAGACAGCAATGGGTCATCTTTGTATTCCCCCTTCCTGTTCTTTTTTTTTCCACCTTTAAGTCAGGATCTTGCTCTGTCACCCAGGCTGGAGTGCAAGTGCTACAGTCGTGGCTCACTGCAGCCTTGAACTCCTGGGCTCAAGCAATCCTCCTACCTCAGCCTCCGGAGTAGCTAGGAATACAGATGTGTTCCACCACACCCAGCTAATTTTTTAAAATTTTTTTGTAAAGATGGGGAATTGCCACATTGCCTAGGCTGGTCTCAAACTCCTGGCCTCCCAAATGCTGGGATTACAGGCATGAGCCACCATACCTGGCCTTTTATTCACATTTTAGAAGGAAAAAGATTTATCTTCTACCTCTAAGAAATACCAGCGTAAGGGGTCCAGAGGCCATTGTGTCCATAATTGGAATAACACTGAATGCTAAGGGTCTTATAAGCATAGTCAAAGAAAACTAGGAACACATCATCTCTGCTTACCTGCCCAGAATTCCCTCATCCTGATGTGGTCCATCCCCAGTTTCTCAAAGGTACAGAGATATTTTTGAAGCTTTACATCTAAAACCAATAATGACAACACTGACTTTGGAAGTCAAGCTGTCTGGGTTTGACTCTAAGATCCACTACTTGGTGATTGTGTGGGCAAGTGTTAATCTCCCTAAGTCAATAATTTTTTTTTTTTTTTTTTTTTTGAGACGGAGTCTTGCTCTTTCACCCAGGCTGGAGTGCAGTGGCGCGATCTCGGCTCACTGCAAGCTCCACCTCCTGGGTTCACGCCATTCTCCTGCCTCAGCATCTCCGAGTAGCTGGGACTACAGGCGCCCGCCACCACGCCCGGCTAATTTTTTGTATTTTTAGTAGAGACGGGGTTTCACCGTGGTCTCGATCTCCTGACCTCGTGATCCGCCCGCCTCGGCCTCCCAAAGTGCTGGGATTACAAGCGTGAGCCACCGCGCCCGGCCTTTTTTTTTTTTGAGATGGAGTCTTGCTCTGTCACTCAGGCCAGAGTGCAGTGGTGCTATCTTGGCTCTGCCTCCTGGGTTCAAGCAATTCTCCTGTCTCAGCCTCGCGAGCAGCCGGGATTACAGGTGCCCGCCACCACGCCTGACTAATTTTTGTATTTTTAATAGATACAGGGTTTCACTATGTTGGTCAGGCTGGTCTCAAACTCCTGATCTTAAGTGATCCACCCACCTCAGCCTCCCAAAGTGCTGGAATTGCAGGTGCGAGCCACCGTGCCCGGCCCTTAAGTCAGTAATTCTTAAGTGTTTTGGTCTCAGAGCTCTTATATACTCTAAAAATTGTTGTATGTATCATATTTGCTTTATTAGAAGTTAAAAGTTTAAAAAATATTTACTAATTCATTTAAAAGTGATAACCCATAAAAAACATAAATAACATTTTTGTGAAAAAATTTCAAAAATAATCATTTAGTGAGAAGAGTGGCATCGTTTTACATTTTTGCAAATCTCTTTAATATCCAGCATAATGGGAAAAAGCTGAATTCTCATATCTGCTTCTGTATACTGGATTCTCATCTTGTTTTGGTTGAAATATATGAAGAAAATGCAGCCTCACATTGATACGCAGTTAGAAAAGGGAGGAGTATTTTAATAGCCTTTTATGATCATTGTAGATAATCTTTAATACTATACCAAAACTCAGCAAGTGGTGGTTTCTTAAAGGTTAGTTGCAATATAGAATCTGATAGCATGTCAGTGATCTTTTTGTACTTCATTAAAATCCTTTGGTCTTTGCATCTTTCCCTATGAACAGATCTTTCACCCATGCATGATTTTGTAACATCATGCACTGATCATTTAGAAAATGTTGGTTCACCGAGTTATACGGATTTTCCAAATGTTACCACATTGCATTACACAACGTCAGAAATATTTATTCATTAATATCCCCACTGATCTCACCAGAAAAGTCTGAGTATTGGAAAAGTGTCAAACGCACAGTGACAGTGAGTTTGGATACAAGTTTTCCAAAATTCTACTTTTCACTTGGAAGCTCAAATTTTATCCTTGGCAACAAAAACTATTTCTTGAAGCAACAGGCTCTCTCTGTTTATATTTTCAGAAAGACAAGTCTGAGCAACCCTAGTCTGTCAATCATCCCTTGGTGTTTCATAAGAAAAGAAGCGAGTTCAGCTCAAACTCAAACCAGTGCTTTTCCTCCAGAAAACCATCATCACTGCAGTATGCAGCAGGAATGTTCTATGTGTGCTTTCCATTTCATTCCACAGAATATTAAAAAGATGTGTACTTGGACAGGCACGGTGGCTCATGCCTGTAATCCTAGCACTTTGGGAGGCCAAGGCAGGTGGGTCACCTGAGGTCAGGAGTTCAAGCCCAGCCTGACCAACATGGTGAAACCCTGTCTCTACTAAAAATACAAAAAATTAGCTGGGTGTAGTGGCGGGCACCTGTAATCCCAGCTACTCAGGAGGCTGAGGCAGGAGAATCACTTGAACCCAGGAGGCGGAGGTTGCAGTGAGCCAAGATTACTCCATTGCATTCCAGCCTGCATGACAAGAGCAAAACTCCATCTAAAAAAAAAAAAGAAGTGTACTCAAGGGTAAAGGTGTAATAAAATTAATAATTTTTACTACTTCATCATGACATTCTTCAGTTTTTTGTTTTTTACTGTAAGCCTGCAGCAGTGAAAAGTACAATAACTAGCAGTACTGTTTAGGGCCACTGCCTTGATTCAAACCAGAATGTCAGGCATGTTGCCCACCATTGCTTTGCTCCATTAGCAAAAATGTCAACAGAGTGACATTTTAGTCCCAGTTTTAGGATTAAGAAAACACCGTGGCTCACGCCTGTAATCCCAGCACTTTGGGAGGCCGAGACAGGCGGATCACGAGGTCAGGAGATCAAGACCATCTTGGCTAACATGGTGAAACCCGTCTCTACTAAAAATACAACAACAAAAAAAAATTAGCCAGGCGTGGTGGCGGGCGCCTGTAGTCCCAGGTACTCGGGAGGCTGAGGCAGGAGAATTGCTTGAACCTGGGAGGCAGGGAGGCGGAGCTTGCAGTGAGCCGAGATCACGCCACTGCACTCTAGCCTGGGCGACAGTGTGAGACTCTGTCTCTAAAAAAAAAAACAAAAAAAACAGTTTTGACCCCGAAAGGGTCTCAGGAACCCCAGGGGTCCACAGACCACACTTTGAGAACTGCTGACCTAAAACCTGTGGTCACCTATCTCATTGGATTGTTTAGGGGATTATGTAAAATAGTAAAATTCAAGGAACGGTTCCTGACACATAGTAAGTTATATGGTATAATATAGTAAATGTTAATTATACATTTATTGTACATAGTAAATGTTAACTATTATTACTTTCTAAATTGAAATATGTATATATGGGAAGAGAAGAAGGCTAGAGGGGACAGAAAGCCATCTAACATTTATTTAACATATTTTACATGCCATTCATTATTCTAGGTGTTTTATGTTCATCCACATAAAACATCACGGTTGTTCAATCCACAAAACAACCCTGAAAGGAAGTAAATCCTCCATTTTACAGATAAGAAAATAGGCTTAGAGAGATTAAACGTTTTTTTGTTTTTTTTTTTGAGACGGAGTCTTGCTCTGTCCCCCAGGCTGGAGTGCAGTGGCGCGATCTCGGCTCACTGCAAGCTCCGCCTCCCGGGTTCACGCCATTCTCCTGCCTCAGCCTCCCGAGTAGCTGGGACTACAGGCGCCTGCCAACACGCCCGGCTAATTTTTTGTATTTTTAGTAGAGACGGGGTTTCACAGTGTTAGCCAGGATGGTCTCGATCACCTGACCTCGTGATCCGCCCGCCTCGGCCTCCCAAAGTGCTGGGATTACAGGCTTGAGCCACCGTGCCCGGCCGAGATTAAACGTTTTATTCAAGGTCACAGGGCTAAAAGAGTAGCAGAATTCTCAGTCACTTGACTCTGCTTATCAGACACAGAAGTAGGACTTCAGGTTAGGAAAAAGGGACTAGAAGTTGACCAGGAGGGAAATCTACACTCTCTATCAAGTTTAGGACAAAGAGAACTGCCTAAACCCCACTGGCTTCATGTATTCATTTGAGAAGTGCAGATTTTAAAGTCTTGGCCTTCTCCCTTGTTCCTAAGAGGAAGCCCAAGAAGAGACATTCTATTTTAGAAAACCACTATCTGAGGAAGCAAAGGCATTGAATGAGTAGCCTTAGTATCTGAGACCCTCAAGCCCATATAGAAGTATAATCATACTCTCAGAGAGATGCAAGGAAGTACAGATCCCTCTGTTAACTGGCTGTCAGCTGACCTATAACTATCCTAGTGTCATTAACCTACAAAAAAAACTGGAGGCAATTAAGTATGAATTATTGCCGTTACAATCAAGCCATAATTTACACATGCAAATGGGCATTTTACTTTTCAAAGCTGTCCTCCTGGGGGTCTGTATATTTAACTCTGCTGCTGTCACTTAAAATGGACATGGAAATTCTCTTTCAGAATTGCATCTTTTTCCTTTCAACATAGTTTCAAATTTTAGAAAGAGCCACAAGGCATTTGAGTCCAAATATGATATCTAATTTGATTTAAGAATATGACATAATTGGCTAATCTCAAATGTTAGGTTTTTGGAAAAAATTTAGTCAGTTCAGAATAAAACCTGTTTTTCGCTTTTTGGTGGTGGTGTTGTTGAGCACCTGTTTATTCAGGCATTGTTACAGCTGCTTGGTCCTTAAGAATTTATGTGAAGACCATTTTCAAATTGGAGTTCCTAAAATGCTTTGATTAAGGGGAGCATCACATTGAAATCAATGTATAGCATTGAAGGACATCGTATTGAAAGGTCTAAGCCTGTGTATATTTGTGGTAATTCTTACCACATTATAGAAACCTTGTATGTAACTCACTAGAATCCACAACTAAATCAATTCATATACAAAGTGAACATTTCTGAGTGTCAGGCACTATGGCAGATAGCAAAAATACAAAACTTAAACTGAAGGAGATATAAAGTCATGGGACACAGGCAAATCCATCTAACTAGGAACATATGAATGATTTAACAGGAAGGCACTATTCTGTTACAGCCAAATCTTACTTTGGGTTTTTATTTTTAAACATCTAATTTGAGAATAGATGTATATTTACCACATACATTGTTCTGGAAACTTAAAAATGTTATATCCAGGGTAGAAGGTGTTCTGGCACAGTCTCTGAGGGTGGAGCAGAACCAGCCATCAATCCTTTTTTCCACCATCTGGGAGGTGGAATGTCTATCTGCGCTGGGGGCTCAGTGGACCCGAGTTCTAGGTGAGGTACAACTTTGCCATACAGTACTGTTTATTTCTATTTGATTTGGATTTTAGAATATGAAATGGCATCTGAATAGCTAGAGTTTAGTAGTTTCCAGCATAGGAAAGAAAATTCACATGAGATCCTGCAAGCCAGATGATGCCCTGTGTCACCAATGTATCTAATTGCTAAACAAAGCAAAAGGCAGCAGCTTTGAACTATTAAAATACAGAATGTTGAAGTTACAAAATCCTACACACATTCAAACTGGGCAACAAGAGTCCTGTGATTAGCTCCATTCTCAGAGCCAGAGTCTGCAAGAGTAAGAAATGCTTCAGGAAGCCCCACCAGGCAGGGCTGAGGCCGAGGCCAATACCAGTTCTGAAGGCTCTCCTTTCCAAGGGATGGACCTTAGTAGCACACAGTCACCCGGCTGGTAATGGAGCTGGAACCCAAACCCAGCCCACACTGAGCTTGAGGCGGGGGGATATTCTGTTCTACATGACATAAACAAGTATTGTCCGCAAGGGAGTCAGAACCCTGAATAAAGAGAAGTGAAGGTCACTGACCCTGCTTTGGGTTTCTCACTTCATGGCAACAGACATACCATATATCTAGTATATGACAACACAGGTACATGCAAAACTTTAGTGCAGGCTTGACCCAATATGCTGACACAAACCCACAGAGGCCGGCAGAAGCTGGTAGAGCTGCTTAGCTTCCTCAGTGCTGTGGCGAAAGACAGGCTGCCTTGCCCCACAGAGCATCTGGAAAGAAGATGTACGAGAGCGACCACATCAGGCAGTAAAAAGCCGACAGAGACAATGGGGAGAAAAAGAGCATGATGACACCTGGAAGAAGAAAAAGTACAGACATTCAATTTCTAGGAAGCTGTCTTCTATGCTTTCTACCCTCTACTCTCCCATCGCCACCCTCCCATTCTTTATTTTTCACCCACAGTGCCTAAGAAACAAACAAAAAGAGACAGGAGCCCTGTCTTCAAGTTCAGTTTAATAGAGACAGGTAAGTAACTAGAGAAGTATGGCCCAATGCAGTCTCAGGTTCCATTGTGTCAAATTCACATCAGAAGTTCCAGCCAATAATAAATCTGAATTGCCTTTGTTAGGAAAAACAAAACAAAACAAGACAAAAACCAAAAACCCTTGTTAGGAAAAAAAAATCGTCCTCATTGTTTTAAATTTAACATGTGATAATGACCAATGCAATATGATATGTATGCAGAAAAGAGTTCACGTGCAGGCCTGAGACTGCTATCCTCAGAAAGGCCTTCTTGCAAGGCTGGCCCTGGGCTGATGCCTGGAAACTTGAATAGTAAACAGTTCCCTAGACCAACATAAAACTTTCCCCAACTGGTAAGAGTGTCTCACTGTTCCTAGACTGTCCGTATAAGCACAGTGGTAACATCTGCTTTCCTTCCGGGAGTCTGGAATTTTGGTACATGGTAGGCGCAGGGTGCTGACATGACCATCCCCCAGTAAAACTTGGGCACTGAGTCTCTGATCAGTTTCCCTGGTAGCCAACACTTTATTGTATTATCACAATTCAGTGCTGAGGAATTAAGTGCATCTCGTGTGACTACTGGGAGAGGACTCTCTGAAGCTTGCACCTGGTTTCCCCCGAACTTTGTCCCATGCACCTTTTCCCTTTGCTGATTTTGCTTTACATCCTTTTGCTGAAATCAATCTTAGCCATGAGTACAACAACAAGCTGAGTCCTGTGAGTCTTCTCAGGGGTGGTCTTGGGGACTCCCAACGCAATTTGCATCTCAGATTCACCACCAAAAGGCAAAAGAGCACTCACGTTTGTGGAATATCTATTTTGCACTAGACATTCCGCTAGATGTGTACATTTTTTTCATTTACACTTCACAATAATCCCGTGGTTTAGAACTAAGTCTGTTTTTCATAAGAAGAAACAGAAGTAACCCGTGCAAGGTCCTGATTCAAACCCACTTCTGCTTGACTCTTAAAAACTAGACACACTGCCTCAGGGAGCTCAAAAAGAGGACAAAGAGAGTGTGAGCCAGTGGTATTTCCATGGGAATGATCACCATGTATCCTGTAAGAGAAATCAGAACATATGATCTGATAGAAGACCACTTCTAAGAGTAAGAAGCAGTTAAGGATATGCATGGGCATTTTGGAATACTGCATTTCAAGAATAGTCATTGATCTGTTGAGGCAAAAAGACAATACTGAAAACCAGAGTTGTCTTGGAAAGTACATGGCTGGCGCGTTGGCTCATGCCTGTAATCTCAGTACTTTGGGAGGCCAAGGCAGGAGGATTGCTTGAGTCCAGGAATTTGAGACCAGCCTGGACAAAAGAGTGAGACCCCATCTCTACCATATATGTATGATATTGGGGTACTCTCTTTAAAAAAAAAAAAGTATACTATAAAAGGTCTCAGAGTGCTCGTCACACAGGCCAGTTCTCAGACATACGAAGCTCTGTGGGGTAGAAGGGACCTCAGTCTAAGAAGGTGACTGGCTGCACTCCAAATAAGAGGAATGTCCACAGAAGCCATTTTGAAATCTACCCAGTAGGGCTCTGGTATTAACTGTTGTCAAAATCTGTAAGGTGCAGTTTCCTCCCTTACTCACACAGCAGGACAATCTGAGGAAGGCTGAGGCCAAGTATGTGGTTTATTTTGAGAAGAGGGGGATCAGTAGTATCTACAGGAGCGAAGAACACTAAGCAATACTACTGTTAGGAGATAGGAGAAGGGGAGGTGGAGGAGAAGGTTGAGGCTAGAAATGGACACATCTGTGCCAGAGGATTTATATTTATAATCTCATTTAATCTCAGAAATCCTGCAAAGTAAGAATTAGTGGCTTCGTTTTACAGATGAATAAAATTGAGCTCAAAACAGTGAGGTATTAGCCCAAGTTCAACTAATATGTGCTAGAGTTAGAGCTTGGGCTCAGGTCTTCCTGAGAAGCTTCCAAACCCAGAAGCTTCTCACCACCATTCTGCCTCTACCACCTAAGGTGTAGGAGGAGCCTGGAACTTTGAAAGGGCTGTTGGTGCTAATGTTACAAAAGGTATAAACCTTAAGGGAAAGGTCAGGATGAAACTGAAGACCCTATAAACTAGAGTGGACTCACAGGGGAATAATGGAAGGAACTCTGCATCCCCATAGATGTTTGTCTTGTTTACAGGAGCACATTTTAAGAGAAGAAAAACTGATATTCCTTGAAGGAAGCCCTAAATCAGGGGAAGCTCTAGGGAGACTTCTGCAAGGCCCCAGTGTGACCAGGAACTCAGGGCCTGGAACCCAGTGCTCAGTTACTTCAAACCCAACCCGAAGAGTCATCCATGTCTCCTCTTCCTTCCTCAAGGTCAGTTCTATTTCCAACATTTATCTCAAATCCATTCACTTCTCTTTATCTCCACTGCCACCATCACCTCTCATCTGAAGAAAAAGTTTGTTTTCCTCCTTACATGCTCAGACCTACAATCTATTCTCCACATTGCAGTCAAAGTGATTATTGAAAACTGCTGCTCCAGCCATACCACTTCCCTGCATAAATCCCTTTAGAGGCTCCTCATTTGCCTTTGGTATCAAATGCCAAATCCTGCCAGGTCTGCTCACCTCATGGCCTCAGTCTGTGTCACTGGCTGTCTCGGCAAGTTTCAGCCACGTTGCTCCACTAATGTGTCCAGCTCCTGTGGCCTCAAAGCCATCACAACATACTGTTCCTCTGCCTGAACCTCCTGAGCCTCCCCACCCCCACCTGGCCACTCCTCTTGTAGGTCTCACTTAAGTGACACCTGCTTAAGGATCCTTTTCTTCCCTTCAGATCATCCCGGCCTGAAGTAGGTCACCCTCTGACACTCTCTCAGAGCACCCTGCACTTGCATAATACATACAGTAAAACTATATGTTTCTAGATATTTCTGCCATTATTTGTTTGATATCTGTCTCCCCTGTGATCAGGCTCTAGATTCAGAGGCAGGGACTGTTTACCTAGTTTACCAATTTGATTTCCAGTACCTGGCACACGGTGGGTGCTTCCTAAATCTCTATTGAACTTATTAACATTTAGCAAGTATATACTGAGCACCTACGATGTGATTGACACACTTCTAGGCACTGGGGATTATATTAATAGCATGAATAAAAGAGAGTCCTCTATTGGGGGTAGGTTTAGTGTTTATAGACAATAAGAAAACTAGTAAATATGTCAGATGATTATCAGTTCTATGGGGAAAAATAAAGCAGAGTAAGGGAGATAGAAAAATGCTGGGGTGAGGTACAGTGGCAATAAGCAACAGTGATAACAAACTGGCCATAGTGACATTTTCACTCACCTCCTATATAAACCAATTTTTTCCAGTTCTCAGACTCCAGGATTTTGTCATATGGATAGTAGCTCTGGTCCATCATGAAGAGAATCATGAGTGAGGCCATGCAGCAGAGGATGAACCTGTTGCCTTTGGTCAGAAGGGAGGTGGAAGCCAAGATGCAGGAAGCATAGGGGCAGGGTAGACCCTTGTATGCGAAGGGGACTCCTGCCAGGAAGAACACTGGAGATTAGCTGCTTCCCTCTGCTCTAAAGATACCAAAATGAAGCAAGCCCCTCTCTCTTTGGGTATTCCCCTACCCAGGATACAATATTCCCTTAAACTCAAAGGCAGTGGCAGGCTGAAAATCATTTATTCACAAAGATGATGCATGGGTTTTACATTGGGTTTCCAAGTGAAAGCAGGCAGCCAGCTAGGACCAGGGTGTGCCCTGGCTCCTAGGAAGTCTCTGCTGAAAGGGTCCTTTGAGACCTACTAGTCTAAGCCCTGTGCTGTATCTGCTCTCCCTCACTTTGTGACCTTAGGCAAGACAATTTCCCTCACTGGATCATGGTTTCTCCATCTGTTGTGAGGAACTGGAATACAACCTCCAGTTCTAGTCCAAGAATCAATGTGCTCCATCCAAAGGTCACAGGTCATGCATTGAGAAAGAGGCACAGCTGCTCCAAGAAACGAAGGCCCTTGCCTCCCAGCCCAGGGCTCTGCCAATGCAGCCTGCAGCCTCAGTGGGCGTGGGGCATGGGGCATGCAAGGAGGAAGGAAAAGGAGCTCCAAAAAAGGAGTAACTACACCCCAGGCTTCTGGCATCCGACAGCCCCCCGTTCTGTGCTCCCCTGCCCTCTGTTCTAAGGCAACCTTGGTTCCACTCACCAGGTGAATAAAAGCACAAGTGGAAAGAAGCAGCTGACACATAGATGATGGCCAGGATCCCACTCAGAAGTCCATCCACGCCTAGGAGCAGAGCGGAGGCCAAGCCGAAGGTGGTGAAGACGGCAAAGTCATTCAGCTCAGCTCCTGCCCCAGAGGGCCCAAGGTTAGAAGAACTTATACTCCCACATCTTGCACCTTAGCCCCCATCTAGTAGGGGAGCTGGGGTAGTGACAAGAGGGGTTCTGAGGCCCCAGAGAGCAACAGCTGCTCCCCTGGGGCAGTCTGTAGATCAAAGATCTGGATCTCCTCCTGGCTCTGCCTTGTGCTGGCCACTGGCCTTGGGCAAGTATTTCCCTCTCAGATCTTAGTTTTCCCATCCCTTAACATGCAAGGGTTGGACTACGATCAGATACAAACTGATAAGCTGTGGGACTTTTTTCAAGCTAAATCTTACATGGAAGCATTCTACTGTATTTTAAACCAGCTGCTCTGCTGGTTTAATTTTCATCTCCTCTCTGCCAACCTCCTCTCACCCCACCCCTACCCACTTCCACTCCAATACTTGGATGGGCCCAGAATAGGGAAGCAGGGCAGATGAGATAACTGAAAGCCAGGACAAGGACCGCCCAAAGGTCAATAAGTGAGCCAGCAGAGGAGCTGGAGCTGGACCGCGGGGCTCCCGAACTCCTGCTCCAGGGCTGCTGCTGCTGCTCTCAGTGGGGTGTGAACAGGGGTGGATGCCTGATGAAGGCCTGGGGGATGTTAGAGGATAGATGAAGGGGTGACCCCAGATGGATGCTACTGGGGGCAAGGATTAGGGGCCTGGGGCCTGAACTCACCCAATTTGGAGCACATGTTTATGTGGCTGGTCATTGCCCTGACTGCCATGTCTAACAGGAAGCTGACCAGGAGCATCCAGGAGGCATAGTGGTGTTTCCTAAAGTGCAGGCCAGCAAGCCCAAACAGGGAAGCACTTTCGCAGTTTCCACTGGAGACTCTCCCCCGTCCCCCATTAGTATATTAGTACACACTAATACACTTCCTACACACCTCCCACACTTGCACACATACACACATCTCTTCATGTCCCCCACACTCACATCCTTTCTGATATATGCTGCTTTTCGCACCACACATGCACACACACATGCCTACATCCCTCACAAACTCAATCTACAGTCTTAAAGGGGTGCCCCAAACCCCCTAGAACATCACTAAGATCCCTTCCAACTCTAACTTCCAGGCATTTTTGATGGCACAGGGGACCTAGGTTCTAGCCCAGCCTCTGCCACCATCTCCCTATGAATTCTTAGGTAAATCACTACCCCATCTCTAGGTCTGTTCCCCCATCTGTAAAATGAGGAGTGTGTGCTAAATGATTTGTTTAATAGATACAAACCTATTCAGATGACCTGTTTCTCCTTGTGTGAGTTTTGGTAACTTATGTCTTTTAAGGGATTATTTTCAGCTACGATATCAAATTTGTGGACATAGAGTTGTTCATAGCATTCTTTTATTATCCTTTTAATGTCTGTAGAATCAGTAGTAATGGCCCTTGTTTCATTTCTGATATTGGTCATTTCTGTCTTTTCATTTTTTTAACCTGGTTAGCCTGGCTAGAGGTTTATCGATTTTATTGATCTTCTCAAAGAACCAACTTTTGGTTTCACTGATTTTTCTCTATTAATTTCTTGTTTTCGATTTCTTTGATTGCCACTCTAATTTTTATTTTATTTTTTGAGATGAAGTCCCTCTGTCGCCCAGGCTGGAGTGCAGTGGCGCGATCTCCACTCACTGCAACCTCCACCTCACAGGTTCAAGCGATCATCCCTGCCTCAGCCTCCTAAGTAGCTGGGATTACAGGCATGTGCCACCACATCTGGCTAATTTTTGTCTTTTTAGTAGAGATGGTGTTTCACCATGTTGGCCAGGCTGGTCTCGAACTCCTGACTTCAAGTGATCCACTGGCCTCAGCTTCCCAAAGTGCTGGAACTACAGGCATGAGTCACTGCGCCCGGCCTAATTTTTACTTTTTACTTTTTATGCTTACTTTGGATTTAGTTTGCTTTTCTTTTTCTAGTTTCCTAAGGTTAAAGCTTAAATTATGGATTTTAAGTCTTTCTTTTTTTGAATATATGCATTCAATGCAATAAATTTCCCTCAAAGCAAAGCACTGCTTTCCCTGCATCCCATAAGTTTTGATAAATCGTGTTTTCATTTTTTTTAGTTCAAAACATTTTTAATGTTTCATGAAACTTCTTCTTTCATCCATGTGTCATTTAGAAGTGTGTAGTTTAATCTCCATATATTTCAGGATTTTTCAGCTACCTTTCTGTTATTGACTTCTAGTTCATTTCCATGTGGTCTGAGAGTATACTTTTTTGTTTTTGAGACAGTCTTGCTCTGTCGCCCAGGCTGGAGTGCAGTGGTGCAATCTCGGCTCACTGCAAGCCCCGCCTCCCAGGTTCATGCCATTCTCCTGCCTCAGCCTCCCGAGTAGCTGGGACTACAGGCGCCCGCCACCATGCCTGGCTAATTTTTTTTTTTTTTTTGTATTTTTAGTAGAGATGTGGTTTCACCATGTTAGCCAGGATGGTCTCGATCTCCTGACCTCGTGATCCACCCATCTCGGCCTCCCGAAGTGCTGGGATTACAAGCATGAGTCACTGTGCCCAGCCAAGAGTATACTTCTTTTAAATTTGTTAAGGTATGTTTTATGGCCCAGAATGTGGTCTGTCCAAGTGAGTCTGAGAAGACTGCATACTCTGCATGGTTGGATGAAGTACTCTATAGATGTCCATTTTATCTAGGTGACCAATAGTGCTGCTGACTTCAACTATGTCTTTGCTGATTTTCTGCCTGCTGGATCTGTCAGCTTCTGATAGAGGGGTGTGGAAATTTCCAACCTTGATAGTAGACTCATCAATTTGTCCTTGCAGTTCTGTTACTTTTGTCTCATGTATTTTGATGCTTTAAATGATTTCCATGAGCTCTTTTAGACCCCACATTCTTGATTCTGTGCCTCTGCCCAGCACATGCTCCCAGGTCCCTCTAAAAGCTGCCACCACAGCTGCAAGCAAACCTGCCCTGAGAGGCCCTGATTGCAATACTTGGGCAGCCCAGAAGTAGCAAAGGGCCTGACCTAGACCTCAGATGTCTCCAAACAACCACAGCGTTTCCTTTGTTTAGACCTAATCCTATGTATCTAAAGGGGACTGAAGCTAAATAAAAATACTCAGGGCACCATCATGGCATAAAAACAACACTCCCAGATAATTAGGCTGAACTAAGAAGATAGAAATTTTCTGGGCTAGGCACAGTGGCTCACGCTTGTAATCCCAGCACTTTAGGAGGCCTAGGCAGGTGGACCACTGGAGCCCAGGTGTTTGAGACCAGCCTGGGCAATATAGTGAGACCTCATCTCTAAAAAAAAAAAAAAAAGTTTCTTTAAAAAAGAGATTTTCTGCTGTAGGTATACCCTACCCTATTGTATTATACTCCAAAAACCAAGACTTAGAGAATTACAAAAATTTCCAGCTGGAAGGGAGCTTAAACATCATCAGGTAAAGTCATCTTATTTTATGGATGAGAAACAAATCCAAACAGAAGTCACTTGCTGATGGTTACAGACAATCAAGTAGATTAGGAGGATGTTACCTGCATCATAAAGGATTTATCTTTAAAGGACTGACATCCCAAAAACAGTGAAATGGGATTCAACTTACAGAAATAGAATTTGCTTACAACATTTTGAGGGAACATATACATGTCTTGGACCTCCCAGAACAGTGCTAATTTCAAATATTCTGCCAGGTCATATGATCTAAGAATTAGAAAATATGAACTGTGGCTTACTCAAAGATTGCATAAGGGCCACCAGAACAGAATCTATTGACTTTCTCATAAAAACCATTCTAGACTGCCATAGCTGGAATGAACTGGTACAGCTGAGTCTGGGACCTTGGCCCCTTGACTCCTAAGCCACTGCACTTTCCCCGGGTACACTGTGGATTCCTGTGCCTCAGTGCCTGCTCTCTAAACTCTCCCTCCCCTTCCCTCATGCCATTGGCTCCAGCTCTTGGCTAAGAGCTTGCTGGGCCCCAGACCTACCTGCTGAAGCTGAAGATGATGGAGAAGAGCCCCAGCACCATGTTGGCCAGAGATAAGGCACTGGTAACATCCTTCCAGGAAACCTCATTTATCTGGGAATGGCTCTGGTCATGGCTCAAGAAGAAACTGGTACCCTTACCTGGGGCTCGAGAGAGGGGCAAAGGGTTCCCAAGGTTAAGGAGTCCCAGAAGAGGCTCCCAGGGACCTGTTCCACTAGATCTCATCCCAGAATGGCACCCTCCCTACATTCTGCTTCACTGGCTGGACTAAGGGAGACAGGAGGTAGATGAAGGAGACTCAGGAGGTGAAGACAAAGGTGCTGAGGATCCAGCATCTTGGGAAAGCTCAATAGCAGAGTGGGTGAACCAACACAAGTGTAGTTTCCACTCCCTCTCTGACTGCACCTTTGCCCCACAGCGCAGACATCCCTCCAGTCCATATGCTGACTCTCCTGGAGCCCCATGGCCCAGAATGCAGGGGATATGGGCCCTTCTCCCATCTGAGAGGTGGGCCCTTGTCACTGACAAAGGGTTGGTTTGAGAGAGAAGTAGTGCCAGGAAGCCCTGTTGTCCCACAGTCCAAGCTCACTCCTTCTGAAGCACAGGGCTGCAGCCGAGGTGCCTCAAGGTCCTGGTTCTGACAGGCCCCAGTCAGAACAGCAGGCCTACTTCCCACAAGGGAAGAGACCGCAGATTAAAAATGAATGTGTAGCCGGACATGGTGGCTCATGCCTGTAATCCCAACACTGTGGGAGGCTGAGGCAAGTGGATCATCTGAGGCCAGGAGTTCGAGACCAGCCTGCCCAACATGTTGAAACCCCGTCTCTACTAAAAATACAAAAATTAGCCAGGTGTGGTGGTGCATGCCTGTAATCCCAGCTGCTCAGGAAGCTGAGGCAGGAGAATCGCTTGAACCTAGGAGGCAGAGGTTGCAGTGAGCCAAGATCACACCACTGCACTCCAGCCTGGGTGACCGAGCGAGACTCTATCTAAAAAAAAAAAAAGTGTACAACATTGAATAGTTCACAAAGATCTTTTCGCCATGTTCCCATCCCCATGTCTGCTTCTCAGATCCTGACAACCTCAGGAGATGGTGCTAGAATTCTCCCCTATTTTATGAATGAGGAAACTACGGTTAAAAGAAAGGAAGATACTTGCTCAAAGTCACACAGTAAGTAGAAACAAATCTCATCTGTTTGATTCTAAATCTGGTGTTTCTTCTGCTGGGGGCATAGATTTCAGCAGGAGGAGGTGTGTGGGATGTAGCAGTGGGGGAGCTCAATGGCCAGGCCTGCGAGGCAGCAGCAGCCTCCCTGTGTGTGCGGGACCGTGCAGCCCGGCCCCACAGTGCTCCCAGTCTCTCCCAGTCTCTCCCACAACAGGGAATTGGCTGGCCCCGCCCATCTTCACAGCCTGTCTTGTCTCTGTTTTCACTCTAAGGCCACATTTGTACACCTTACACTCAATCTGCTTGTGAAACTGAGTCTCTTGGAGAAAGAGCCCCATTCTTCCCCAAAACCGAGAAGCCCCACTGGTTGGGGCAAATGTACCAGCCACAAATAGATCCTGCACTTGAGTAAAATAAACAAGTTTCAAGGTGTTCCCAGATCTGTCTTCTCATTTAATCGTCACCCATTTCAGAGGTGAGGATTAATCTCACCTCCAGCTCTGCCTCCATCCATCCCCTCTGTTCAGCCCCAGGCCCATCTGGTCTGGACAAGAGCTGAGACAAACCATGGTCCTTTCTCATAAACCCACCACCAAGATGCCAGCAGCTGGGAGGGCTGACTTGGAGTTTGGGACTAGCGTTTATCAGGGCAGCACTGCTGGGCTCACTGCCTCCATGGGCCAGCCTCACTCACCAAAGGGGATCAGTAGCTACATGGCCAGAGCCATTGGGATTCCTAAGACCTTCTTATGCCAGAGCCCCTCCAAATCTAAAACAAGAAGCAATGCAAGCCAGGGAAATCTGGGAAGGGAAGGGAAGGGAAGGGAAGGGAAGGGAAGGGGGCAAAGGACTTGCTGCATACTCCCTCCCCATGAACCTGCTGCAGTGGTCTCTCCTGGGTCTCTGGGCTGACCCCAGCAAGATTAGACATCCCAGTGTCTGCTGCTCAGAGCCAGTTAGCAGGTGCCCAGGGTCTGTCTACCAGCTGTCAAGCATTGCTACTGCCTCTGTGCTACTTCACACTGGTTAATTTTTAATTAATGGTCAATTGTCTACTATATCATCTCTTTCATTATCTCCTCCATTCACAAACCACTTTCACATTTAGGATTTCCATTGGCCCTGTGAGCACTGTCAGGCAAGCGTTCTTATCCCTACTTTCCAGGTAAAGCAAGGAAGACTCAGAGATGGGAAGAATCTAGCTCAAGGTCACACCAGAAGTGGCAGAACAAAACTTACAATTTTGCCTTAAGTGTTCTTTCCCCTGTGCTCTGCTGTCTACTGACAAAGAGGACTGAACATTGCACTGGTTATATGCTCTGCCTGAGCTGGGTGCTGGTAGAAACCTTGGTCCCTGCCATCACAGAGTTTACAACCTATCCAAAGAAATGAGTCTCTTGCATACATGTGGAGACTTAAGACTATTCATAGTGGTACCTTATCTTACAGATGGGGAAACTGAGGTTTCAGGAGAGTTAAGTGACTTGTCCAGTAAATGGTGGAGCCAGGATTTGATTTGGGTCTCCTCTTTCCCAGTTAAATGCTGTTTGCAGCAGAATGCACGGGTCCCAGGTGTGAAAGGATGTGGAATTGAGAGTAAGGGCTGTAGAAGACAACAGAAATAAGGAACTACCCATTCATTCAGCAAATGTTTGGCTAGCGGCAAGATGTGGTGCCTGGTGCTTGGGACACAGAAAAGATTAAGACCAAGGGACACAGTTTAGCCACAGTACCTAACCCTGCACAGAAAAGAGGTGACTGGGCTACTAAAGGAGCACCAAAAAGGGGCTCAGCCTGCCACGGGGTGAGAAGGCTCCCAGGAGGGGCAAGGGCTGAGGCTTGGCACAGCATGAGCCTGCAGGTGATGTAGTCACTCCCCAGCTTCTTGAATGCCCTCAGGATGGAGTTCAACTCCTGCGTTTGGTATGCCAGCCCTGCTCAGCTCTCCCAGCTTCCTCTCAGCCTCCCCACCCTTCTCAGAACCTCCCTTTGGTCTTGGGTTGGGTGGTGCTCCTCTTTAGGAAGCCCCTCTGACATTTCCCCTGAGCACATTAGGTGCCCCTCATCTGTATGGTCTCGTCTTTTTGTGCTTACCATGTGACACTTGGCACTCTGTTTTGGCACCACCTACACTGGCTTTCCTACACGGAATGCAATTTGAGTGCTGGCCTAGGTCCCTGTGCCCAGTATGAGGCCTGACAATAGAAGTTGTTCTGTGTTTGTTAAATTAACATCACAGGTCACTCTGGTGCTTCCCTGACGCCCTCTCGCTGCACCAAATCTATTGACCCTCCATCTAACCCTGCCCAATGTGGCCTCTAAGAAGCCTCAGATGAACACTCAATAGTCCAGCCCCTTCCGCATACCCAGCAACTACCCAGTTCTTATGATCTTCCACTTACTCATTTTTTAAAATGCTGTTTATTTATTGCTGATGGCTGCTGTGTGCCAGGCCTTGTGTGTGTGGGGATGAGGAGAAGAACAACAGCCAGGCCGCACCCTCCAGCAGCTCAGAGTCTGGTAGAGGAGGCAGCTGTGTGTAGGGACAAGTGTAATGTTCAACAAGGGGATGTGCCAGCTGTTGTGGGGAGACTAAGTCTGGGGTGGGGCAGGGGAAGTTCCACTCCTGTGGTGACATTTATCAGGGTCTCTAAGGATGAACAAAGAATTAGGAGGGGCATTCTTGGCCCAGGGAATGAATCGCAGGTGTGGAAGCACGATAAGGAAGCTGGATCCTGGGAGAGAGGGGTGACCGGAGATGACACTGGCAGGTAGGCTGCCGGGGGTGGTCGTGCGGATGTGACCTTGAGTGGCAGCCCGTGGCGGGCACTGTGGTGTTCAGTAAGGGAGGAGAGTCTTGGTCAGACACGGGCAGGGAGCGCAGGGCGGCTTGGAGGGGACAAACAGCAGAAAAGGAAACCGGCCAGGAGACGCAGGGGGAGGGGGGATTGGGGGGAGAGGGTGGATGTGAGGAGAAAAGCAGGGCTGTGGCAGTGGGGCTGTGGCAGTGGGGCTGTGGCAGTGGGGCTGCAGAGGAGGGGAGAGTTGAGTATGGCTCTGAGGTTTCTAACTGAGTGGCGGGGCGGCGCCTCCGCGGAGTGAAACCATCCAGGCGGAGCTCTCCAGCAGGTGACACGCGTGGCACAGGCACGGCGACGACGCCACTCATGCCAGTTACAGACCCTCTCCCCTCCCAGCCTCCGCTCCTTTCCTGGAGACTGGAAACCCTCCGACGGAGGGCCGGCCTCTGGGGACGGGACGTGGTCCCCTGGCCCACTCTGGCTGTCCCGAGGCTGCCCAGGCCCGGCTCCAGCCGCGACCACATCGGGAAGGAGCCGGGCTGGTCGCCGACATCACCTGGGCAGCGGCGCTTCTCGCCCCTTCTACGCGGCCGCGGAGGCTCACCTGGGGGCTCACCCTGGGGACAAGGCATTCCTACATGAGATGGGGGTCTGCCCTCCTGCCCCGTTTCCTGTGCGGTGGAGGGGGCCAGCCCTGGCGAGAAGCGCCTCTCGCCCCCACCCTAGCTCTTAGCTCACAATCCCCAGAGCAGGGGAGGGGTTGCGGGTCTGTAGTCGGGGAGAAGGGCCTGTTTCCAGGGGAGCCCAGGTCTTGTAGTGGGGGCGGTGGGGAATGGAGGAGTCCCGGGGGAGGGGACGTCTCCTCTACCTGGGCCAGGCTGGGAAGGCTTCGTGGTGGAGACGGCCCGGGAAGGCTTCGTAGGTCCGGAGTGGGGCGGGAAGTGCGCTGGGGAGGCGAGGCTGTGCCGGGATGCTGGGCCCAGCCTCTGCTGGGCCTCTAGAAGGTAAGCTCCACGCGGGCAGGGCTGCTTGTACGTTTGCGTCGCTACTGTTCGCTGTGCCTATAAGAAGGGCATAGGCACATAGGAATACTATTTGGATGAATGACAAGCTAAGGAATTTGGACTCAATTCCTGAAGAAAAGTTTTTCAGTAGGAAGGTGACATGGTCAGGTTGTTTCAGGAAGACTAACCTGGCAGGCATTGTGGAGGAAGGATCTGCAATCCTGCAGGGCAGGAGGCAGGTAAGCAACAGACGGGATGGGAAGAAGGAGCCCCCTCAGGAGCCCATGTGAGATGGACTCCCAGGGGTGAGAGCAGCGAGAGGGAGGGGATAAGAGCATCTCAGAGGTGAGTTATCTTTGGCAGTTGGGCTGACAAAGTGCTACAGAAAGAAACTTTTTGGTATTGGGTAAGGATTTCAGGCACGGGTTCTCAGATAGGGCCCCATCCTCACCAGCCCACCGGAAGCAACACTGGAGCAGGGATCACTGTGAGGACCCCACAGAATATAAAAGGGCAAGGGAGCTAGGAGGTCAAGTGACACTTTGCCTCTCCTTGCAGCCAGCCCGGGAAAGAGGAGTATAAGACCGAGCATGTTCTGAGGAGAACAGCATGCAGCAAGTACTGGGCTACATGTTGTACAGACATTCTCATCATCTCACTGGAACTTCTCAGCTACCCTGAGGCTAGTGTTAGCATTCCCATCCTACAGAAGAGGAAATAGGGGATCAGAGAGCTGATTCTACTGAAGAATACACCATTAATAATTAGTGGAGCTGAGACCTGAAAACAGCGATACCAAGTCAGACCTAGGGTGTGTGAGAAACCGGGTGGAGGCAACAAAAGGTTTGCTACACACCCCAGCCTGAGTCAGGCCAGCTTCCTTTGATCATCCATGTGTTTCTCTTCATTGCTCCCTGCCATGTGGCAAGTGGCAAATTAGCCAGGCACGGTGGCTCACGCCTGTAATCCCAGCATTTTGGGAGGCCGAGGCAGGCAGATCACGAGGTCAGGAGATCAAGACCATCCTAGCCAACATGGTGAAACCCTGTCTCTACTAAAAATACACGAAAAAAAATTGGCCAGGTGTGGCAGTGCGTGCCTGTAATCCCAGCTACTCGGGAGGCTAAGGCAGAAGAATGCTTGAACCCGGGAGGCGGAGGCTGCAGTGAGCCGAGATTGAACCACTGCACTCCAGCCTGGGCAACAAAGCGAGACTCCATATCGGGGAAAAAAAAAAAAAAGAGTGGCAAATTAAAAATTGTAGCATAATGATTATACCAGCTGACCTTTAAACCAAGTTTACATTCCAGCATTAACACTTACCAGATATATAAATGTGAACAAGTTACTTTTTCTGAACCTGTTTACTAATCTGTAAAATGGGATTGTTGTCAAAATTAAATGAGATTATATGCTTGGCAGAGAGTAGAAGCTCAATTATTAGCATTATTAATCTAAGGATATGATCATACATCTATTAGCCCGGACATCCCCAAAGTTTCCTTCAGGAGAGGGGAAGGAAGCAGGGTAGCTGAGAAAGATACCCCCCTAACAGAAGTTTCTAGCTTCCCTCATTCGGGATCTCACAGAAGTACAGAACACAAACAGTAAGTGAGGCTACTTACGCTTGTGCTAATATGGTAGCCAGAAGCCACATGTGAAAGGTGGCCAGTCTGAATTGAGATGTGCTGTAAGTATAAAATACATACCAAAGTTTGAATGCTTAGTTTAAAAAAGAATGTACGATAATTTTTTTTTAGTAATTTGTTGAAATGCTAATAGTTTGGATATGTTGGGTTAGATAAGATGTATTTATTTTTTTGAGACAGGGTCTCACTCTGTCACCCACGCTGGAATGCAGTGACATGATCATGGCTCAAAGCAGCCTGGACCTCCCGGGCTCAAGCAATCCTCCCACCTCAGCCTCCCAAGTAGCTGGGACCACAGGCACATGCCACCATGCCTGGCTAATGTTTTCATTTTTTGTAGAGATGAGATCTCCCTATGTTGGCCAGGGAGACTCTTAGGCTCAAGCGATCCTCCTGCCTCAGAGTTCCAAAGTGCTGAGATTACAGGCATGAGCCACTGCACCCGGTGATAAAATGTATTCTTAAAGTTAATTTCACTTTTTACTTTTTGATGTAGCTACTGGAAAAATTTAGATCACACATGTAGCTCACATTATATTTCCATTAACTGCATTGACTTGGATCCTTTGCAGGATATAGGTGCAGAGCTGCAGATGTCCATCCATTGATTTATTCTTTTTTTTTTTTTTTCGAGATGGAGTCTCACTCTGTCGCCCAGGCTACAGTGCAGTGGCGCAATCTCGGTTCACTGCAACCTCCGCCTCCCAGGTTCAAGCAATTCCCGGGCTGAGTAGCTGGGATTACAGGTGCCCGCCACCACACTCAACTGATTTTTATATTTTTAGTAGAGATGGGGGTTTCACCATGGTGGCCAGGCTGGTCTTGAACTCCTGACCTCAAGTGATCTGCCTGCCTTGGCCTCCCAGAGTGCTGGGATTACAGGCATGAGCTACCATGCCTGGCCCACTTATTCATTATTAAGAGTATTTATCATGTGCCAGGCACTATTTTAGATGCTAGAGACAGCAGTAAACAAGACAAAGACAGTCTCCGTCCTCACAGAACTTATAATCACAGAACTTATAAACAGAAGCAAAACATAAATCATTTCTGGTTGTGCTAAGTGCTGTGGAAAACAAAGCAGAATCAGAACCACTTTAATGTGAGAAGGGCTGGTATTTCTGATAGGGTCATCGGGGAAGTGGTATTTCAGCAGGGACCTAAAGAATGAGAAGACACAAACCTGCAAAGATCTTGGAGGCCATGCTCCAAGCAGATGAGACAGCAAATGTAAATGAGCAGCAGTGAGCTTGGTGTGTGGGAAGAACAGCAAGATCAGCAAAGCAGGAACATGCTGAGTCCTGAGAGTGGCAGATCACACAGAATCTAGGGAAGAAATGAGAAATTCTGGGATTTTTTTCTTAACAGAGGTGTTGTGATCTGGCTTGTAGTTTTTTGTTTTGTTTTTTTTGAGATGGAGTCTCGCTCTGTCACCCAGGCTGGAGTGCAGTGGCGCGATCGCCACTCACTGCAAGCTCCACCTCCCGGGTTCATGCCATTCTCCTGCCTCAGCCTCCCAAGTAGCTGGGACTACAGATGCCCGCCACCACGCCCGGCTAATTTGTTGTATTTTTAGTAGAGACGAGGTTTCACTATGTTAGCCAGAATGGTCTCGATCTCCTGACCTCATGATCCACCCGCCTCAGCCGCCCAAAGTGCTGGGATTACAGGTGTGAGCCACTGCGCCCGGCTTGTTATGATTCTTTTATGTAGCTTTAAGAAAGAAAAAATGCCACTTAAACTGTGACATGCCACTGACTTTTAGAAGTGTCCAAGTTTGACAGACACCAAAATGTGTGTGGGAGGGGAAGTACACCTTGTAATTGGTGAAATACAGGCCCTCTCATTCTACCACTACTTAATTCAGACTCCCATCATCCCTTGCCTTGATTAGGGATGGAAGCTCCTGTCTTCCCTCTACCCAGCCTCTGCTGCCAATATTACCAACCTCCCCAAATCCTTCCATTAGTTCTTCTCCCATAGTCCCCAGTCCACATTCTCCTGTTTAACTGCCTGCGATTCCCCAAATGTCGTATCAATTCTGGTCAATGTCCCTTCCATGTTATTTTTTGTCTGGAATGTTTTTTCTTCCCCGTCTTCATCTATCTCCTAGCTTTTAGACACAAGGATTTTCTAGCCAGGACATATCTCACTCCACCCCTCCTCATTGCCAGGACTGTTTTGATTGATATGGCTTAAATGGATGTCACTTTCTTCATTCACAAATAAACTCCATCCAAAAATGAACTTCACCCCAACCCCCAAAAGACAAACTTCCTATGAAAGGGCAATTGGAGCCTCCAGAAAGTTCTTACTTGTATGGTTTTCAACACCAAGCAGGCATCAGCTCCTCCAAGAGTCTTCCCAAATTCTCCAAGCTCAATAAGGAACCCCTCCCCGGAGCTCCACAGTATTCCATGCATACCTCTATCACACCCCTTCTTAGAGCATCTTGTAATTGTTAACTTGTTTCCTTCCCTACTATACTGTGAGCTCCTTGGAAATCGTGATTTCTTATTCAGCTCTATTATTCACCAGAACCTGGAACCTGGAAGGTACTTAAAACTAATGAAATTATCAGGTGAACAGATGGATGGGTAAATGAAAAGTGATTACTGTATATAATCACTGGGTCCTAGTTTCGCATTCTGAGGTGCCCCAAATCACCTCACATTGCCACTAGCCCTTCCCAAGTGTGGTAACTGGCTTAACCAGGAAAGAGCAATGACACCCCTTGGTGGTCAGTGCAGGGAGGACATCTTACTGAATGGAAGGAAGTTTCTCTTTTCAATCACTGCTCTCCCACTCCTGAGGTTAGGAAATGTCAAGAGTGAGGGAGATTTGCATTTTCAAATGATCAAGCTGATGACTGCATGCAGAATGGATTGGAGAGGGGATAGAGGAGGAAGCAGGGATGCCAGCTGGGAGGCTGTCTTGTCAGAGTTGAGAGTCAAATGCAGATCTGTGACTTTGATACCATCACACTTAACCACTTTGTAATATTGCCTTTTTTACCTAGAATTTTCCTTTCTTCTTCTCAACTGAGCACTGTGGCAGATAGATTCTAGGATCTGTTCAATGATTCAGTGATGTCTGCCTTCTGGTATACATGCCTTTGTATAACTCCCTCCCTTGAACATGGGCTGGCCTAGTGACTTGCTTCCAACGAACAGATTACAGCAAAGGTGATGAAATGTCACTTCTGTGATCAGGCTACATGAGACTGTAACTTCCATCTGGCCAGCAGCCTCTAATCTTTGTTTACTTTGCTTAAGAAAGCTGCCATGTTATAGAGGCTCGTGTGGCAAGAAGTGAGGGCAACCTCCAGCCAACAGTCAGCTAGTGGAACCCCTGAAGCCAGCAACCCTTGAGGAACTGAAATTCTGCCAACAGGCCAGGTATGGTAGCTCAAACGCCAGCACTTTGGGAGGCTGAGGCAGGTGGATCATGAGGTCAAGAGATAGAGACCCTCCTGGCCAACATGGTAAAACCCTGTCTCTACTAAAAATAAAAAAATTAGCTGGGCATGGTGGCGTACGCCTGTAATCTCAGCTACTCAGGAGGCTGAGGCAGGAGAATCACTTGAACCAGGAGGCGGAGGTTGCGGTAAGCTGAGATTGAGCCACTGCACTCAGGCCTGGCAACACAGCGAGACTCTGTCTCAAAAAAAAAAAAAAAAAAAAAGAAAGAAAGAAAGAAAAGAAATTCTGCTAACAATACAAGTGAGCTTAGAAGCAGATCCTTCCCCAGTCAGGCCTTCAGATGAGAGCAGCCCTGACCAATAAGTTGATTTCAGCCTTACAGGGTTTCAGAGAAACCATGACGCAGAGGACCCAATGAAATGGTGCCTGAACTCCTAACCTGTAAGCTCTGAAATAAATAGGTGTTGCTTTAAACCATTAAGTTTGTAGTAATTTGTTTACCTGTAACTAATAAAGCACCTATTCAAAATGTGTCATCATCATGCAGGTCAGAACCTACTGAAAACCTGGGAAACTTTCTGTAGTCAGAATCCACTAGTGTACCACTAATGTCTCTTCCCTCTGGCTCTGCAGCACCTCAGCAAAAGACCTCTGCAGCTGAGTCCAAAGAGCATTCCCATGTGAACCGAGCAACCAAGTATCATCTAAGTGAGCTTGTTACATTCTAGCCCCATCCTGTGCTAGGCCTTAGGTGGACCATTTACAGCTCACAAGAAATGCAGTTTATGAGGAAAGATCATGAAAGGGGGGGGAGGGGGAGGGGGAGGGTATTACCAAGCACATCAGCATCAGGAACATCCATTCCCAGAGAGAAATTTGGCCAATTGTCAGTTCAAGTACACATCTCTCCCTCCTTTTACAGCATATTGCAATAGATTATAGCCATGCTAAATATTCCATAAACTTAGCTAATTCCACCAAACAGACAAGAAAGAAGGTAGAGTCCTACAAAAGCCTAGTTAGAATAAGAACTACAGTAATTTTGCCAAAACCCTGTTAAGTTCTTGAATAATTCTGGTCAAAATGAATTTCAATCTGAGTTAACTCACAGTCAACAATTTGGCTGTTCTTCTTGTTTCTCCTCTACTGCCTTAACTCTCTTCCACAGTGTTAAGTAGCCATTTAAGTGGGTTTGTTCTGCTGCAGGTGGCTGAGCCTGCGATCTCCTCCTTGGGAGACTACACAGTGGATTCTATAATGATTCGTGGCAGCATCTAATGTCTCTTCCAAGTCTAAAATTTGTGAGTTTCAAAGTTGACTCTCCCCAAACCTGGCCTTTGCTGCCTCAGATTCTTAGTCACTCTAGCAAGGCAGAGAGAGCAAAAGGTGCAAGACAAACCTCATCAACAGCACAGAAATCCCAGAATCACAACTCTCTGGTCCAGTCAAGCCAAGTGTTTTTTTGTTGTCATTGTTTTTTTTTTGTTTATTTGTTTTTTTAAATCACCCTCCATTACCCAACATTCTCGTTCCCAGATGAATTTTAAACTGGAGTTGCACCAACTGTGAGACAGCCTCAACCCCAATGTTAAATACTACCAGTTATATATAAAAAAAAAAAAAAAAAACAGTTCTCTCTGGAAAACGATCCACCAACCTTTTTATGGGAAGAAGGTCTTCTCTAACACTTTAACTTAAGGGAAGAAGTGATGGAGAGGAAGAAGGAAAGTACATTGGCCAATACTCTGAAACTGACTGACTTGGGTATCTGTGGTCCAAAGAGGATCCCGAAAGACAGTGACTCTGTCTCAATGATTATTACCATCCCAATTAAAAGTCATAATGACAGCATTTACATTCACACAGGGTCTCTTTTCAAGAAGTTTGTGATTCACCTACATGTCCTCAATTCTTAAGGCAACAATGGGGGCAACAAGGAAGTTGACAGCCAGGTCCTGTGAGAGCTGTTTGTCAGAGCCCACTCTCAATGAGTCAGTCCCTGGAAGTTGGGTTCAGTGCATGGAGGCAGGGCCACTGACTGGCTTAGCAACTTGTCCATCATGCCGATTTTAGCATCTTGCTTCTCAATGTCCTCATACGGAGTCCAGGACAAGTCATGCTGTAGTTTGTAGGCACCAAGGAAGTCATGTGGACAACTTGTCCCCCATTCCTAGAGAAGGCAAAGGAGGCAGTTCCCATCAGGGTGGGTTGTAAACAAACTGAGCTCATTTCCTAATCATGCCACAATCTCTTTTTTGGCTTTTCACTTCATACTAGTCAGAACAACCTTTGGAAAGCAGTTACCTTACACATCAGATCCCTCCCTTAATCAAGAAAATGAGTGAAATAATTTAAGCACAGGTATATTTTTTAGAGTCATGTCTGGGCTCACATCACCCCCAATTTTCTAAGAAACCATATACCAATCCACATGTCTACATTTTCACACATATACCAAGAATTTCTCAGAGGCTGGAGTGGATTTTTGGACAAACAATGTAGTTCTTACCTTTGGAGAAATGATGGAAAAATACTGCTGACCACTCTCCCGTTTATAGAGGTAGTAAATGTTGCCAGGTTTTTTCACTATATTACAAGCTACATGGTGCAGGCTGGCATCTCTGTGAGCATCTTCCAGTACCTATGAATCACAGATATGTAACAAATTAGGTATTGGAGATAACAGGCACTCACATTTGGTGATCATCCAATTAAAATTTGGAAACCATTCAATGCTTAGGATCTTGCTCCCCCATAGCAATGAATCACTTCTGAGATCCAGATTATTCTGAAGAAACAAAAATTAGACTAGGATGCTATGCTGTAAAGATGCCTTTAGAAAAATTATATTTTAAGCCAGGCACAGTGATTCATGCCTGTAATCCTAGCACTTTGGAAGGCCATGGCAGGCGGATCACTTGAGTTCAGGAGACCAGCTTGGGCAACATGGCAAAACCCTGTCTCTACTAAATATACAAAAAATTAGCCAGGTGTGGTGGCATATGCCTGTACTCCCAACTACTTGGGAGGCTGATGCTAGAGGATCACTTGAGCCCAGGGGGCAGAGTTTTGCAGTGAGCCGAGACTGCACCACTGCAGTCCAGCCTGGGTGATACAGTGATACCCTATCTCAAAAAAAAAGATATTTCAAAATGTTGAGCATTAATGACCCTGGGTAATTTTTAAGTTTCTTTCCTATTTTTCTGTGCTAAGTACATTTCTTTTATAAATGAAAACATATTCCCCTGTTAAAATGCTTTACCTCATGAAACCTTCTCCTGGAAAAAACAAAACAAGGGAGGCTGAGGCAGGCAGATCACCTGAGGTCAGGAGTTCAAGACAGGCCTGGCCAACATGGCGAAACCCCATCTCTACTAAAAATACAAAAGTTAGCCGGGTGTGGTGGCGGGCACCTGTAATCCCAGCTACTTGGGAGGCTGAGACAGGAGAATCGTTTGAACCTGGGAGGCGGAGGCTGCAGTGAGCTGAGACCGTGCCACTGCACTCCAGCCTGGGCAACAAGAGCAAAACTCTGTCTCAAAAACAAACAAACAAACAAACAAAAACTTATACTTAACCTCTTAAACTTATTCTTCTATTTTACTCAACACCTCTACATTTCTAGGAGGTATTAAAAACATAAAAAGTCATAATGATTATAAACAAGTTCAGCCAGTCCTGAGAACTAAATAAAGAAGATGAAAGCCTGTCTAACAGTCATTCCTTACCTTCCTGGCTTGTTCTTGCAAATGCTGGATTTGCTCAGCTATGACTGTCAGCTTGTTGGTGGCATTTGCTCGGATGAATTCATCAGCCTACAGGTGAAAAAAAACTAAACTGTGGGTTGAAAGAGGAAAAGACTTCTATGATGTTCTTATCTTGATCTCAGGGTTATGTTAATATTTTGCTTCTGCCTGAAATATTTTTCCCATTCTCGCCACTGCCCCATAGCCTCCCACTCATCCGAAGCCCCACTCAGATAGCACTGTCATGAGAAGGCCATCCTGACATGACTCCACCACAGAGTTAAGTGCTCTCTTCTATTTCCCACAGCTTTCCACCCCTTCACTATGAACTGCAGTTACACTGAACTTCTTTGGTTCTCCAACATGCCTTCTCTCTCTCTCTCTCTCTCTCTCTCTCTCTCCTGCTACCAAATATACTGCATATATCCTCTCCTCCAACCAATCCATTTTTCCTCCTGCTCTTTACCTAACAAACACCACACATTTCTCAGGTCTCCATTTTCTCATGTTTAAACACTTGTGAAATCAGGGATGGATTTTAAATAATTAACAGGCACTTGTGATCTGGCCCTTATCATCTGCTAAGGTAGAAATCTAGATACACATAAAAAGTATTTGGGTTTTTCTGTGTGACCCCCACACCCCCAGAACTGAGAAAGTATGCGTTAATCTGACCGTTTCCTCCGTTATTTACATCACAACTACTTAAATTTTAACTTATATGTACATTTCTAATTATTACTGAAAACATATTTTAAAAGACTGCATTATGATGTGGACCTGAAACAGAGTTATAATGTACACACAAGACTGCCTGTCATGTGCCACAAAGTGCAACTGAAGGCAGTGGAAAATTTTTTTTTTTTTCAGACAGTTTTCATTCTTATTGTCCAGGCTGGAGTGCAATGGTGCAATCTCGGCTCACTGCAACTTCCGCCTCCTGGAGTCAAGTAATTCTCTAATCTCAGCCTCCCGAGTAGCTGGGATTACAGGTGCCCGCCACCATGCCCAGCTAATTTTTGTATTTTTAGTAGAGGCGGGGTTTCACCATGTCGTCCAGGCTGGTCTTGAACTTCTGACCTCAGGTGATCTGCCCACCTCGGCCTCCCAAAGGTCTAAGATTACAGGAGTGAGCCACTGAGCCCAGCCAGGGCATTTCTTAAAATAGATCAAATTCTCAAAGCTAGGAGAGACTAATGTGACGAATTCATGTGCTGGGAAGGATTACCACTCAGGCAACAGAAATCTGTCAAAAACTTCCACCTTACTTTTAAGAAAAGCTGATTATACACAATTAAGGTAAAGAAATGAGGAGATTAAACTAGAACTTGAACTAAGAAATATTAAAGAGAATTTGCTGGTTAGTTGAGGAGTCTTAAGGCAAAGTTCAGGTATAAACCAGTGTTATGAGTGAACAGAAACCATACAAGTAAACTGAGTCATTTATCTGTCCCACAGATGTATATTAGGCAGCTACTGTGTGTCAGACACCACACCAGGCACTGGGTGTACTGGCAAACAGGAAAGAGAAGTCCCTGCCTCTGTCAAGATGGCAAGTCAAGTCTAATACTGTTCAACAGAAATATGAGGCAAGTCGCATATAAAATTTTAAATTTTCTAGTAGCCACGTTAATAGTAAATTAATTCTAACAATACTTTTTTTTTTTTTTTGAGGCAGAGTCTCGCTCTGTCACAGAGGCTGGAGTGCAGTGGTGCAGTGGCTCACTGCAACCTCCACCTCCCGGGTTCAAGCGAATCTCGCACCTCAGCCTCCTGAGTAGCTGGGACCACAAGCATGCGTCACCATGCCCCGCTAATTTCTGTATTTTTAGTAGAGATGGGGTTTTGCCATGTTTGCCAGGCTGGCCTCGAACTCCTGGCCTCAAGTGATATGCTGCCTCAGCCTCCCAAAGTGCTGGGATTACAGGCATGAGCCACCATGCTCAGCTAATACATTTTACTTAATATATCAAAAACATTTTCATTTTAACATGTAATCACTATTTGTAAGTTGTTAATGAAATACTTTGCATTTTTGTTTGTTTTTGTTTCTTTTTTTGGTCCTTCTCAGTCTAATCCATATTTTGCATTGATATTAAGCCTTCAAAATATAGTGTTTATTTTGTACTCACAGCACATCTCAATTTAGATGCTAAATTTTCATCAGAAATACTTCATCTGTATTTAAAGTTAATAAAATTTATATGTGAAAAAGTTGATTCACATACTCAAATTGTTCTAATATACTTGAGTTCCAATAATTGAAGTAATTATCAGGTTTTTTAAATTCAAATTAATTAAAATCAAATAAAATACAAAATTCGGTTCCTCAGCCACACTAACAACATAACACAAGTGTTTAACAGACATAATGTTGCTAGTGGCTACCTAAAGCACAGCTCCAGTGAGTAATAGATACCAAAAAGTAAAGATGATTAAAGCTAATATTATATGTACTCATAACAATGCACTATTATGAAGGAAATAACCACAATTATGTCGTAGAAGCAGGTTAAAGATAACACATGAGTTAAGTAAAAAAGCTACTTCATTTTTATGAAGTTTAATAATAGGGAGTGGTGGGGAATTGGAAAGTGTATGTAGCCTAGAGGTATTTGAATTCAATTTAATAGTACTGTCATTTGGATGGGGTAGGGTACAGTCTTCTTCAGACGAGAAGGCCTCAGTAAGGATGTAACATTTGACTTGGGTCTAAATGAAAGGAGAAGACCGACCATGCAAAAAGCTGGAAAAAAAAAGTTCGCAGGCATTTGAGGCCAGTGCAGCTGAAGAGTAGTTAGTGATGGGCAATGTGTAGAACAGGGTTTAAAAAGAGAGCAGAGACCAGATTTTGCAGTCTTGTAGCCCTTGGTAAAAGAATTTGCGTTTTGTTCCAAGAATGAAAGGCATGGTGGCTCACACCTGTAATCCCAGCACTTTGGGAGGCCGTGGCGGGTGGATCACCTGAGGTCGGGAGTTTGAAACCAGCCTGACCAACATGGAGACACCCTGTTTCTACTAAAAATACAAAATTAGCCAGGCATGGTGGCACATGTCTATAATCCCAGCTACTTGGGAGGCTGAGACAGGAGAATTGCTTGAACTCGGTAGGCGGAGGTTGCGGTGAGCCAAGATGGCGCCATTGCACTCCAGCCTGGGCAACAAGAGTGAAACTCCATCTCAAAAAAAAAAAAAAAAAAAGAAAGAAAGGAAGAGCCATATATGGCCAAGGAGAGAGTAGGTATTTCTAGAGCTAAGGTAGTTCCAGGTTAGGGGTGGCCTTATAATAACCCTCCCTTTTCTTAAGGTGTTAGCAGTAAATCTCATAAACAAAATTTGAATTTATATTTTGAAGAGTTAATATAAAATGCAAAATATGGATTGGGCTGAGGAAAAAAGAAACAAAAAACACAAAAAAATGCAAAATATTTCATGAACAACTTAAAAACAAAAGAGCCTCATAAAAAAGAAAGGAAGGGAACAGTACCTACAACTACTAAGCACTAACCCTGGCCTCAACTACTCTGAGGCCCTTTACATTCATCTCATTTACTTCTCACAACACCTTTATGAAGTTGGAGATGATAACCTCACTTTCTCATTTTAGCAATTAAGACTCACAGACATGAGGCAACCTGTCCAAGGTTTCACAGATAATAAACAGCAAAGGATCTGAACACAGGTCAGATTCCAAAATTCATGCCTTAATACCAGGCCTCCTGAGCTTTCTGAACACACACTAATACCTGGGTCAGTCCTGCTAAAAAAAGTACTTTTTTTTTTTTTTTTTGAGATGGAGTCTCACTCTGTCACCCAGGTTGGAGTGAAGTGGCACAATCTCCACTCACTGCAACATCTGCCTCCCAGGTTCAAGTGATTCTCCTGCCTCAGCCTCATGAGTAGCTGGAATTACAGATGTCTGCCATCATGCCCGGCTAATTTTTTGTATTTTTAGTAGAGATATGGTTTCACTATGTTGGCCAGGCTGGTCTTGAATTCCTGATCTCGTGATCCGCCCGCCTTGGCCTCCCAAAGTGCTCGGATTACAAGCGTGAGCCACCGCACCCAGCCCACCACCCTTTTTTTTTTTTTTTAGACTTGCTCTGTCACCCAGGCTGGAGTGTAGTGGTGTGATCTTAGCTCACTGCAACCTCTGCCTCCCAGGTTCAAGCAATTCTCCTGCCTCAGCCTCCAGAGTAGCTTTGGACTATGGGCACACACTGCCATGCCCAGCTAATTTTTTGTATTTTAGTAGAGACAGGGTTTCACCATGTTGCCCAGGCTGGTCTCCAACTCCTGAGCTCAGGCAATCCTCCGGCCTTAGCCTCCCAAAGTGCTAAGATTACAGGCGTGAGCCACCACGCCCAGCCTCATTTTTTTTTTTTTTAAGAGTCTCACTCTGTCACCAATTCTGGAGTGCAGTGGTGCGATCTCAGCTCACTGCAACCTCTGTCTCCTGGGCTCAAGCGATTCTCATGCCTCAGCCTCCCAAGTAGCTGAGACTACAGGCATGAGCCACCACACCTTTTAGTAGAGATGGGGTTTCACCATGTTGGCCAGGCTGGTCTTTAACTCCTGACTTCAAATGATCCACCCACCCTGGCCTCCCAAAGTGCTGGGATTACAAGTGTGAGTCACGGCACTGGCCAAAAAGTACATTTTAGATAGTAAATATGTTTGATTCAATTTGTTTGTCTCTAAAGTTTTTTTTTCTTCAGCTTCTCAAATACAGATTGTATTGGGGCAAACAGAGGCAGCATCATAATGCATCCTCTGTATTTCACAAGATTATAGGATGAAAGACAAAAACTATGTTCTTTCTTCCATCTGTTCAGGCCATTGTAATAAACATGATAGTCATTCAATAGCACATGAATATGTTGTGTGCACAAGATTCTGTCCCTACCAACCTCCCTCCCAATAAGAGTAATCTGATTAACTAGATGCATATTCTCTTAATCCATAAAAGTTGCACTTTGCTCCCCAGCTCTTCAAAAAGAAGAAAGCCAAGTTTTGAATTAAAGGAGCTTTCCTGCGTATCTGAATTTTTCTTAATTTTAAAAGAAAAGGATTCGAAGGATTTCTAGGATTATTGAAAAAAAAAAGAGATGTGAGGGAATTTGAGCACATTAAATAATTTTGAGCAAAGCAAAGACCTTGGAACATAATCAAGGCCAAATCCGCTAGTGTATACAGGGATAAAGGGCCATCATAATCTTTAAAACAGCAGGATCCTCCATCTGTGCACACTGAAGAGGGTGTACAACTGGAAGTCTTGAGAAGAGATAAGAAGGAATCTGGTTTTTCATTGAACAACGACAAAACTTTAGATCTTGGAGCTCTCCTACTTCAAACCTTTCACTTCACGGATAAAACAGTTGAGGTCCAGAGAGAAGTAATCTGCCTTACGTCGCACTGCAAGTTAGTATCAAAAATGGGATTAATACTCATGTGTCCAAACTTCCAGTGTTTTTTCCATTATTTCACATTTCCTCCTTATTTGACTTATTTTGGCCATCCATATATAAACACTGGGCTTGGGAATACTGTTTAATGAGGACTAAACTTGGAGTCCTTGCCCTGCTAGAAGATGTTTAAACTCTCAGGTAACAAAGATCTTATGGGAAGCAGCTTAAAATAAGCGGACCTTGAAACTTCCCGGGGAACTTTTCTTTGTGTCAAATGGGAAGAATAACTCTGTACTGCCTACCTCACAAGGCTGTCCTAAAGTGCAAATGAAATAATGAACACGAAAGTGTTGTGTAAACCTTCCCACGAAGGAAGATTATGGGCACTCAAGTTGCAGTTAGAGGACCCTTTGGTCCCAGAAGGTCATTCGAATCAGGCCATCGACTCACAACGACAGTCGGCTTTACTCGTCTGCAAAATGGAGACAAGAGCAAATGCCACCCCCACCACAGGTGGTAGTGAGGTCTGAGCCGAAAGACGCAGAGCACAACGTGAACGAAGATGGTTATTCGCTGCCCCGGCCGCGCCTCCTCACCTTCTGCACCTGCTCTGCGAGCGCCACGAGGTCTAAGGGGTCCCCGGCCCGGTGGGTGTGGTAGGGGCTCACCAGGGCCAGGCCGCCGGGGGTCGGGGTGAGCTCCACCAGGGCTCCTGCGACACACATCCAGGAACACAAGCCGTGAGCTCCCACCGTCGGCCTCCCGCGGAGCCCCGAGACCGGCTGCCTCGCGAGGGCTGACTTCCCCCTGCTGACTCCCGCCCCGCATACCTCCCTGGCCTGCAGCTGGCGGCGCTCCTTGCCTTTCAAGGACCCCCTCGGTCCGCCCCGGCGCGGCGGCATCCTCCATGACAGCGCCTTATCCTCCCCACTCCCTGGCCTGTGCGAGTCGGAAGAGCCTGCGCATAAAGGCGCGTGGGCGGAGCTTCCGTCTTTCTTGTCTACTGGGCGTCAGTTCGACTGAGCAAGGCCTGAGCTCGGAGGCGGGGCTCCGGCTGACGCGCCGGGATTCGCTGAGGGCCGGTGGGTGGATCCGGGTTGACTGAAAGGAAAAGAGGCGGTGCAAGCCTCTTGGGCATGCGCCGCCCGGCTGGGGAGATGGGGCTTCGCGCGGGGACGGGCCTTCGCCGGGGGTGGGACTCCGGCCTCCGTGGCGGGTGGCTGGCGGTCCCGTTAGGTCTGAGGGAGCGATGGCGGCACGCGCGTTGAAGCTGCTGACCACACTGCTGGCTGTCGTGGCCACTGCCTCCCAAGCCGAGGTCGAGTCCGAGGCAGGATGGGGCATGGTGACGCCTGATCTGCTCTTCGCCGAGGGGACCGCAGCCTACGCGCGCGGAGACTGGCCCGGGGTGGTCCTGAGCATGGAACGGGCGCTGCGCTCCCGGGCAGCCCTCCGCGCCCTTCGCCTGCGCTGCCGCACCCAGTGTGCCGCCGACTTCCCGTGGGAGCTGGACCCCGACTGGTCCCCCAGCCCGGCCCAGGCCTCGGGCGCCGCCGCCCTGCGCGACCTGAGCTTCTTCGGGGGCCTCCTGCGCCGCGCCGCCTGCCTGCGTCGCTGCCTCGGGCCGCCGGCCGCCCACTCGCTCAGCGAAGAGATGGAGCTGGAGTTCCGCAAGCGGAGCCCCTACAACTACCTGCAGGTCGCCTACTTCAAGGTGCAGACCTGCCCGGAGCCGGGCGGCCGGGGTCCTTCTGGGGAGAGGAGTGTTGCAGGGGACCTGGGGAGCTTGGGGGATCGGGGAAGTGTCCGCAGGGAGGGGAAAGTGGCCTCCTGGCTAGGGAACTCTCCTCGGAGCCGGGGAGAGCTGCTTCCTGGCAGGAGACCTTCCTCGCCCAGTTCGCATGGGCAGATGCTAACCCCAAAGGTCCAGCCTGGGATTAGGGCACAGGCCAAGCAAAACTCATGGCCATTTTGTTCCCTGGGAAATCTGGAAGGAATTAAAGCGGCAGTTTGGGTCTCCCATCCTGATGTCATTGTAAGTGTCCGAGTGAGAAGCTAGTAGCGGTCTACAATATCTTCCTTCCGGTTGGTTTTCCAGTGGTGCTTTTCCTGCTGTTTGATTCAGCAGCTCTCTTTCAGGATGTGAGGTTGCCACGTCGCCGGCAGGGGCTGCCTGACCCTGCTTGTTGGGGGGGGGGCGGGGGGGACCTTCTGGCTAGTCTGTCAGGTTTACAAAGAAAATGAGTATTTTTAGGAATGCCAGAGTGCAATGTGTCCAAGTGTACAATTGGGCTTGGAGCGTTCCAGGCTTGTTTGGTGGTGGTGATGATGACGATGATGATGACGATAGCCAGCACGTACTTCCAGGCACTATTTTAAGCAGTTTGCATTTATTAATGCATTTGCCCTAATCTTCGCAATATCCTGTCAGGTAGATGCTGTTATTAGTCCCACTGTATTGGGAGTGGGGGGAGAAAGAGTTGTGCATTATATCTGTTATATCTGTAGTTTAAAAGACCTTCGATTCGACCTAAAGAGAGACTTAGAGATTCTTGGGGACCTCAGATTTCCACCCCCCCACAGCATTCTACCTACACAGTTCCCCTCATTTTTCCTAGTTACTCGGAAGAGCGCTGGACTTGAAATCAAAATAATTGCATTATGTCTTTGGTTATGTCGCTTCATCATAGCACTTTCTAAAACTATTTGACAAACATGTATTGCATACCTACTGCATTCCAGTTCTTGTACAAGTAATTAAATGCTCGACTAACGTCTTTGCTTTGTCTTGCTTTACGGTTAAGAGTTACTGTAGTAAGGGCTACTGCAAGGGCATATACTTAGGGCTGTGGGAGCACAAAGGAGGGAGACTCTAGCTTTATCTCAGAGAAATTAGACTTCAAAGAAGAGGTAATATTGAAGCCTGTCCTAAGTATTGCCAGGGGGAGAGGAAAGAAGGCTCCTCCAGCTAGAGGGAAAAGTAGAACCAAAGCATGATGTATTCAGGAAAAAAAAAAAATGAATTGTTGTGATTGCAATGTCGAGATGTGTGTGGGGAGTAGTAGGAGAAGAGGCTAGAAAGGTCAGTGAGGCCAGATTTGGAAGAGAATTCTGCGGACTGCAGGGAGCCATCCTCAGATTTGGGTTTTAAAATGCTTATTCTGGAAGCCATGGTGAATGAGCCTTGGAAGAAGGAGAAAGTGGTGGCACATGATTAGGAGACAGGCATTTGTCCCCAGAGAGGAGGTTAAGTACCTCAGTGCTTAGGGAGTAAAGAAGGCTGGGGGTGGAGAGAGGAGTGAGGACATGAGGGAGAACAGAGAAGGGCAGGGGCAGTGCTGAAAGACACGAGAGATAGAGTAATTGCATAAAAGGGACAGACCTGAGAAAATTTCTAATTTTACAGTTAAAGAAACTGAGGTACAGTGATGGGGAGTTATTTACCTTGGGTCACCTAACCAGGGCTGACTCTTTTAGTGTGACTTTACTAGTACCAATGGTAAGAAAATAAGTTTTCTTAGCATATTAATCATACCACCTAAAATTTATTGAGCGCTTAATCTGTGCCCAGCACCATGTATTACAGGCAGCACGTATATTATCTCGTTGAACTCTCAACAATGCTAGGAGATAGCTAGAGAACGCTATCTCCAGATGATAGAGTAGGGAAACTGAGTTTAGAAAGTAAACTTTAAGTATCTTGTCTACTGCCCAGCCAGTCAGTGAGTCATTAAGCCCAGATGTGCTGCTGGCTGGTCTCTTTTCTTTCTTTCTTTTTTTTTTTTTGAGATGGAGTCTCGCTGTTGCCAGGCTGGAGTGCAGTGGTGGCCTCGGTTCACTGCAACCTCTGACTTCTGGTTTTCTGGTTCAAGTGATTCTCCTGCCTCAGCCTCCCGAGTAGCTGGGATTACAGGCACGTGCCATCACACCTGGTTAACTTTTGTATTTTTAGTAGAGACGGGGCTTCACCATATTGGCCAGGATGGTCTCGATCTCCTGACCTTGTGATCCACCTGCCTTGGCCTCCCAAAGTGCTGGGATTACAGGCGTGAGCCACCACGCCGGCCCTCTTTTCTTTTTTTTTTTTTTGAGATGGAGTTTCGCTCTTGTTGCCCAAGCTAGAGTGCAATGGTGCGATCTCGGCTCACTGCAACCTCCACTGCCTGGGTTCAAGCGATTCTCCTGCTTCAGCCTCCCGAGTAGCTGGGATTACAGGCACACGCCACCATGCCCAGCTATTTTTTGTACTTTTAGTAGAGATGGGGTTTCACCATGTTGGTCAGGCTGGTCTCAAACTCCTGACCTCATGATCTGCCCGCCTCAGCCTCCCAAAGTGCTGGGATTACAGGCGTGAGCCCCCGTGCCCGGCCACGGCTGGTCTCTTTGATACCAGTGTCCACATAGTTAATTACTAGATCATCAGTGATTTACTTGGTTGGATTCTATATATGAAACCTGTGTTACTTTGACATGCTGGAGTCCATTGCTGTGGGCATTGAAATAGGTCTGTAGCCTATTTCTCCCCCTTGGATTTCTTTTTTTTTTTTTTTTTTTTTTGAGACAGAGTCTTGCTCTGTCACCCAGGCTGGAGTACAGCGCCGCGATCTTGGCTCACTGTAACTTCCGCCTCCCAGGTTCAAGCGATTCTCCTGCCTCAGCCTCCTAAGAAGCTGGGATTACGGGTGTGCGCCACAACGCCCAGCTAATTTTTGTATTTTTGGTAGAGATGGGGTTTCACCATGTTGTCCAGGCTGGTCTCAAACTCCTGACCTCAAGTAATCTGCCTGCTTCGGCCTCCCAAAGTGCTGGGATTATAGGCGTGAGCTACTGCCCCCGACCACCCCCTCTGATTTCTTGGAGCTATTTGTTTGAACCTCATGAGCCCTGAGCTTTGAGTCAGAAAATACTATGTCTGGACTTAGTAAAAGACCTTAGAATTTTTGGCCATCCACCTTTTCCCTAAATGTCTCAAAAATTCTTCATTTTATTTTATGCAAAAAAAAAATTTTTTTTTCTAGAAAAATTCTTAGGCATAGTCTGTTAGCTGCTCTTTTTTCTCTACCCCTAAATCCTTGAAGTCACAGAATTTCTTCAGCTCAGGCATTACATTTGAATCATGAAATATATATATATGTGTATTCTTTTTTTCTTTTTTTTTTTTTGAGTCAGGGTCCTGCTCTGTCACCCAAGCTGGAGTGCTGTGGCACCATCTTGGCTCACTGCAACCTCTGCCTCCCAGGCCCAAGCGATCCTTCCACCTCAGCCTGCAGAGTAGCTGGGACTACAGGCATACAGTACCATGTAATTTTTGTATTTTTTGTAAAGACAGGGTTTCACCATGTTGCCCAGACTGGTCTTGAACTCCTGAGCTCAAGTGATCCACCTGCCTTGGCCTCTGAAAATGCTGGGATTACAGACCTGAGCCACTGCGCCCGGCATGAAAACATATTATGTGGGCAGTCAGTCTTTCACAGCACTCCCCATACAGTATGACCTTTGTTTTAAAATAGAACATTGCTACTTCCTATAATCTGGGGAACCCCTAAATCTGACTTGGGAAAGAGCTACAAATCTGCCCAGGGCACTGTGCTCCTAATCTGTCGTGGGTAGTTCCTGCAATAGGTGTGCTTCCTGGGGCTGGCAGGGGCTGGGCATGCTGAGTGGAGGGCTCAGGGAGGCAGGGATTTCCTGTTTATGTGGACTGCTCATGTGGACACAAACGTTCAGAGTTTGGATGTGAGTACTACCTACCTTCTCATGCTTCATTCTTAGATCAACAAGTTGGAGAAAGCTGTCGCCGCAGCACACACCTTCTTCGTGGGCAATCCTGAGCACATGGAAATGCGGCAGAACCTAGACTATTACCAAACCATGTCTGGAGTGAAGGAGGCTGACTTCAAGGATCTTGAGACTCAACCCCATATGGTGAAAAAAACTTTATCCCCATCTTTCTCTCTTTCTTTTTAAATTTATTTTAGAGACAGTCTTGCTCTGTCACCCAGGCTGGAGTGCAGTGGCTTGATCATAGCTCACTGTAACCTCAAATTCCTGGATTCAAGCGACCCTCTAGTCTCGGCCTCCTGAGTAGTTGGGACTACAGGCATGCATTCTTTTGTTTTTTTTTAAATGACATTACTAAGGTTGTTTTCTAATTACATTACAGAAGTAATAAATGTTCATTGTATAACATTGTAGAAATGTAGGTAAGTATAAAACAAAAAGTAATCATTTGTAATACTGCCACCTTAAGAAAACCAGTTTATATTTTGCCCTATTTTTTAAGTCTTCCGTATATGATTTTTTTCATCTAATTTGGTGTTATATTGTGTATGCATTTTTTATCATCTTTTTTATTTTTTTTGAGGCAGGGTCTCACTTTGTCGTCCAGGCTGCAGTGCAATGGTGTGATCATGGCTCACTGCAGCCTTGACCTCCTGGGCTCAAGTGATCCTCCCACCTCAGCCTCACAAATAGCTGGGACTAGAGGCATGCACCACCACACCCAGCTATTGTTTTTATTTTTTGTAGAGACGGGGTCTCACTGTGTTGCCCAGGCTGATTTCAAACTCCTGGCCTCAAGCGATCCTACTGCCTTGGCCTCCCAAAGTGCTGGGATTACAGGTGTGAGCCACCATGGCCAGCCCCATCATCATTTTTTAACTAACATTATTATCATGAGTCTTTTCTCATGTCTTCAGTTTTATTTGAAAACATAATTGTTTATGGCTGCATGATAGCCCATCTTATGCAGAGACTATATTAATTCACTAGTCACATTTTTTTGTCATGTATGTTTTTGATTTTCACTACAATAAATGTTACAGTATCCCTCAATGTTCTTATTCTATTTGTTTAGCAGGAAAAGTCTGTTCCAAAGGAGAGACTGTCTGTGATGATATAGCATTTTATAGAGAGCTTACGGTTCCTTACATTTTAATTATGAAATAGGAATGTTAGAAACAATATAAGAATGACTTTTAGGCCAGGCGCAGTGGCTAACACCTGTAATCCCAGCACTTTGGGAGGCCGAGGTGGGTGGATCACTTGAGGTCAGGAGTTTGAGACCAGCCTGGCTAATATGGTGAAACCCCATCTCTACTAAAAATACAAAAATTAGCCAGGCATGGTGGCGCGCACCCGTAATCCCAGCTACTCGACACGGAGGCAGGAGAATAGCTTGAACCCGGAAGGTGGAGGTTGCAGTGGGCCAAGATTGTGCCACTGCACTCCAGCCTGGGTGACAGAGCAAGAGTCAAAAAAAAAAAAAAAAAAAAGAATGACTTTTAAAAGTAAGTTGTGGCCAGGTGCAGTAGATCACACCTGTCATCCCAGCACTTTGGAAGGCCAAGGAGGGTAGATCACAAGGTCAGGAGATCGAGACCATCCTGCCCAACATGGTGAATCCCTGTCTCTACTAAAAATACAAAAATTAGCTGAGCGTGGTGGTGTGTGCCTGTATTCCCAGCTACTCAGGAGCCTGAGGCAGGAGAATTGCTTGAACCCGGGAGGCGGAGGTTGCAGTGAGCTGAGATTGCGCCACTGCATTCCAGCCTGGGTGACAGAGCGAGACACCATCACAAAAAAAAAAAAAAAAGTAAGTTGTGTCGGCCGGGCATGGTGGCTCATGCCTGTAATCCCAGCACTTTGGGAGGCCAAGGTGAGTGGATCACTTGAGGCCAGAAGTTCAAGACCAGCCTGGCCAACGTGGTGAAATCCTGTCTCTACTACAAATACAAAAATTAACCAGGTGCGATGGTGTATGCCTGTAATCCCAGCTTCTCAGGAGGCTGAGGCGCTAGAATCACTTGAACCCAGGAGGTGGAGGTTGCAGTGAGCTGAGATCATGCCACTGCCCTCCAGCCTGGGCTGTCTGTCTCAAAAAAAAAAAAGACTCTGTCTCAAAACAAAACAAAACAAAAAGTAAGTTGTGTTTATTTGAAAACTGTTAGCCCTACAAAAAAGTGCAAGAACCTGGGCCAGGCACAGTGGCTCACGCCTGTAATCCCAGCACTTTGGGAGGCCGAAGCGGGCAGGTCACCTGAGGTCAGGAGTTCAAGACCAGCCAGACCAACATGACAAAACCCCATCTCTACTAAAAACACAAAATTAGCCAGGCATGGTGGCGCACACCTGTAATCCCAGCTACTCTGGAGGCTGAGGCAGGAGAATTGCTTGAACCCTGGAGGCGGAGGTTGCGGTGAGTCAAGATCGCACCATTGCACTCCAGCCTGGGCAACAAGAGTGAAACTCCAACTCAAAAAAAAAAAAAAAGTGCAAGAATCTATCACTAATGGGAGGGGGGGAGGGGCGGAGAAAAGTACAAGAAAATCATAATGAACTCCCAGATATCTTTCATCTAGATTAAGAGTTAAATGTTTTTTGGCCAGGCACAGTGGCTCACACCTGTAATCCCAGCACTTTAGGAGGCCAAGGTGGGAGGATTGCTTGAGGTTAGGAGTTCGAGACCAGCCTGGCCAACATGTTGAAACCCCGTCTTTACTAAAATACAAAAATTAGCTGGGCACAGTGTAATCCCAGCTACTAGAGAGGCTGAGGCAAGAGAATCGCTTGAACCCAGGAGGTGGAGGTTGCAGGTGAGCTGAGATTGTGCCACTGCAGTACAGCCTGGGCAACAGAGTGAGACTCTCTCAAAAAAAGAAAAAAAGAGCTAAATGTTTTTAAATTTCCAGAGCTAAATGTTTTGTAAAGACCATTTACAAAAGGCCTTCCTTCTGTAGTGGTACCCAGGTCACCCCTTTCCATCCATAACCTGAGGAACAGGAAATTAGGACCCCTGTGAAGGTGGCTGAGGGCAAGGAGAGAGGGTTCCTCCTCTGTGGCCTGCATTTGAGTGCCCCTTCTTCCCAGTAGCAAGAATTTCGACTGGGAGTGCGACTCTACTCAGAGGAACAGCCACAGGAAGCTGTGCCCCACCTAGAGGCAGCGCTGCAAGAATACTTTGTGGCCTATGAGGAGTGCCGTGCCCTCTGCGAAGGGCCCTATGACTACGATGGCTACAACTACCTTGAGTACAACGCTGACCTCTTCCAGGCCATCACAGGTGCGTGCATTTCAGAGCCAGACCTTCAGCCAGGCCTCCTGGGACTCTAAGGTCACCATCTGATAATATAAATGGGGAATTTTCACCCTCATTCCTCAATTTATTAAATCTGAGAAGCTGATGAAAAATTGCTTCCATTTGGATTTGTTCATCTTAACCAGAATTTGAGTCCTAAAGAGTGACCTCATAGTTATTCCTTCTCTTTGATTCCTTTCAGATCATTATATCCAGGTCCTCAGCTGTAAGCAGAACTGCGTCACTGAGCTTGCTTCCCACCCAAGTCGAGAGAAGCCCTTTGAAGACTTCCTCCCATCACATTATAATTATCTGCAGTTTGCCTACTATAACAGTAAGGCCTACTTTCCTTCCTCCTTCTCTGCTGGCTAACTAAGTAACTAAAGGCAAGGTGGGCAGGGATTACAGCCACTTACTTCCTCAAGGTGTTTGGCTTCTTTCAGTAGCTATGGGAGGCACCATGCCAAGTGATCCCTGGGTAGTTTGTTATAAACAACTGGCCTAGGAAGCCAATACCAGCAACCCAAAAAGCTGGGGGAGGGAGACTTAGGACCTCATCTCTTGTCCCTTCTATAACTTGTAATCTATTTTTGCTTTTGAATTAAAGTTAACAGCAAAATAAGGGTATGCCACTGTTTAAACTAGCTCAGAGGACATTTGCCAGCCCTGTCCCTGGTATAGCACTGATGCTTTTGTGGGGCTGCCAATTAATACCCAGAAAACCAACTCTTTGCAGAGTTCCTACTGTGTGCTAAGCATTACAAACATATTGATGAGTGTACAATATTTACAGTTGAGTTGAGGTGACTAACAAATATCAACAAGAACTATTTTGCCAAAGAGACAATCTGCTATTGTAATCTTCCCTGTCTTCTGAAAATCTATAGAAAAAAGAAGGTAGGAAGACAGGGAGATTGATCTAATGATTGACTGTATTGAGGCAAAATATTAAGGGGTATTGGAATTATTTGTGAATCTTAAAAGATGTAGGCATTCAGAGAATTCTGATTCTTTTCTCTTTCATTGTTAGGCAGCCCTGAGGACATTGACCACCTCACCTTAAAATTAATCACACATTCTATGTGTATTCCATAACTCCTGACCCTGAAATCAGGCCATCATGTTAAGTAGCAGGCACCACCTTGTCATATTGCCATTGCCTCAAGCTTTGTGGAGACTGAACACTAAGTGGTCCCTGGTGCCAGGATTTGATCCTTTCCTTTTGACTCTTTCCTCTCAGCCATTCTTCTTTCCACTTTGCAGTTGGGAATTATTCACAGGCTGTTGAATGTGCCAAGACCTATCTTCTCTTCTTCCCCAATGACGAGGTGATGAACCAAAATTTGGCCTATTATGCAGCTATGCTTGGAGAAGAACACACCAGATCCATCGGCCCCCGTGAGGTGAGAGACTTCCTTCTGTTATGACAGCTGCCAGCTGAACTCAGACCTGAGGGCAGAAGAGTGGGGTAGCAGAGAGGATTCAGTGCTGCACATGCAGGGCAGGGGCCAGGTGTCAGTGTCGGGGCCAGATGTGAGTTCACTCACTTGGCTTGTTATTCAGAGGAGAAGGGAGCACAGGGAGGGAGTGTGGGGAGTACATAGGAGCCTCAATTAGCGTTATCTGGGCCCAGAAGTCTATTCTCTGAGTCCCGCAGAACTGCGCAGCAGGCATATTCTTTCCCCTCTTGGCACCCCTAACTTGGACACTCGATATTATTTGGCCAAGATCTATCATTTTTCACTTAATACTGGGTTTGTTTTTTTTTCTGCTCACCTGTTTTCTGTCTCCATTTTCTTTCCCATCTCTTCTTCTTCCTGCATTGTTTGTTCTCTCCCATCTTTCAGCATTTTCCCTGTCTCTCTCCAAAACCAGGAGAAATATCTGTATAACACGAAGACTGCTGCGCTGAAGGGAGACACCCAGGCTCTTCCTTCAGAGCTCTGGAGCCTGAGTGCCTCCGGTAGAAACAGCCTCTTGCTGCCCGTCCCATGTGGGTTGTCATTGTAGTTGTCCTCTTTAGCCACTAGATGGTGACCATCTGGCTTTAAGATGGCACTTCCAGTCTCTTTTGTCTTGCTTGGTTAATACCTTTTCCCTGCCTTCCTTATGGCCATTAAGGGGAGTCTGAGGGGAGTGAGGAGAAATAAACCCATGTGGCCAATCTAGCATTTTTAACTAGAAGTCCCCTTTTGGAAAGAAGGTAACTAACATTTGTTGAGCCCCTGTCCAGGCAAAGCTCTGTGCGGGGTGGGCTGTATCCATCATCTCATTTAATCATCACAGCCGCCCTGCAAGGTCGGCACTCTTCTTTCCACTTTGGGGATGAGGACTGTTAGCATCTGAGAGATGAAGTAACTTGTGCAGTGGCTTGTGGCCAGTTAGTGGTGACCAGAATCTGTTCCCGGCTTGGCCCCAGTGCAGGCACAGCTCCAGACACATGGCTGACACTCAATAAATCAGCATTGAATGAATAAAGGATGGAAGTGGGGTTTGCTTCATAGCAGCTTTATAGGGTCATTGGAGAGTGTTAAATGAGATAACATAGCATTGGTGACAGAAGCCAGTAATGTAAACTCCTGAGGAGAAAACGTCTCTCCTCCTCTTAGGTAAATATAGTAGATGACATAGGATTCGTTGACTCCTTTAATTCCTCCTTGAACTGCCTCATGTTTTATTTCAACTGATGATGTCTTTTTCTCTTCCTTCCTCCTCCTGCTGCTTGGAGATTAGCAGGGCACCTAGGGAAAGATGTGACCCTGGAAGGTACTCAGTTTCCCTGCCCTGGGTAAGCCTTGCCCGGGAGTCCATGTGGGAAGGCCAGAGTGCCAGGCCCTCCCACTGCAGCTGCTCATCCTCAGGGAGGGGTGTGGTCTGGTTAGGGTCTGAGAGGAGGCAGGTGGCAGAGCAGGAAGCACATGGGCTTTAGGACTGTAAAGACCCGGCTTTGTCTGTCCAAATGCACGTTCTGCTATGAAAAAAAAAGAAAAAGATAATAGAAGACCTGGGTTTGACTGTAGGTCGCTGCTCTCCCGTGTCCTGTAGTGTCACCTTAGACAGTGGTACATCTCCTCTGTGCCTCAGATGCTTCCTCTGTAGAATGAGCGTACTAGTATCAACCTCAGATGTGGCTATGAAGATCAAATTAATAACGTGTCAGTTGCCTAATGCCTGATTCCTTTTCCTGCTTTGTGCACTCCTGTACAAGTCAAGAAGGAATTCTCCTTCTTTGAAGAATATTTCCACTTGTGAGAATCATCAGATTTTCTGTCCTAGAGACTAATGGGGGTTGGGATGGGGGAGGAGCAGGGCTTTTTCCCTTAAGGAAAGCCTGGTTATTCCAGTACCTCAGAGGTACTGTTGCTTGTGCCAGGCAGAGGAGCCCTTGGACACAGAAATTAGACTTTTGTCTCAAACTGGGGAACAGACAGAGAGCATTGGTAGGGAGAGGAGGCCTCAGGTCACATGGGAGCGTCAATGTGGGGTGCCAGGGAGGGGAACTCCCAGAGGTTAAAAGACAGGGCTGAGTTCTGGGGGATTTGTTTGCCTTTGTACCCTCAGAGTGCCAAGGAGTACCGACAGCGAAGCCTACTGGAGAAAGAACTGCTTTTCTTCGCTTATGATGTTTTTGGAATTCCCTTTGTGGATCCGGTGAGCTAGGATACAGGAGCCGGAAGGGAGCGGGGAAAGAGTGAGCGGGGGAGATGAATGGGGAGGAGGGGAACACTGTGCGATTCTGAGAGAAAACTTGTTGGAGGCTGAGCCTAGCTAGCCTGGGATCTGTGCAAGGCAGGGATGAGACACAGATGAAAGGGGAACACTGGGCAGCTAGAAGGGACTTAGATATGGAAACCTCCCATTTTGTCTCCTGAAAGGAAGAGGGTTTTAAGCTGGATTACTCCTGTGGGCCTTATTTTATGCACTGAGACACCTGGAAGATTAAGTAGATCATCTTACCTTTTTCATTTCTTCCTGACCTCCTTAGGATTCATGGACTCCAGAAGAAGTGATTCCCAAGAGATTGCAAGAGAAACAGAAGTGAGGACCTTGAAGAAACTGCATGGTTGGATCAGTCTGATGAAGCACTTGAGGCTTCCTGAGCCCAGGCAGATGTGAACTCCTGGCAAGGGGTGGGCAGGTCCAGTTTGGGAAGTCGGGGTGGAGCCCAGGGCTGGCCCTGGAATGCAGTCCTCAGAGCGGCTATGCTCATAGGTCAGAACGGGAAACAGCCATACGCATCTCTCAGGAGATTGGGAACCTTATGAAGGAAATCGAGACCCTTGTGGAAGAGAAGACCAAGGAGTCATTGGATGTGAGCAGACTGACCCGGGAAGGTGAGAGGACGGAGATAGGGGCATGTCTGGCTGTTGTCAGGGAGCCAAGCAGGTCACTCCACATTTGCCAGGCAGCACTCCACCCCAGCATTGCAGAGCTCACCATGAGCCAGCCTTAGAGTGCAAGTTCAGTGGGCATCCTTCCTAACTCACCAGCGGGACTTTCAGCTGGAAAGAGCACTGAGAATCATCCTTTGGTTTAGAAATCAGACTCCGGGATGTCATGGTGTACACTCGTAATCCCAGCTACTCAGCAGGCTGAGGCAGGAGGATCACTTGAGCCCAGGAGTTTGAATCCAGCCTGGGCAATATAGCAAGACCTCATCTTTAAAAAAAAAGAAAAGAAAGAAATGAGACTCCTGTGTCACAGAAACACGAGTGACTAGTGTCCACTTCCATAGGTATTAACTCATCCTGTCTCCCCACTCCCAAACTGTTTTCTCCCAGTTTTTACCATTTGTCCCGTTACTGAGACTCAACGCCTTCAGGCCTCCTTTGGCTCTTCTTCCTCCTGTGCCTGTTTTCTGCAAGCTGCTGGGAAGGCCTACTGATTATGGCTGTGCTCTGCAGTGCTTCTCAGCTGTCTCCCCAGACTTTTCCGTTTTTCATTGCCTCAGGCCTCCTTCAGGCCCTGGCACCTCCTATCTGCACCCACCCTCTCCTCGTCTGGCCTGTCCTTGCCCTTGCCCACACATGGTAGCTAGGCCAGTCTTCCAGACACTGGTCTCTGACCCATCCTCCGTTCCTGCCCCTTAACCGAATGTTCTGCTCTTGTCCTGTTTACACCTTCTCTTCACACGGGACTGCACCTTGTTCTGTGAGTCCGCCCACTGCCCACCAGTCTGTGTTTATGCCTGGCTGTCCTAGTACGCTTCCCACCATCCCTGCCCATGAGGACATCTGAGATACACCCTGCAAAGCCTTTCTTTTTTTTTTTTCGGAGACGGAGTCTCACTCTGTCGCCCAGGCTGGAGTGCAGTGGCGCGATCTTGGCTCTCTGCAACCTCCACATCCCGGGATCATCAAGCAATTCTCCTGCCTCAGCCTCCCAAGTAGCTGGGATTTCAGGCACGTGGCACCATGCCTGGCTAATTTTTTTGTATTTTTAGTAGAGACAGGGTTTCACCACGTTGGCCAGGCTGGTCTCAAACTCCTGACCTTATGATCTGCCTGCCCCGGCCTCCCGAAGTGCTGGGATTACAGGCGTGAGCCACTGTGCCCTGCCGTAAAGCCTTTCTTAACCTTCCAGATGATTGGAGTCCCCTCCTTTCTTTTGAACTTCTTAGGGCATTTATGGTCTGTCTTGTGCTAGTTATTGGCATAATTGTTAGAGAACAGGTACTGTCTTCTAGGATTCATCTCTCACCCTGTCTGGCACAGTTCCTGGTACACACTGAGGCTTCAGTTATTGAGTGGAGTTGAACTGAGTCTCTAGTGTTTGTATGTCCCTAGCACAGAGAAACACCATGAGAACTGTAAGAAAGAAATGTTGACCTTTACCCTATAGTTGCTTAAATTAACAGTGGTTAATTAAACAAGATTAGCGTATGAAAAGAATTTGTCCAGCATTCCTTTGTTTTCAGACCACATTCACTTTGTTATTTCTCTTGATTCTTATAACTGAGAGGTGAGTCATGCAGATTGCAAGATCCTTATTTTAAATGAATAATGATGATGATATCATGGTAGCCAAACTTTTGAGGACTTACCATGTGCCAAATATTGTGCTAAGCTTTTAACTTGCCTTCCTTGTTCTTAACATTATACTGGCATCAAACATGTAAGGTAGATGCTGTTTGATAGATGAGAACATTTTAATTAATTAAAATTAACCTCAGGGAGATTAAGTAACTTGCCAAGGTCACACAGCTAATCAATGGAGGATCTAGGAGTCAAAGTCAGTTCTTCCTCATTCTGGAGCTCATGTTTTAGGATTGTGTTTCTGATGTTTCCTCAACAGTGTGTCATGGCCCAAGAGCCAGCAGCTATTTGGTCATGGAGCTGGGACTGGGAATCTCATCTTTCAGCTCTATGTTCTGTCCTCTGGACCATTCTACCTTTGAAAATGACCTAGCAGGAGATTTTGCTGGTGAAGAGGAAACAGCTGGAATTTCTATTTGTGACAAGGAGGCAATATCCAATGGAGAGTCTTTGGTCTAGCTGCTGCTAGATTTAGCTAGAGTTTTGTCATTGCTTTGCAGGTGGCCCCCTGCTGTATGAAGGCATCAGTCTCACCATGAACTCCAAACTCCTGAATGGTTCCCAGCGGGTGGTGATGGATGGCGTAATCTCTGACCACGAGTGTCAGGAGCTGCAGAGGCTGACCAATGTAAGGGAAGCCCAGTGACTGCCCCTTCCCCTGAGGGTCCAGCATCCCCCCACCAAGTGCCCCTTGGGTGGTAGCCTTTGCCTTCCTCTTCCTGGCCACAGTTGACCACCTCTTCTCAAGCCCTCAGCTGCCCTGGCTAACATCACCTTGTGTTTTGGGCCTTGTAGGTGGCAGCAACCTCAGGAGATGGCTACCGGGGTCAGACCTCCCCACATACTCCCAATGAAAAGTTCTATGGTGTCACTGTCTTCAAAGCCCTCAAGGTAAGATCAACACCGGGCATTCTAGAGTGTGGAGAAAGGGGTGGGGAAGGGGGAAGCTCAGGCTTTGAGGAAGAGTTGGGGCTGGTGACAGGAAAGGTGAAGAGGGTCCCCCTGCCAACATTCCTGTTGCCAGGAAGCGAGGATGAGTTATGTTGAGTGAGGTTCACTTTTGAATCCTGTTAGACCGAGTGTAATCAAAACAGAGGGAGCAGGATAAGACTGTTCGCCAAAGCTATGAGAATGCTTTCTTTAGAAAGGCTGATTCCAGAGGGCTGTGCTTCTGTGCAGGATGCACAGCGTGCTCATAAAGAGAGATAGGAAGGAGAGGAGGAAGAGGAATATGGTAGGGGTATTGGGCGTGGGCAGCAGAGGCTGCAGCTTCAGTGGGGATGTGGGGACGTGGGATGGGCCTGGTCCTCACTGTCTCTGGCGGCCTAAAGAGGGGCATTGCGTTAGTCCGTTTTCACGCTGCTGATAAAGACGTACCTGAGACTGGGCAATTTACAAAAGAAAGAGGTTTAATTGGACTTACAGTTCCATGTGGCTGGGGAAGCCTCACAATTATAGTGGAAGGCAAAGAAGAGCAAGTCACGTCTTACATGGATGGCAGCAGGCAGAGAGAACTTCTGCAGGCAAACTCCCATTTTTTTTAAAGCCATCAGATCTCGTGAGACTTATTCACTATTATGAGAACAGCATGGGAAAGATCCACCCCCATGATTCAGTCATCTCCCACCGGGTCCCTTCCACAACACATGGGAATTATGGGAACTACAAGATAAGATTTGGGTAGGGACACAGAGCCAAACCATATCAGGCATTCAGGGCAGCTGACCACCTGTCTCCTTGGCAGCTGGGGCAAGAAGGCAAAGTTCCTCTGCAGAGTGCCCACCTGTACTACAACGTGACAGAGAAGGTACGGCGCATCATGGAGTCCTACTTCCACCTGGATACGCCCCTCTACTTTTCCTACTCTCATCTGGTGTGCCGCACTGCCATCGAAGGTGGGCCTCATTACCCCTGCAGCACCCCCCACGCATGCTGCACCTCAGCTCTGTGCTGGATGCTGAAGACACAGAACAGGATGTGGTCCCTTTTCTCCAGTTGGGGAACCCATGTAAACACGTGGGTGGCATCCCAGTGTGATGCATGCCACGGTAGCATGGAGGAAGTTATAGTCAACCTACCTGGGGATCAAAGAGGCTTCCCAGAGGGAAACAGGGTGCAGCCAGAAAGGCAGCCACCCCTCACTCATCACACAATGCACGTTCATGGGGAAGCTGGCGCTAAACCATTCGTAGAGGACCTGCTTCCAGGTTGGGGTTTCATACAGAGCTGAGCAGCTCCCTCGCTGCCATCTGTTGAAAGACAGCCCTCAACAGAAGGGTTTGTTAAAAGCAAAAATAATAACAACAACAACAAAAAGAAGGCCATGTTTCTTTGAGACATGGTCTTCCTCTGTCACTCAGGCTGGAGTGCAATGGAGCAGGCTTGACCTCCTGGGCTCATGATCCTCCTACCTCAGCCTCCTTAGTTTTGCAGGATGAATACGATTATGGAGTACTCCGGGTGGTGGGACGGTGTTTGCACAGGAGTGGAGGCATTGTGCAGCCCGGTAGTCAGGGGAACTAAGAAAGGTGCCAAATCCTGGAGAGCTACATTCAAGGGAATTTTTATCCTTTAGCTCAACCATAGCTATATGGCAGATTGTCTTTTACTAATTGTTAAATACCAAATTTGTGAGAGAGCTGCGTGATCTACAAGTGAGAGTCGCCTGGAGGTTATTCCTCATTCCCTCGCCCACCCACATTCGCTTTTGCATGTCCGAGAAGGGGAGAGGTTCGGTCAGTGCTGCAAGGATCCCATGTGACCCAGAGCCGGCTCTGTCATACTGGAGCCTCCAGCAGGCCCCTGGCACTGACGGCCATTGGTAGGTGGCACAGATCAGAGGGCTTTCCTCTGCCTCAGGATGTTTGGAATTCTGTCAGAATCTGGGCACACCCAAAGGGACCAGTCAGACACACAACTGGGTGTGTCACAAGCCCCCGGTGGGAGAGCACGGGCACAGGCGCCAGGAGGCCAGGGAGGCCTCATCAAGCAGTGAAGGACGTGGTGAGGCCTTGGCTTTTAAAGGATTCATTTTGCTGCTGTGTGTGCGGAGAGATTTCAAACCAAAAAGGGAAGCTGGTCGGCAATGACCTCTGTGGACAAGGGCAAAGCCCTAAACTCAGGAAGTGGCAGTGGGAGGAGGAAGAAGCAAGGCCCCGGGAAGGTGCAGGAGGTGGATGGACAGGTGCAGGAGGTGGATGGACAGGACTTGGTGACTGGCTGGACAAGTGGGAATGGAGAAGGAGGCACCCACCACGACGTGACGGTGCCTACACAGAGCATGCCAAAGGTTTGCGTTGGGGAAAGACATGGTCTGCCTGGCATTTGACAGTGAGCCCGGTCTGTTCCCTCTCGTGACCTTCTCCCTGCATGGTTTCTCCACCCACCCCACCCTAGAGCCCCACTGAAGTTCATGCTTTCCCTTTGCTAGCCAGCTCTTCTCTGCTCTGCTTCCTGCCACTTGGCCCCATCTCCTGCAGTCCTGATGGAGGGCTGACCCCCTCTGTGCTATGTCCTTCCCACCTCCTGACCCCTCATTCTCGCTTCCCTGGGCCTTTGTATTTTGTAAAGTCCAGCTACAAACCAAGGTTGTGCCATTCTGCCCATGATCTGTCCTTGGATGGAGCCCTTCATTCCTGCTTGCCACACCCTGCTTACTTCTGCCAAGAACTGTCCTAGGAAGCCTGCAGACTTGTCCTGACCCCTAGGCTTGTGGCTTAGCAAAAGACACCCCCCTAGTTCATTGGGCATTCCATAGACTCAAACACATTTTGGGAAGCACCTCCCCTGCCAAGAAGAGAGCTATGCTGTCTCCCGAGGTGCTCCCTTGCTAACGTGTGATGTTCGCCCCAGAGGTCCAGGCAGAGAGGAAGGATGATAGTCATCCAGTCCACGTGGACAACTGCATCCTGAATGCCGAGACCCTCGTGTGTGTCAAAGAGCCCCCAGCCTACACCTTCCGGGACTACAGGTGAGTGCGGGGCAGGTGCAGGGTGGGGAGGTCTGTGCCCTCCTCAGAGGCCCCACAGTGCCCTGCCCTCTACCACCCCCCCACCCTAGCACACACACACCTCTACCACCCCACCCTATAACACACACACCTCTACCACCCCACCCTAACACACACACACACCTCTACCACCCCACCCCCCCCCCCCCCCCCCCCCCCCCCCCCCACCCTAACACACACACACACCTCTACCACCCCACCCTAACACACACACACCTCTACCACCCCACCCTAACACACACACACCTCTACCACCCCACCCTAACACACACACACACCTCTACCACCCCACCCCACCCTAACACACACACACACCTCTACCACCCCCCCACCCCCCCCCCCCCCCCACACCACCTCTACCACCCCACCCTAACACACACACACCACCCACCCCCCACCCTAACACACACACACACCTCTACCACCCCACCCTAACACACACACACCTCTACCACCCCACCCTATAGCACACACACACCTCTACCACCCCACCCTAACACACACACACACCTCTACCACCCCACCCTAACACACACACACCTCTACCACCCCACCCACCCCCACCCTACCACCCCACCCTAACACACACACACCTCTACCACCCCACCCTAACACACACACACCTCTACCACCCCACCCTAACACACACACACCTCTACCACCCCCCCACCCCCCCTACCACCCCCCCACACACACACACCTCTACCACCCCACCCTAACACACACACACACCTCTACCACCCCACCCTAACACACACACACACCTCTACCACCCCACCCTAACCACACACACACACACCTCTACCACCCCACCCTAACACACACACACCTCTACCACCCCACCCTAACACACACACACCTCTACCACCCCACCCTAACACACACACCTCTACCACCCACTCTATAGCACACACACACCTCTACCACCCACCCTAACACACACACACCTCTACCACCCACCCCTAAACACACCACAACCTCTAGCCACCCC